>NC_142206.1:61850273-62154440 GCF_049639895.1 Pseudopodoces humilis
CAATGGAAGGACAAGAGGGACCTTAAAGAGGAGGATGGAGAATCCTGGAGCAGTTTGGGATGGAATGGGATGTGTTTAGGGGGAATTTTTATTCATTTTAGCGGGAGTTTCATCACAGGGAGATGGTGGCAAACAAGGAATTCTGGAAGCATCACATTTAGGGAGAGATTTTGGATTAGGAGCTGGACCAACAGGACAAGGGGTGATGGTTTTAAATTAAACAGATTCCGTTTTGGTCTAAGGAAGAAATATTTTAGGGTGAGGGGAAAATCCTGGCACAGGTTCAGGGAATTTGTGGCTGCCCCTGTATTCCTGGAATTGTCCAAGGCCAGCTTGGAAGGGCTTGGAGCACCCTGGGATTCCCTCCCTGCAGGGCCTGCCCCACCCTGAGAAGGGCATGGATTTTCCAAGCATTTCAGCCAGCTTTGGGAATTTAGGGCCTCAAATATCCATGAAATTCCCTTTCCTGGTTAATTCATCCTCATGTGCACACAGCAACCTCTCCTCAGCCGTCACACGTTGTCCTGCAGCTGTGCTGCTCAATAAGTGGGAATTTTGGGAGTTTTTCCCTGGTTTTTTTTCGGGATTTTTTCCCCCCAAGTTTATAGCTGGATAAATTCATCTTAACCACCTTCATTTTCCTGTCTGCTTTCGTGCCTCGGTGTGGCACACAGAGCTGGTTTTGCTCTGCTGGGAATAATCCCAATGGTGTGACTGGAGGTGACACCTGATGAGATTTTCCATCCAAACCCTTGCATTTAGTTACAAATCAAGCCTCAGTCAATGCAGCTGCCAGAAATTGCAGCTTATTCCAGGCTCAATCACTCAGGGATCCCGTAAAATTGAGGTTTTTTTGAAGAATCAGAGGTAATTTGTAGGTGAAAGATGTAAAAATTGGGTTTCTCAGGGAGATGACACTGGAGCAAATCACTGCTCGTGTTTCAGGTAAAGTGGTGCTAATTTAGAGCTGGCTTGGAAACTCCAGATTTGGCTGGATCTTAGGCTGGGATTAAAGCAAGGAAAGGCAGCAGGAAAACCTGGAGTGGTGCTCTGGCATTGCCAGATGTCCCCATTAACTGGAGATAAAAATTAATTTTGGATTTTTCTGTGAATAAAATTCAATTCCAGCCCTGAGCTCATCCTCCTTCTGCTTCCCACATGTGTGGGGCTGTGGCAGGAGGGCCTTTTCCTAAATCACCCATCCTCAAATTTATCCTTCTGCAAAGAGAGCCACAGGAGAATCCCTCCTTCGATCCCATTCCCAGGTTTTAGCACTGCACAGATTCCTCTGGATTAACCTGGGAAGCCATTCCCATGCTTATCCATTACCCAAGCCATTAGGATATTGTGAAGGTTTGGATTTCATCCTCTTCTTCCAAAGGTGTGAAGTAGATTAATTTCAATATAATATAATATAAGGGGAAATTTAGGATAATCTGCAAATTGATGAATGAATCGCATTAATTTTATTTTCCCTCTGTTTTACAGCTCCGGTGAATCCACACCTCCGTAAGTATTCAGAGTATTTATTATTTTGTCTTTGCATTGGTTGTCGCTCACATTTCAAACGCAAATTTGAAGTATTTTACTTCCAGCTGCAGGTCACAAGTGGCAGGAAGTACCTGGAGGTGTCATTTGTGATTCCTCTTGTTCCAACGAGGAAAAAGGAAGGAAAAACACAGCTCCAGCTCATCTTCCTCAATTCCCCGAGAGTTAATCCAAAGGAAAATATTCCTGGGCTAAAATTCAGGTCCAGCTGTGCTGGAGCAGCTCAGGAGGTGTTGGGGATGCTGTGGGAGATCATGGAAGGGCAGGAACACCTTCCACCATCCCAGGCTGCTCCAAGCCCTGTCCAGCCTGGCCCTGGACACTTCCAGGGATCCAGGGGCAGCCACAGCTTCTCTGGGAATTCCAGCCCATCCTTCCCCACCCTTCCAGCCAGAAATTCCTTCCCAATATCCCATTTAAATGTACCCTCCTTCATCTTCAAGCCATTCCCTGTGTCCTGTCCCTCCATCCCTTGTTCCCAGTCCCTCTCCAGCTCTCCTGGAGCCCCTTCAGGCCCTGGAAGGTTCTCTAAGGTCTCCCCAGAGCCTTCCTTGTGATTCCTGAGTTATCTCCATGCTTTTTAGGGCAGATTGCAACCAAAAAGAAGGAAGTTCTTCCCCACATGGGTTCAGGAATCGCGGATTCATTGCAGAGAAATGAGGAGACCCCAAGTCAATCCTGGCTCTCCCCAAATCCTCAGGACACAGCTCCCCAGGCACGGCTGGAAACACAAACTGCCATGATCGGGGATGTCCCAGGCTGGAAATGGCTTCAGTCACACTTTGTTCTTCCACATTGTCATGGAAAATCCCTGCAAACATCCAGGCAGGAGATGGGGATGGAGCTTTGGCACATCCCAGTAAAACCACCCTGTTCCCACAGTCCCGCCTCTCCCTACTCCATCATGTCCTCCCAAACCCCAACAAATCCATATTTTCTGTTACAACATATTCTTGTTTTTAATAGCACATCCCAAAATTATTTCCCGCCTAAGGAATGAGGCCTGGTCTCCCACTTTTCCCTGCAGGCAGGAGCAAGCTCTGCTCCATCCCTCAGACTCAACTTTAAGCCTTTGTGTAAATTCTAAACTTATTTGCAGAAGATTTTGTCCAACACGTGAATAATTAAGCAGGGCTTAGCTCAAAGCTCCCAGGAGCTGCAGGAACCTCTCCCATGGAGCCTAACGAGCAGGGAATGAAGCCCTTGCTAATTAATACATTAAATCTAGGCTCTGATGGGAAGAAAAAATATAATCCCGAGTGCCTCACGCTCCTCTAGGACTTTAAGATCTCAAACTAATTTTCCAAAAGTCTTGTAGGATCATGATGGAATGTGGGTGGCATCCGAATGGGAATAAGGAATGTGTCGGCTCAAGGGAGGGATGGGGAAGAAGAAAGCTGCAGGGTCCCCAGGGTCACTCCTTTCAGGTGGCCAAAGCCACGGTAGAATTCTGCTTTGCTGGCTTTCCCTGAAGATTTTTTGAGTGGAATTCCTTGGTAGGAAAGAGGTCCTGGCCTGCATCCCATCTCCATTCCCCAAGGCCACCACTGCCCCATGGCCCCAGGTGCCACCTCCACATGGAATTAAATCCCTCAGGGCTGGGCACTGCAAACCTCCCTGGGCACTTCCAAGGCCTGAGCGCCCTTTCCATGGGGAAATTCCTGCTGCTGTCCACCCTGAGCCTCCCCTGGCCCAGCCTGAGGCCGTTCCCTCTCCTCCTGTCCCTGTTCCCTGGCAGCAGAGCCCGACCCCCCCGGCTGTCCCCTCCTGCCAGGGACTTGTGCAGAGCCACAAGGGCCCCCTGAGCCTCCTTTGCTCCAGGCTCAGCCCCTTCCCAGCTCCCTCAGCAATTCTCCAGCCCCTTCCCAGCTCCCTCAGCAATTCTCCAGCCCCTTCCCAGCTCCCTCAGCAATTCTCCAGCCCCTTCCCAGCTCCCTCAGCAATTCTCCAGCCCCTTCCCAGCTCCCTCAGCAATTCTCCAGCCCCTTCCCAGCTCTCTCAGCAATTCTCCAGCCCCTTCCCAGCTCCCTTTTCTGTGCTTCCTACAAAATCCCTGTTGTTCCTAAAGCTGTTGTGCCAATTTCTGGTTTTATTTACCCTGTGGGAATGAAGAGGACAGGATTCCTGACTGGAAACTGAAGTCATGCCCTTCCTGATTCACTTCTGGAATAATCCCATTCCCTAAATCCTTCTTTTTGATGCAATCTCTGCGATACCCAAGCAAGAAGCATCAAAAGACTTTAACTCTGAGGTGGAGCCTCACATCTCCAATTTCTCCCACCTAACAGAAACCATTTAATGCAAACCAGAAGGATTTTAGATCAATTTCTACAATTAGAGGTCAGCCCTGAATAACAGGAGAGAGAAGATGTGCAGGATTCACATCCAACTTGGATTTTATGGGAATAGACGACACAAATCCACACTACAATGAAGGGTCTCACCTCCAGCACAGCTTCAGCTTTTGCCTTAATTGGCAAGGAAATTATTAACGACCTGAATCCACTTCCAGAGCTGCCATGTGCCCTGACAAAAACCACCACTCTCATTAATGTTAATTAGCACTGTTGTTAGGGCCGTGGCTGGAGCACCTGTGGAAGAGCTGCTTGTTCCTCCTGCCCTCCTGCTCATTAATTAACAGATCCAGACCACACGGATCTATTTAAATGTTCCTACAAAAGTATGGAGCAAAGCCTGGAGAGCTTTATTCCCATTTTTCTTCTTCCCTCATTTTTTTAAAGAGTGTTCAGTGCCAAGAACATTTAGCACTAACCTTTTCCAAGGTATTTCGCATGAAATCAATGTTTGACTATTAAATAAAAGGCAAACTTTGACTCTTTTTTTTTTCTTCTTCCCCCTCTGTCCTGAATATTTATTTTAATTTTTTTTTCTTCACCTGAGGAAAAAAATTTTTGTTCTGCTGATGCGGAATTTCTTAATGAAGCTCTGAGGGCACAAGAAGTCAATGCAGCTTTTAAGGCACGGGAGGGGCAGTGCAGAAAGTGCTGAATGGCTGAAAATTCTTTCTGTTGTTCCCTTTGCTCCAGGACTGGATCTGGGAATCAAAACTTTTCTCCTTCACTTAAATTCTGCCTTTTCATTTCATCCCTTTGTGTAGAAGCAGCAACTTCTGTGCTTCAGGAAGATGCAAAAATGGAGGTGGAAGAAAAATCCACAAAATGTGGGGTAAACCAAGAGAATTTGGAGCTCAGGTGGTGTAAAAAGAATTCTTGGAGATGAGAGGCACAGCTGGCACTTTGTTTAGAGAGCTTAGTGTGAGTCCTGCAGTATTCCGAGAGTTTTGGCCGGGTCTTGGAATTCCCTTCCCAGTCTTGGGATGAAGATGGAGATGTCGATCTGTTGACCTCTCTCCTGCAGGGTTTGGGTGGAACCATGGAACCATCAAAGCATCAGGGACTGCTTTGGGTTGGTGGGACCTGAATCCCAGCCCTGCCCTGGCAGGGACAGCTCCCACTGTCCCAATGTCCAGCCCCAATGTCCAGCCTGGCCTTGGGCACTGCCAGGGATCCAGGGGCAGCCACAGCTGCTCTGGCAATTCCAGCCCAGCCAGCAATTCCCTCACTGGTCCCAAACCAGCTCCCATCACGGAGGTCACCAGGGATAACCAGGATCTTGGTCCTGTCAGCCGGTGAAGGAGCTGTGCTTTAGGGAATGGATGCTCCTGGAGGATCTGCTGGATTTACTGGCAAACCAAATCAAACAGCTCGAGGAGCTGATAGCCAAGGAAGTTTCTGGGAACTGCATTCAGTGAAAACCTGGTTTTGTAGGATTGTGGTTTATACTGACAGTCCTGGAGGGGCACAGAATTCCAGGATGGATCAGGCTGGAAGCGGCCACAGAGGGTCCCTGGGGCCACTCCCTGCTCCAGCAGGGCCATCCCAGAGCCCAGGGCACAGGAGTGTGTCCAGGTGGCTCTGGAATATCCCAGGAGGAGACTCCAGCCCCTCTCTGGGCTCTGCTCAGGACTGGGCACTGCCCAGGGCAGAAGTTCTGCTCCTGTGCCAGGGGAATTCCTGGGATGGGCCCCTGCCTGTGGCTCTGGTGCCACTGCTGGGCCTGGAGCAGAACCTGGGCCTGGGGCAGAACCTGGGCCTGGAGCAGAACCTGGGCCTGGGGCAGAACCTGGGCCTGGGGCAGAGCCTGGGGCTGTTCTGCCCCTCCCTGAGCCCAGGGATGGACAGGGATGGACAGGGACAGCCAGGGATGGACAGGGATGGACAGGGCTGAGCCCCCACTCCACTGGGGCTCCTCTCCAGCTGAGCAGCCCCAGCTCCCTCAGCCTTTCCTGGTCACGGAGATGCTCCAGCCCTTCCTCATCCTCACATCCCTCCTCTGGAGCAGATCCAGGAGCTCCAGGTCTCTGTGGAGCCCACAGCTGGACACAGCATTCCAGATGTGCCCAGGGCTGAGCAGGGATCCCCGCCGGCCTCCTCCCTGATCCACCCTGGACCCCTTTGGCCTCGTGCTGTTCTTTGGAAAGGCGGGAGGAGAACCAGGAATATTTGGAAATCGCTCTGAGTGCATCCTGCGGTTTGAAGGGAATTTTCCAAGCTTATTTCTGAGCCTGCAGCATTACCTGAGTGTTGCAGCACTAAGCTCCAGGTCCCTCTCTCCTCACTGATTAACGGGGAAGCTCCAGTGGCTTAAGTGGATTTAGAGCTCCCCAAAACCCCAAACCTGCAAACATTTATCCACCTTCTCAGTTTAACAGGGATGAACAATCCCCTGACAGCCAGAGTTTGAGTTTCTCCTACCAATGAATATAAATTGCACCCCTCCAAGCTGACACCGTGTGCAGGCAGCTGCCTCCTCCCTGGAGAAGGGAGATTTCCTTCTTTTCTCAGATAAATCAATGGACTTTGCAGGAAGAGTAAACTCAGCAGGAATTGTTCATGCAGTGAAATTCAGCTTTTGCACGTCTTACTCCACGGGGCCTCGTTTTGCTCTGAGTGAGACCTGAGCTTCCAAGCTGGGCTTTGTTTTGGTTCTTAAATTACAGGAGGAATTTCTCATCCCATGGTAACCCGGCAGGGCGGATCACTGGGATCACTGGGCTCCCACAGCTCTATGCAGGAGACAATCCCAGGAATCCTCTTTGGCAATTTTTATTCTTTAGAGCTGCATGTTTGTCACTTTCTACATCACAGAAATCTCAGTGAAAATCCAGGAGGTGTGTCCAGGACGTGACACAGTCGCCTCTCCTTCCCACACGGATTCAGATATTCCTCCCAGGAATTTGTTGTGATCATTCTCTTCCTGATATCCCTCCATGCGCTGCCATGTCCTGATTTTCAGAGATTTCCTTCATGTCTATCCCAAAGCTCTTTTGTCTTATTCTATCTACTTCCTCTTTCCCGTCCCTACTGAAATGAAGGATAATTTAGGAGATGCCACTTGGGGATAATGTTTACAATTTGAAACGCTGCTCTCTTTTATTCCTAAACCACATTAACCCACTTCTCACATTTTTTCCCCCCATTTTTCATGTTTTATGGGAATGCTTCTGTTCTACCCAGCTTTTTAGAAATGTAAAAAGAGACAGCACCTGTAAAAACCCCTGTATGAATCTGAATGTGTGAGGAGGAGCTCTACAAAAAGATTTAAATATCATTTCAGTTTCACCAGCACAAACTGATGACCCTGATTTATTTTTTTGTTGAGATGCTGCTAAAGAAAACTGGACAATTGATGTGAAAAATAAGGATTGGATGGAGAACCTCGGCCACTGATTTCCTGTTATTTGTTTTGGCAGGAGAGTTCCACTGTGGCTTTGAGGATGGGAACATTTGCCTTTTCACTCAAGACGACACCGACAACTTTGACTGGACAAAACAAAGCACTGCCACGAGGGACACGAAGTACACCCCCAACACGGGGCCCAACGCCGATCGCACCGGCTCCAAGGAGGGTAAGATCCAGCAGGCAGGAATGTGGGATAAGGGAACTGTCCAGGCCGGGGAGTTCAGACATTTCTTGGTCATGGAACGCCGATAGGAAAGGATTTAAGTTCATCTTAATTCCACCCATTCCATGGACAGGGACACCTCCCACTGTCCCAGGCTGCTCCAGCCCCAATGTCCAGCCTGGCCTTGGGCACTGCCAGGGATCCAGGGGCAGCCACAGCTGCTCTGGCAATTCCAGCCCAGCCAGCAATTCCCAATTCCCAATCTCCCATCTATTCTTTCCCTCTGGCAGTGGGAGCCATTCCCAGAAAGCTGGAGTTCATCTGTGGGGAGATCTGGGAAACAATGGCTCAAGTCTGTGTCCCTCAGAAGGCCCCACTGCTGCCCCTGGCCCTTTGTCACACAGGGCTGGGACATCTCAGGCTCCTTCTCCTCCTCGTCCCGGAGTTTAAATGGAGAAGATTCCAGAATCCCAGACTAGTTTGGATTGGAAGGGACCTCAAATCCCACTCAGTACCAGGAATTCTTTCCCAATATCCCATCTAAGTGTACCCTCCTTCACCTTAAAGCCATTTCTCCTTGTCCTGTCCCTCCACCCCTTCTCCTAAATCCCTCTCCAGCTCTCCTGGAGTCCCTTCAGGCCCTGGAAGGGGCTCTAAGTTCAGGCCAAGACCCTTCAGGGACTTCTAGAAGGAATTCCTGGTGCTGAGGAGTGGCAGCTCCCAAAGCACAACCCCTGATGGTGCCATTCCCACCTCGCCTCGTTTTTATTGCGCCATTTTCCGAGCGATTCCCTTCACGTTCAACTCAAGCAGGGAAATGTGCCTCGTCTTAAAACATTCTCCTACCTGATGTCATTTAAGTTCTCCCTTGGGCTCTCCCGGCCTGTCACGACGAGCTGGTTTTTGCCCCATTTTTGCTCTGGCTATTGCTCAAACGTGCAGTTTTCAATCTGCTGCCCCCGTTAACGTCTGCTCCTGACTGCAGTGTGGATTTGCATTTGAAAAGTCCATCGCTTCCAGCTGAATTTATCCCGACCCCGCAATAGCTCCGGCTATTTTATCGTGTGCACTTCCAAAGGGGAAAAAATCTGTCCTGCACCGCCTTTATCTGGTTGGGTTAATTCAATAATACCTCTGTGGCTGGCACTTCCAGGAATGGAATAAATGGATATTGTCTTCTTTGGGATTGACACGGCAAGTTGGAAATATTCCTTGGAAGGTTTCCATCATGATATTTTCCCTTTATTTTACAAGTCGTCTTTCCTGGGACGTATTTCCCCCCTCAGGACTGAAGGCTGAACCCCCTCAGATTTTGTGCAAAAGTTCATCAGCTTGGTGGTGTTTTCCAGCACCGGCCTGCTTCCTGGATTTTAGTTTCCATGGAAAACATGGCTTTGGAGCAGCCTTTGGAAACACAGGGGTTTCATGTAGGAAAAAATGAGTTCCAGAAATCACATGGTGGGAGCTGGAAGTAAAAACTTTATGGGGATCCTTGATAATTCCAAATTGCGGTCCTGCATTTATCTGTGTTGGGTGCTGAGAGCTTCATCCCAAGGATTTCCCTTTGGATTTCTCCAGGGTTTTATGGGTACATCAAGATATCAATTGTTGAGGGCCTCATCCAAGGAATTTCCATCTGTGTTGGGTGTTGAGGGCCTCATCCTAAGGATTTCTCTTTGGATTTTTTCCAGGTTTTTCAGTGTAGATTGAGACATCCCAGGTGCTGAGAGCCTCATCCCAGGGATTTCCATCTGTTGGGTGCTGAAGGCCTCATCCCAATGATTTCCCTTTGGATTTTTCCAGGTTTTCACACGTAAACAGCTGCTGAAGGCATTATCCCAGTGGTTTCCCTTTGTATTTTTCCAGGTTTCTACCTGTACATCAAGATGTCCCATGTGTCGAGGGCCTCATCATAAGGATTTCCATCTGTGTTGGATGTTGGCCTTATCCTAAGGGTGTCCCTTTGGATATTTCCAGCTTTTCCGTGTACATCGAGACATCCCAAGTGTTAAGAACCTCATCCCAATGATTTCCTTTTGGATTTTTCCAGGTTTTTCCACGTACATTGAGACATCCCAGGTGTTGAGGGCTTCATCACAATGATTTCCTTTTGGATTTTTCCAGGTTTTCACACATACACAGCTGCTGAAGGCCTCATCCCAATGATTTCCCTTTGGATTTTTCCAGGTTTTTCCACGTACATTGAGACATCCCAGGTGTTGAGGGCTTCATCCCAATGATTTCCCTTTGGATTTTTCCAGGTTTTCACGTGTACACGGGTGCTGAAGGCCTCACCCCAATGATTTCCCTTTGGATTTTTCCAGGTTTTTACATGTACATCGAGACGTCCCGTCCCAGGCTGGAGGGGGAGAAGGCCAGACTCGTCAGTCCCGTTTTCAGCGTCGCTCCCAAAAATCCCTACGGAGCCACCAACACGGCCTATTGCTTCAGCTTCTACTATCACATGTATGGACAGCACATAGGTGAGAGAAAGCCAATTCCTTTGGGAAAAATAGCTGGAAAAACTCCCTCTTGTTTGAAGGAAAAGTGTGGGAAGAGCGTCAGCCCCTCCGAGGGCTTGTTGTAACCCAGGGAGGTGCCTGGAATGTGGCAGCATTCTGCTTCCCAGGAATTTGTGGGAAGGAGGAATTTTCCTCTTAGAGCTGGGAAGTGTTTCCTGCATGAGTGAGATTTTGGGCAGGGAATCCCATTGATTTGAGTGGGAATTTAAGAGCCTGGAAAGGGAAAAGTTTATTTTAACAAGGATTTCTCCTGATTCTAACGGGATGTTTTAGGCATTCCTGAGGATCAGACAGGGAACACCAGCATTCCTCAGGTGTTTTCTGTGGAAAAGTTATGGAAAATTTACTCAAAAGCTGCAGGAATATAGATTTTCAAGGAGTATCTGTGAGTGTTTCAGGCATTCCTGACTAAATTCAGGATCAGGCATGGAGCAGCTTCATTCCTCATGCATTTCTTGTGGAAAAGTCATCGAGAATTTGCTCACAGACTGCAGGAACCTGGATTTTCAAAGAATACCTGCCAGTCTATTTTTAATCCTGCCTCTTTCAACACCCACATCAAATTCCTCTTTCTGGTACAAAAAGAAAAAAAAAAAAAAGTGGGAAAGTATAAAAGCCTGAACAACAAAAATCCAATTTTTGGGAGCCCTTTGCGGGTTTCTTGGTGCTCCCAGCGTGCCAAGAGGTCTTCCAGTGTCAAAGTGACGTGGTTTGATGTATTTTTACCTCTATTTCAAGGGCAAACTCATCCCCCCAGAGAGTTCTGGTGCTTGCTTTGTCCGAGCTCCCCCTGCCCCAGGCGGAGCTTAGATTTTAAGCGAAGCAGACAAGCGCGCTCGGGGTTTTTTTTTCCCGTTGTCTCTGTGCTGCAGGAAGGTGGATGCAGCTCCAGGTTGGAATTCTCCTGGCTCTGTGCTGGGTTTTTTTATTGTGAGGAAGGGATTCAGCCACTCCACGCTGAGAGAAAAATGGAGAAATTGAAATATCTGGTCGTATTCTGGTCGTTTATTTGTGGTGTGTTAAGAAGAACAAATTAGAAACATAAAGGGTTAAAGAGCGTTTTTGGAATTCCTGATAAATTGTTGCGGTGTAAAGTTATTTGGGGTAGCGAAAAGAAAACAGGCACTGAGGTTTGTCCAAAAACAGTGGGATTTGGGGTTCTTTTCCCTGGATTTCCTCTTCAGCAAGTGTCTGTCCTTAGATTTTGGGGGTTTTTACTGGGATCCCCCTTTCCCTGTGGAAATCCTTGAACTGGCAAGGTAAGGAAGGATCTGGCCCCAGGTGACAGTGGTGATCCATGACCACAATTCCACTGGATTTATTCCTGGAAATGTGGGCACAAGTTCCCAAAATTCCAAATTGCTCGATATCATGTTAATTCTTTACTTTTTTTTTTTTTTTTAAAAAATACAGTTCCCATAATTTTAGCAAATGTTCCAAATTCTATTCTCTAATAGAATCCCAGAATTCCAGACTGGTTTGGGTGGGAAGGGACCTTAAACTCATCCCATTCCACCCCCTCCCACTATCCCAGGGTGCTCCAAACCCCATCTAGTGTGGCCTTGGAAAGGCTCAGGAGGGTTTTATCCATTGGATAAATTCCTGGAGGAAGTGTGGAGAAGCTCAAGGATGCTCAGGGACAGGAAATGGGAATAAACTGAAATAGAGAAAATTCCATTCTTTTCAACTAGTGAGGGTCAAACACTGGCACAGGTGGCTCAGGAAGGTTGGGAAGTCCCTGTCCTCGGAGATTCCCAAATCCAGCTGTATCTGGATTAATGAAGAATTAATCCAGATTATTAATTTGGAAGGGAAATGCACTGCTTTAATGAAGCTGTGCTTTGGATGGGACGAGCTCCAGAGGTGCCTCCAGCTCCAGCGATTCTGTGGAAAATATTGAATTGGTAATAGAATCTTTCGGAATTACATTTTATTAAGGATTAATCCCCCATGGATAATTCCAAATCCCACTGCTGGGACAGATTAACTGTTTGATCACCTGTCCCAGGCCTTGACCCTTCACCGTGGCTTTGGGATTTGCTGCCAATGTGGAGAGGAGCTTCCAATCCCGCTTTGGGAATGAGTCCTGCCAGTCAGGGCAGCTCTTGGCTTAAACATTCCCAGCTCATGGATTTATCCACCAGAGCAGGGTCGGAGCTGCTAACTGAGCTCCAAACACCACAGAATCCTGGAATGGTTTGGGTTGGAAGGATCTTAAATCCCATTCCATGGGCAGGGACACCTCCCACTGTCCCAGGCTGCTCCAGCCTGGCCTTGGGCACTGCCAGGGGCAGCCACAGCTGCTCTGGCAATTCCAGCCCAGCCCCTCCCAGCCAGGAATTCCTTCCCAATATCTCATTTATGATCTCTGTGCTGTGGGATCCAGAAGATTCCCAAGAACAATCCAGTACCAGGGTTGTTATTCCCATGTTTTATGGGCAAAACCCTTTGTTTCAAAAAGAATCCTCATCAAATTGTTTCTACATTTCCAATGATGTTTGGAAAGGTCCCTGAGAAAATGGGATGTGATGCTGGAATCATGCTCTGTTCCTGGTGTGGATTGCTTTTGGGATTTAAAGGAAGTGATGCTTCATCCTCCATTCCTAAAACTGAGGAATCTCAGTGGCATCCATAGGAGAATATTCCTATTTTAAATAATTCAAACCACTTTATATTTTTTATCCAGCTCAGTTTCTGGGCCAGCTCTTGGGATTCTGTGGAGAAGGGGCTGAATTTCCCTGGAGATACGGAGAGGTCCTTGGGAATCTTTGCAGGGAGCAGAGTGCAGAGATGAGACCATCCATGAGGGATGCTTATCCCAGGGATCTGTATCCCATTCCATAGCAATGGGATTTGGGAGAAGAAGGTGTTTCTTCACCTGAAAAGGGAGCTCCTGCTCCCAGGTGGGTTTGTAATTCCTGACAGATCCCAAAGTTACTCCTGGGAGCACTGGCTGCCACAGGAACCAGCTGTGGATCCAAAGGAGAGGGAGATTATCCCTAAAGGATGGCAGAAATAGGAATTCCCATTCCTTGACTTGCAGCAAACAGGGAGCCGTTGTTGGAAGGAGGAAGATGAAGATTCTCTGTCCTTCCTGTGTCCCTGCACCGGCACAGGAGGAATTTGCACATCCGTTGGAGCTGCCACCACCTTTTCCACCGATCTGTACTTCCCGTTTTTCCATCCACACCTCAAAATGAGACATTTCCAACTGATGTTCCAAGGACAGTCGTTTTTCCTGCTGTTAGAGAGCCATCCCAGATAAAAAGAGAGAGGCAGAACCTGCTGGGAGAGCAGAGTGAGAAAGCTGAAGGGAGAAAATGCCCAGATTCCAGAGCATCCCCTGCTCTCCTGACAGGACTTTGTTCCTTCATTCCCAGTTTTTACCTCCTGCCAGTCACTTCATGGAATCACACAATGGTTTGGGTTGGGAAGGACCTTAAAGCTCATCCTGTTCCATCCCCTATAAGGCAAATCCCGAGCATTTTTGGAGGATTCAGCTTGTCCTTCATCCTTGGAAGTGTCCAAGGCCAGGCTGGACAGAGCTTGAAGAAATCTGGGATAGTGGAAGGTGGCAGGAGTGGAATGGGGTGGGATTTAAGGTCCCTTACGACCCAAGCCAGGCCATGATTCCATAATGATTTAATTTAACGTAATATTACAAGATAACATTACAAAAACATGAATGTAAATAAAAATACAGATATCCAGTTCTCCTCCTGTTTTTCCAGGAAGTTTGAACGTTTACCTGCGGCTCAAAGGTCAGACTGCCATAGAAAACCCCTTGTGGTCTTCGAGTGGGAATAAGGGACAGCACTGGAACCAAGCCCGGGTGAACATCAACCCCCCCACCTCATTCCAGGTAAGGCTGGCGCCTCCAGGAGCCGGGAATTCGGGGCTGGGAGGGAGACTGGGAATATTGATGCTTTTCTTTGGGATTTCCCAGCTCTGGAAGCTGCTCAAGGACAGAAAATTGCTTTCCTTGAGCACCACAGAACTTAACAATGCTTGAATTCAAAACACTTTCCAGCTTCCCAAAGAGGTCTGGAGTGACTCCAGCAGGTTTTGATTTCAGATTAGCAAGTGGAATATAAAATTATTTGCTGGGAGAAATTACTTAGGGCCCCTGTGTTAGAGGTTTTTTTGGAAATATGTGGAATTTCTGAGGGAAAAGGGATGATGTGGGAGTGCCTGCTGGGAGCATGAGACACGGGGGGCTTGTGACAGGTTTTTCACACATTTCCTGCTGGGGTTGACAGGGAGGTGCTGATGGACCTTTAGGGGCAATTCCCAGGCACGATAGGAGCTGTTTGGAACTGGAACACTCCCAAAAAAGCAGCTGCTGCCAGCAGGTCCTGCTGTGGGTGAGGCTGGGAATGTCCTCATGGAATGTGGGAGTCACAAGCCATGCCTGGAGTGCAGGGTCCTCCTCTGACCTCTCTGTCACTTCCGGGTCTCCTAAGGGAGAAAATGTATTTTTGGGAAAAAGTCACAGATTGCTTTGGGTTTGAAGTGACCTTGAATCCCATCTCATTGAATCCCATCCCACTGAATCCCATCCCACTGAATCCCATCCCAATCAATCCCATCCCAATCAATCCCATCCCATTCAATCCCATCCCAATCCATCCCATCCCAATCAATCCCATCCCAATCAATCCCATCCCAATCAATCCCATCCCATTCAATCCCATCTCAATCAATCCCATCCCACCTGTGCCATGGCCAGGGACACTTCCCACTATCCCAGGCTGCTCCATGCCCTGTCCAGCCTGACCTTGGAAGATTCCCTTCGGTGCAAATCCAAACTGCCCTTCTGAAAATCCACATTGGGTTTCATTTCCTTTATTTTCAGGGAATTCCTGATCCTGACCCTTTGTTTTTATTTCCATGCATGAGAGGCATTGACGGGAGAGAAATGGTTTGGTCCATGGGATTGCAGAGCAATTCCAATGGGAATTAGAGGAAAATTGAGTGGGAGGGATACGTGAAGTACAGTGAGATATGAGAGAGCTGGGAACGCTCACCTGGAGAGGAGAAGGATCCAGGGAGAGCTCAGAGCCCCTTGCAGGGCCTGAAGGGGCTCCAGGAGAGCTGGAGAGGGACTGGGGACAAGGGATGGAGGGACAGGACACAGGGAATGGCTCCCAGTGCCAGAGGGCAGGGATGGACGGGAGATAATTGGGAATTGGGAATTGCTGGCTGGGCTGGAATTGCCAGAGCAGCTGTGGCTGCCCCTGGATCCCTGGCAGTGCCCAAGGCCAGGCTGGACATTGGGGCTGGAGCAGCCTGGGACAGTGGGAGGTGTTCCAGGCTGGGAGTGATGATCTGGGATGTTTGATGGGAACAAGGTGTCAGGAATGGGGAGAAGAGGAATTGCAGAGTTCAGGAATTCTCAGAGCCCAGGCCAAGCACAGGAAGATCAGAGTGGTTGAGTTTTTCATTGGTGGAGTCAGGATAAATCCAAGAATTCAGAAGAGTGAAGGAGAGAGAAGTGATTTAATAACGGAACACCATAAATGCCCTGGGAAAGGGAAAGAAGAGATGGATTTGAGGGTTCCCAGGGGGTTTTGGAGACCTGGGATGGGCTTTAAAAAATCAGGGAAGAGCCAGACCCTTGGGCAGGGAAATGCAAAGGATTTGGCAGCAGCAATCCAGAGGAGTGGAGAAGGGAGATTCCAAAGGGAAGCTCCTCTCCTTGGCTGTTTTTCACCTTTTGCGTTGTTGTGTTTAAAGGTTCCAGCATAAAATAAATGTAAAGCTCTGACCAAATACAACAAATAAATGTCAGAGCTCTTGGAGCCTTAAATTACTTTTTTTTTAGCATCTCTTGCATCAAAGTAAATTTTATTTTCCATTTAGGAGTGTAAGTAGGAAGGGATATAAAGCTCCCAGTTAATTTAAGGAGAGGGAATGGAAGTGAATCTTTGCAGTAAAACACTGCAGTGACATGAAAATTAAAACTTTTTATAGGGTAATTTATAGGGGTAAAAGATTTTATACCTTGTCAGTGCCTGTGATATAGAACAAAGCTTTTTTCATGAGGAACTGGGAGAACTGCAGTGCTTTAAATCACAAAAACTTGCATAAATCTAGCTCAGATATTCAGATGTTCAATATTTTTTAAGACTGAACTCCCCAAAAATAGAGAGCCCCAAAAAGAGAGGGACACCTTGGTTCTGTCACCCAGGAAATGTCAATTTTAGTTCAGGTTTGAGCCGTAGGACACGGCGATGGCATGGATGATTGGGATTGGATTTATTGCTAGTTTAGGGTCTAAATAATGCAGTATCCAAATAAAAATTCCAGGATTTTTCACAAAGGATTGGGATCAGCAGGTCCTGGCCCCTCTTGTTGGGTCAGTGCCACCCCCTCTTGTCTGAGCTCTGGATGGGGCTCAGCCCACCCAGATTTCGCCACTTTTGTGTCCAAAGAATTCCAATATCAGCAGGATGAGCCAGGAACATCCAGGTTTGCGGCTCTTGGCCCCGCAGGATTCCCAATCCCAAATCACAAACCTCTTGTGGAGCTCCTTTAGGATTCATCTCCACGTTTGAATGATCTCGGTGCTGTCACTCACCCACCCAGAAGGGAATATTCCCAATTTTCAGGCTGGAGGAGTCCCTGGCAGGGGTAACATGGAACACCAGTTTGTCCCAGTTTTCCCAGTCTCCAGCAGCATTTTAACCCCTTTTTCAGGTCGATGTGCACCAAAGTGAAACCTCTCATCTCCCCACTTCTGTCCTGGGACACCCCAAGTGCCCTGCAGGGAAAGGGAGATGGGTGAGGGGGGCACACAGGGGAGGATGTAAATCTGCCTGAAATCCTGTGGAAAAATCAGAGAATCCCAGACTGGTTTGGGATGGAAGGGATTAAAAATCCACTCATTCCACCCCTGCCGTGTCAGGGACACCTTCCATATCCCAGGCTGCTCCAAGCGCTGTCCAGCCTGGCCTTGGACACTTCCAAGGATGAGGCAGAAGCTGAATCCTTCCCCAAAACACTCAGGATTGGCTTTTTAGGATCATGATTCCATTTCATTAAGAGCAGAGCGACCTTTTCCGTACCCCCTATTCTCCAGTTTTTTAACAGCAGTATTTTTAACAGCAGCTCCCCAAAAACCATCATGGGGTTTGTTTTTTGTGGGATACTGATAGGGAATTCTGCTCCACTGGCAGCTCCTGGCCATCCCTGGGAGCTGCAGGCTGGGTTCTGCTCCGTGCCCTGCCAACTCCTGCGCCGTGATTTGTTCTGAGTGTGGAGCAACCCCTCCCTGAGGGCCACCGAAACCACTGCCAAACGCAGCTTTTAATTAAACGCTGCCTGTTGTGTTTGGACAGAGCCCTTTAGGCTGGAAATTGTTTTCCATTGTCTGGAAAAATTGGACTTTCAACTCCACTGATTGGTGTTGTTCCTGCTGCCAAGGAGCAGGGGCAGGATTTTGGGGGAGGAGATGTTTTCCCCTCGAGTTCCTCTTCCAGCAGTTTGGTTTCAGACGAGGAATATTGGAGAGAAAATCATCAACAAGACTTTAAAATCCCAGTCATCCACTCAGCAGAGGTTAAAGTTCCTCTTAAATTGGAATCAAATCTCTACTGTGTCCCTTGCTGTGATAAAACTCATCCCAATTCCTCTGAAAAGCCATTCCTAGATGGAATCAAAGCTTCTGAACCTGATGAGAACCCTCGTGTTGGGAAAAATAGATCCTAGCATGGAATTTCCTTCCACAATCTGGAATTGGATACTTGCGTGTGTCTTCATTTGAAGAAAAGTCCTTTCTTTTTGTGCTGTTTTAAAAAGGGTGGGACAGAAGTGGGGCTGTCCCTGCCACCAATTCCTGCCCCAGCAGGAGATCTGGGAAGTTAAAATGCATCCAGGAGATCCCAGTGGGATCCAAACGAAAGGAATTCCCTTCCCTTGAGGAATTATCTTCCCCTGAGATAAAGATAACTTTGTGTTATGGATGCAGAGATGCCAGCCTGGATCCTGGGAGGTTTCTCCCAAGCTTTGGGTCTGGAGAAGGATGCAGGGGACACATCCTGTCCTGCCCACCAGGATGGGAGGGACCAGTTGGGTCACCTCCAAGAGCCAGAAATCTCGGTTTTCCATGGAATTTCTCTGGCTCCTGTGTGTTTTCATGGAATCTGAACCTGAGTGGATGCTCAGTCGTTCAGCACATTCCTCAAGCTGTGCCTTTGCTGCTCGCCTCAGGTGGCAGGAATTTCTCGGAAAAACAATCTCCTTAAAGCTTTAATTCCGTGGAAACCTGCTCTTGGCCAGAAATCTCAGTTTTCTGTAGAATTTCTCTGGCTCCTGAGTCTGAATGGAATCTGAATTTGAGTGGACGCTCAGTCCTTCAACACATTCCTCAAGTTTTGCTCTTCAGGGAGCAGGAATTTCTGGGAAAAACACCTCCAGTTTTAATGCTTTAATTCCATGGAATCCTACTCTTTGCCAGAAATCTCAGTTTTCCATGGAGTTTCTCTGGCTCCTCTGTGTTTGCATGGAGTCTGAATGTGAGTGGACGCTCGGTCCTTCAGCACATTCCTCAAGTTGTGCTCTTCAGGGAGCAGGAATTTCTGGGAAAAACAATCTCCTTGAAGCTTTAATTCCACTGGATCCTGCTCCTTGCTCCAGGAGTGTTGTCCTCACGCAGCCACAGCACCCAGTGGTGGAGCTGCTCTGGACACACCAGGTGACAACTGAGGATGATTTCCAGCTCATTCCAAAGAGGAAAAGCCCTCAGAGCTCTCACCCCCTCCTTGCCCACCCTCACGTTGATGACAACTCGGCTGAATTGGTTTTCCCACCCCAAAAGCATCCATAGAACATTCCAAACCCATTTAATTGTTTTTCCCACCCCAAAAGCGTCCATAGAACATTCCAAACCCATTTAATTTGTTTTCCCACCCCAAAAGTGTCCATAGAACATTCCAAACCCATTTAATTGGTTTTCCCACCCCAAAAGCGTCCATAGAACATTCCAAGCCCACTGAATCAGTTTTCCCATCCCAGAAATGTTTCTAGAACATTCCAATCGCATTTAATTGGTTTTCCCACCCCAAAAGTGCCCGTAGAACATTCCAAGCCCATCCTTGTGGCCGAGCCAAACACAACAGAACCTTTTTTATTTATCCCTCTCAGATCTTCTGGACACTTTTTATTTATCCCTCTCTGCTCTGCTGAACTTTTTTCAATTAATCACCCTCTGATCTCCTTTATTTCCAGCTCATCTTTGAAGGAATCCGTGGCCCTGGAATCGAAGGGGACATTGCTATTGACGATGTGTCCATTGTGGAAGGAGAGTGTATGAAATCAGACCAACCGGCCAACAGTAAGTGGCCCTTCCCCACAGGTTGCTTCCCGTCTTTCTACTTCCCAGATGGATCTTTTCCAGCAGAACAATCCCTGCTCTGGTTCAGCTGGAAGGATGGAATGTTGTCCTTGGGAATGTTTTGCTCACAAGGGAAGATGATGGGTGTGAGGCAGAGGTGAGAGCAGCGGGGGAGGCTGGGCTGGATTTGAGATGCTCAGGCAGATAAAACATCAGAACATTGTCCAGGGGGCCCAAACAAGGTGAAATCCATGGATATCACTGCTGTGATTCCCTGAGGGCTCTGTCTCATCCCTCCACCCTGTGTGTGCATTAAAACAGAGGTGAGTACACAGCCAGGTGGATTTTCATCCCAGCTCCTGCTCGATCCAATTGCTGAGGGCTGTCCTTGTCCCCTCCTGCTGGGAGGTGACTTTGGAACACTGGAGCAGTGCCAGGGGGTGTGGGCACCTCTGTAATTCTATTTTCCTCCCCTTTCTGCAGATCTACGATCAGGTGCTGTTGGGCCATTAGCGCATATACGACTTCTCCCACTCCTCATCCTCATGTCTGTCTTAAGTCATCAGAGGTGACCTTATCCTGGCAGAGGCTACAAAAGATTCACCAGGCACTGGCATGAAGAAAGAGTCTTTGTAAAATGGACATTTCCAAACAAACTACCAAAGATTCCTCCACTGACTGACTCGAAAGTTAAATAAACGCGTAAATAAATAATTAAAAAAGGGAAAAAAAAAAAAAAAAAAAAAAAGAGCAGATTAAGAAAGCACTGGGGACTTGAAAAGGCATCACGGGAGTGGAACTCACTAAGAACCAAGCTTGAGACCAAGATCTGGCCTAAGTAAGGAAGAGACCTTCAGGTGCTTCAGTGGTCACTGATGAATTCAGCATCATCTGGTTGAACTCTCGGCAAAGAGCTCTAGAAACCCTTGTCAAAGCACAAAGTCATGGCTGGTTTTGTTTCAAATGAATCGTTTGCTTGTTACCATGGAAACCGAATGGCCTGCCAAAAAAAAAGGAGGAAGGAGAGAGAGAGAGAGGAAATACAAACACAGAGAGAGAGAGAAACACCTCACTGTAAACAGGGTACGTGAAGAGCTGGCGTTCATTTTCCCTTCCCGAAGGTTTTTAGCGTAGAGTTAAACAAATGTCGGCCCTTTCTACTTCGGCTGCCACCTCCCCTCGAGGATAACCCGGAATCGGAGCTGTTTGCAGACATTCCCGTTTCATTCCTCACGGCTCTGCTTGGTGACTGTGCGCTGTCTCCTTTTGCATGCATTCCCATCCAGGATGTGCCACCTGGGCTCACATTTGTCACAGGCTTCACTGGGAGTTTGCTCGCGGCCGCTGGAAGATCCCTCTCCCCTCCCCACCGGAGTCATCAGCTCTACGGAAGTGAAGAAACCAAACCACCGTCTTTTATAAATTGCCATGGAAACCAAGTGCCTTCAATGAAACAAGCCTGATTTCAAAAAAACAGAAACAAAAAAAAAGAACTATATATATATATATGTGTATATATATATATATATATATATAAAAAATAATTCTAATAAATGTAATAACGATGATTTCAACACGGAAGCTTTGCACCGCTAAAAACGTGGGTTGTGCAAACTCTTTTCTAAACAAACTCTGGAGCCTGGGTGTGCAGGCAAGGAGACGGAGCCGCTTCTGGAGAAGGATGGATGGACCTAAGCTGCTGTGAAAAGCCTTTGGGATGAGATCCGTGTTGTGTCACCTTCCAGACAGCCATGGCCTTTCAGCTTCTTATCCATTCGGAACAGCTCCCGTAGGTGCTGCCCGTGGGAGCAGCACTTTCTGTTGTTGTCGTCGTCGTTTCAGGTTCTCCAGTGGGTCAACCAGAGGAACAAAGGTGGTTCAGACACACACTTGGTGCAGAAGGTGGTGAAACACGGGATGATTTTCTTACTCTCCCCCTCCGTTGGGATGGCTCCCAACATCCGGAGCTCCGGACGCCCCGAGGGGGCTCTGCCTCTGTCCCGGAAACCAGACTTGGTGCAGAGGGTGAAAGATTATTTTGTTATTGTAGCGAAATTCAAAAAACAAAACAGAACAAAAAATTAAAAAAAAAAAAAAATTAAAAATAATCCACTTTTACAAGGAGAAAAAAAAAAAAAATAAATAAAAGCTGTACAAAATGGGTTCGAGCTACCCGAACACATGCCGGTTTTCCACTGCATTGTAAAGTTCCCTTCCAGTTGGTTATGAAATTTGAAGACCTTTTTCCTTAAATTATCGCAGCTTTTAACTTCATTTAAAAAAAAAAAAAAAAAAGACTTTTGTCTAAAGAAGAGTATTATTATTATAATTATTATAATTATTATTATTATTCTGTGTTCTCTCGACACCCTAGGATTAAAAACAAAAACCTGATATGCAAATAATTGGAGTACAAATGTGAAAACAAACAAAAGATGAGTATAATAATTGCAAATATGAGTATAAAAAGCACAACGAGATGCAGTAAAACAATGACAAGGCTTGATTTTTTTTATTCTGTAGAGAAATGTTTGTGCAAATTCAGTAATTCCACTGAAGAGATAATTTTCCAGCTCTGTTCAATAAAGCCTCTTTCCAGGTAAGGCAGCCCCGTGGTGCGTGTGTTTGTTGAGGCCCTGGAGGGGCTTTCCTTGGTCCACTGGTGTCAGCTGGAGTTGTGCTGGTCCATACTGGTGGTGCTGGAGCATTCCCAGGATGCTCTCGGCTCCCTGGTTTTTAGGCAGTTTTGGTGTCTTTAAGTTCCTGGGCTCAGAAAACGGTGGGAGCTCCAAGTCAGGACATTTTCAGAGAATTTCAGAGGTTTAGGTCGGAAGGGACCTTAAAGTTCATCCCTGGAATCATGGAATATTCAGGGTTTGAAGGGACCTGCAAGGATCATCAAGTCCAAATCTGAACCGGATGGTCCACACAGGGATCAAACCCCAAACCTTGGGGTTATGAACATCTTGCTCTGTTTGGAAGATGGTGGGAACTCCGAGTCTGGATGGACCATGGGGTTTGGAAAACAATGGGAGTTCTGAGTGTGGATGGACCACGGGGTTTGAAAGGAAGTGGGAAGCTCCAAATCCGGATGGACTATGGGGTTTGGAAAGCAGTGGCTCTGACTCTGGTGGACCATGAGGTTTGGAAGATGGTGGGAACTCTGAGTCTGGTGGCCTGCGGGGTTTGGAAGATGGTGGAAGCTCCAAATTTGGATGGACTCTGTGGTTTGGAAGACATCGGGAATTTTGAGTCTGGATGGACCATAGGGATTGGAAGAAATTTGGAACTCTGAGTCTGGATGGACTGTGGGGTTTGGAAAATGGTGGGAATTCTGAATCTGGTGGCCTGTGGGATTTGGAACTCTTGATGGACCAAGGCGTTTGACACCCTTAGCACAAATCACGGAATTTCTCATGGGAAGCTCTGGATTTTAACTGTGGATGGATGGATGGATGGATGGATGATGGATGGATGGATGGATGATGGAGGATGGATGGATGATGGATGGATGATGGATGGATGGATGGGTGGATGATGGATGGATGATGGATGGATGGATGGATGATGGATGGATGGATGGATGGATGGATGATGGATGGATGATGGATGGATGGATGGATGGATGATGGATGGATGGATGGATGATGGATGGATGGATGGATGGATGGATGATGGATGATGGATGGATGATGGATGGATGGATGGATGGATGGATGATGGATGGATGGATGATGGATGGATGGATGGATGGATGGATGGATGGATGGATGGATGGATGGATGGAGAAGGAGGTCAGGTGTAGTGAGACCCTGAGGCAGATTTTCCTTTGGAGGTTGGTATATTTGGGAATTCAGGATCCAAACCTTGCCATGCATTTTCCCATGGATGTCTCCTGAGAGCCAGGGAGCTGAGGGGTGATCCAAGAGGTTTCTCCATGGGTGATTTTGGCAGGACTCCCTTTGGAAGGGAGCCAGAGTGGCTGTCTGTCAGTCATTTCCACAGAATCCCAGAAGGTTTTGGTTGGAAAGGACCTTAAAATCTCATCCCATTCCAGCCCCACAGGCAGGGACACCTTCCACGGACCAGGCTGAAGGAAAACAGGAAGCATTCCATTGCCTTTAAAATACTTCCCTGCTTTTCCCTCGAATTTCCCTCGAAAATCCAAACTGAATCTTAGATGCCCACTGGAGATGAATTTTCCAGGCACAGGGCTGGCGGTGGTGGCGTGATGGGAACTCTGTGGGAAGTCTGGATTTTGGAAGTGCCCTGTGATTCCCCCCTGTGATAAAGGAGTTGGATGATAAGGAAGCAGAGATCCCGCTCTGTTGTTTAGATCCCAAGCTAAAACTGCAGGCTGAAATCCATGTTTCCTCTTTCTATTTGGGTTTTCCTTTCCCTCATTCCCATGGAATATAAAGAATTTCGATTGACAAAGACCACAGATGCCCTTTTTTCAGGGCAGAATAATCTGTGTGTCCCGAAAATCCCAGGTTTTTGTGGGAAAGGAAATGTATTCCCATGCCTATTCCCGTCTTACTCTGGGGTGCAGGAGGTGCTAAGAAAAGCAGGATTCCTCTTCCTAATGTTGATTGTAGGAGTTGTTTTATCTTCTTTTACATTCCCAAAATAAAGCACTGAAAAGGAAATGGGATTTTACTCCAGGCCATGAATAAGAAGAACAAATTGAGATATGAATTTCCTACTCTTGGCTTTTATTTTATTTTACATTTTGGACTGAAAATGGATGTGAAAATGTTGGATCAGCAATCAAAGGCAGTTGGAACTGGCAGTTCCCTGGAATTTGAAACCCCTCTGATTCAGTTCTGGGGTATCCAACCTTGAAATGTCCCTGATGGATTTTTAAACTGAACATCAAATACTGAACTGTGCAGCAACTGAAGTCCTGGGATGTTGGGAAAAGTGGCTGGGTTTGATGGGATGGCTGCAGGAATTATCTGGGTGTTCCCAAGGCAGAGGAGGGTGGAGAACAGAATAAGTTTTCCAGTTTTTTTCAGTTTTCTCAGGCTGATCTGGGAGGATAAGGACGGCATTGGAGAACTTTCCTTTTTCATTCACAAAGCACATTGAATGGGAAATCATGGAATCGTAGAATTATGGAGTAGTTTGGGTGAAAGAGACCTCAAATCCCACCCCTGCCATGGCAGGGACAGCTCCCACTGTCCCAGGCTGCTCCAGCCCAAATATCCAGCCTGGCCTTGGGCACTGCCAGGGATCCAGGGGCAGCTTCTCTGGAAAACAATCCCACATAAAATCATGAAACACTCAGATCTCACCCTGCTGCTAACCCACCTCTTCTCCAGCCTGGCCTGGATCCTGGATGGGACACAAGGAGGGATAAAACCATGGATTAGAAGGGACTAAACCCATTCCAATGACACCATGGATGAACAATTAGGAAGGCCATAAGTGTCTGGGAATGTGAAATTTCCTTCTAATTTAAGACAGGAACTACTGGTTTCCCCAAAAGTGATGGAGCTGCATCTTCCAGCCCCCAAACATCTGCAAGTCCCAACCTCCACTGATCCCAGAGCTTTTCTTGACATCCAGCATTGGAATTCCCGCTGCATCCACCATGGAGATGGAATAATCAGTTTGGGGGTGACTTTAAAACAAAGTCAGTCATCATCTTCTTGTTTGTTTTCTCTTTTCCTGCCTAGTCAGGACAGTGAATTCCCTCTGTAGGGAGCAGTTCAGGCAGAAGGATCCAATTTTTTTTCCATGCTGAGTGGAAGAGGCTTTTCTGGTTTTATTTTGGGAGAGTTTACTGGCTGGGAATGTTTTTTTCTTATATTGAAGGGTAATTGAAACTCTCTTCTTCCCCCAGAAGTGTGTGATCTGTCAAGAAAACAGCTTTTTGGAGAATTTCCATATAAAAAAGCTCCAGTTTGGAGTTACAAGCACTCCCTTTCTCTCCATGCTAATAAAGAGATTGGGAGCCATCTGGAATAATTCTTGGATTTTCCCATAAAACTATCAAAAGCTATAAAAAAAGTTATTTTTACATTTCAGATTTTTTTTTTTAATGGAAAATAAGCAGCACTGCAGGAATGTTCTCCCCTTTTTATGTGCTCCACCATGATTCCAGTGTCCACACAGAAGGAATTAAACCATTGGATTATCCCTTGTGCAAAGGAATTTAGGGACCTGCAGCTCCTGCGATCCCACATTCATGGGATTTACAGAGTTCGGAAGTTTCCTGTCATCTGTCCCGACTGTGTCAGCCCCAGATCCCATGGGAATGTTGGTGTAGGAAGGGAATTGTGCTCTCTATGATAAAAGATGGGAGCAATCATTACCCCAAACACAGGGAATTTGGGATTGTACATCCTGCTGTTCCTTATTAAAACATTATTTTGTTTTCCTTTGGATCTGTCTGACTGGGGAGTTTGGATTCAACACATCCCAGAATCACAGAGTGGTTTGGGTTGGAAGGGACCTTAAATCCCATCCAGTCCCACACATTCCATGGGCAGGGACCCTTCCACTATTCCAGTTTCTCCAAGGTCATCCCACCTAGCCTTGGATATTGTGTGTGACATTAAAACTCCAGTGAGAACAGTGAGGCAGTCACCAGAGAACACAATGGACTCCGTAGGTGTGAGGAGAAATTCCCTCTTCCATGAGCGCCCCTCCTCAAATTCCCTAAAACATCCCCGTTCAGCCATGGTCCACCAGTCATCTCCCGCTGGGAGCAATGTCATGGAATCATGGAATCATTTAGTTTGGGAATTAGCTCCAAGAACATTGAGTCCAACCATGCCCCAGCACAACCAAAGCCGCCACTGATCCATGTCCCCAAGCACCACATCCACAGGGTTCTGAAATCCCTGCAGGAACGGGAATTCCCCACTGCCCTGGGCAGTTGTTCCAACACCTGACAATGATAAAATCCATCTCAGATTCCTGATGAGAAACTGAACCCTAAATAGGACCATTTGTGTTCCCTCTGGATGGGTTGGGATGGATGGGATGGATGGATGGATGGGATGGATGGATGGATGGATGGATGGATGGATGGATGGTATGGATGGATGGATGATGGATGGATGGATGGATGGATGGGATGGATGATGGATGGATGATGGATGGGATGGATGGATGATGGATGGATGGATGGATGGATGATGGATGGATGGATGATGGATGGATGATGGATGGATGGACGGATGGATGGATGGATGATGGATGGATGGATGATGGATGGATGGATGGATGGATGGATGGATGGATGATGGATGGATGGATGATGGATGGATGGATGGATGGATGGATGGATGGATGGATGGATGGATGGATGATGGATGGATGGATGATGGATGGATGGATGATGGATGGATGGATGATGGATGGATGGATGGATGGATGATGGATGGATGATGGATGGGATGGATGGATGATGGATGGATGGATGGATGGATGATGGATGGATGGACGGATGGATGGATGGATGATGGATGGATGATGGATGGGATGGATGGATGATGGATGGATGATGGATGATGGATGGATGGATGGATGATGGATGGATGGATGATGGATGGATGGATGGATGGATGGATGGGATGGATGATGGATGGATGGATGGATGATGGATGGATGGATGGATGGATGGATGATGGATGGGATGGATGGATGGATGGATGGGATGGATGGATGGATGGATGGATGGATGGATGATGGATGGATGGATGGATGGATGGATGGATGATGGATGGATGGATGGATGGATGGATGGATGGGATGGATGGATGATGGATGGATGATGGATGGATGGATGGATGATGGATGATGGATGGATGGATGGATGATGGATGGATGGATGATGGATGGATGGATGATGGATGGATGGATGGATGGATGATGGATGGATGGATGGATGGATGGATGGATGGATGGATGGATGGATGATGGATGGATGATGGATGGATGGATGGATGATGGACGGATGGATAGTCTGTGCATCCCGATGCGGCCCCTCCCTCCTGGCTCCTTGTGTGACACATTCAGGTTGGCTGTCACCTCACAGGACCCATGGCAGGTGATTTCCAACCAATTTCCTTCCTTTTCCAGTCTCTGTAAGATTTTATTTCCCACTGAGAAGGAGACTGGAATGTTGAGTGCTTGGACAAGTGACTCCTGAGCTCTGCTCACCGCCAAGGTCATGGCTACAACTGGAGAAATATTCCCGCCGATCCCTTGGGATCCAGGATTTTTTCAGGCAACTTTCACCTTCCACAGATGGGAGGGAAAAACAAGATCACTGCATCAGCCATGCCTGTGGAATTTTTAGATGGATGCGACCACAAAAGAGATTTGGAGAAACACAAATTCTCGGGAGTAAGGATGAGGAGCCTCAGCACCTTCTCAGGAACGCTCAGATCTGCGGCACGCTCCATCTGCAAAGGGGACAAGCATAGTATTTGTGTGTGTAAATACCCTATAAATACCTGTAATTGGATGTATTTAATTGTAAATAGGATAACGAGGACATTTTAACGATCTCCGCTGTTGTACAGAACCCAAACTTGCTCTTTTATTTTCCTACACCCCCGCTGTAGATTGATTTTGGGTCATTGTTGGGTCTGTATCTGGTTGAGTTCCAAACTGCTCTCACTTTTACCTCAAGGGTTTCATGTTCTTTATGTACATTTTATAAAGAAAAAAAGAAACCACTCCGGATTTTTTGGGTACCTTGTCCATTGCCAGCAGTATTTTCTGTCTTTTCCAGTGTTTTCTGCTCCTGGATCCACCAGAATGAAGGGGAGGGATGAGGTTTTGTGGGGAATATTCCTGGTTCCGTGTGTCCCTGCCTTCCTGGGAGGTGTAAAAATGTGGGAATGTGTTTCCCTATCCTTCCACTGCTCGTTAAGTATGGAAAGGTGTTAATTAGAGCAGGAAGAGGCTGGACCACCCTCTTCCCTACTGGAGCCAGTCCTTCCCTTGACTGGTCCCAGCAGAGTTTTTCCAGCTTCATGGACAGTTGAGGGTCGAAATCCATTTGTTTGGCTTTCCATAATTCCCATTTAATCCCTGGGAAGCGGCCAAAAATGAAGATGTGTGTGCCCTGCCAGAGCAGGATGTTCCCAAGAACTCCTCCTGTGCCATGTGGGAACAGAGGGATGGGCACACGGAGCTCTCGCTGCACCCCCAGATCCAACCTGGATCACTGCATGGTGATCCCAAATTTCTCATGGTTGTTGGATACGTGTCCAAGGTGGAGGGTGCCCATCAGGACTTTTAGGGTTGACATCCATTCTCTGCTGCAGGCGTGGCCTGGGTATTCCTGGTCTTCTCCAGCTCTTCTGCTGGGACTAAATCTTAGAATCGTGGAATTGTTTATGTTGGAAAAGCCCTCTAGGATCATGGAGTCATTCCTCAGCAGCACCAAGGCCACCCCTGTCCCATGTCCCCAAGTGCCACCTCCACATGGATTTAAATTCCTTTATGGGTGGGCATTCCACCCCTGCCCTGGGATTCCACTGCCTGTCCGCCTTTTCCATGAAGGAATTTTCCATAACAGCCACATTAAACTTCCCCTGGCCCAGCCTGAGGCCGTTCCCTCTCCTCCTGTCCCTGTTCCCTGGCAGCAGAGCCCGACCCCCCCGGCTGTCCCCTCCTGCCAGGGACTTGTGCAGAGCCACAAGGGCCCCCTGAGCCTCCTTTGCTCCAGGCTCAGCCCCTTCCCAGCTCCCTCAGCAATTCTCCAGCCCCTTCCCAGCTCCCTCAGCAATTCTCCAGCCCCTTCCCAGCTCCCTCAGCAATTCTCCAGCCCCTTCCCAGCTCCCTCAGCAATTCTCCAGCCCCTTCCCAGCTCCCTCAGCAATTCTCCAGCCCCTTCCCAGCTCCCTCAGCAATTCTCCAGCCCCTTCCCTCCAGAACCTTTTCCATCACAGAAACAGCCTCCATGATTTTCCACCATGGAAAATGCCTCCATCATTTTGCTGACTGGATCAGTGACATCTTGTGGAAAATCATGGAGGCCTTTTCCGTGATGGAAAAGGTCAAGGAGAAGAGGAAACAAGGAAACACAGGAAAACACCTGTCAGTGTGACCACATATCCAAATGGATTCCTGAGGGAAATCTCAGAGCTCCTAGGTAAGTCTTGCTCTCCACGGGTGGTGACAAATGGAACACACTGGAATTTACACCTTAAAAAAGAGGAACTTTCCCATCTCCTATTTTTCAGCCTAAAAGATCCCATTATCCCACTGGATCTCACAATCTGAAGTCACTGCACAGGCCATTATCCCATCCCTGGGATATTCAGGGGTGGAGAACTTCCCTCATCCCATTGATCTGCTCCACTTCGCCTCGTGGAAATTGGATTTTGGCTCCACTCTGGGCCTGGAAGAGGTGCCAGGGCACATCCCATGGATATGAACACAGCCCGTGTTATCCATATTTCTGCTGGAATCACAGAATCCCTGAGGGTTTGGGTTGGAGAAGACCTTAAAGCTCAGCTTGCCCGTGGACAGGGATCCCTTCCACTCTTCCAGTTTGCTCCAATCCCTGTCCAGCCTCCCCTTGGATTTATAACAAATAAATTGGATTTGCACCCCAAGACCTGAACCTCTCTGTTCCCATCCCACCCAATTCCATAAAGATTCCTGGAAGCTGGGTCACACAAACCTCTCAGCAAAAAAGTTTTCCTAGAAAATTCCAAGCCAAACCAGCATTATCCAATCTGTCTTTGGGATAGATTTAAACAGAATTTTGGAAACTTTACCTGTGGAAACAGGACCAGTTTGGGATACAATGAGCTGGGCTAGAGCCTGGCCTGTAAAACGCATGGATACATCAATTCCTGCTCCTAATCCATTGGTTATTTTTATGGAGTTAAAATATTCCTGCTCTCTGGATGCAGCACTGCCAGAACTGTCAGATTTGTCTCCCTAGGGAATATTTTTTTTTCCTGTTGGAGGGTTTTTTTGGCATGTTGCCTTATTTTTTTTTTCCCCTGCCAGGAGGCCAGGGGTGTATTTGCAAGGATTAAAGTATTACTGGAGTGGCTCCAGGCCTTTCCTAATCCCCATTATTCTCTCTAATCCCGCCAGGACACAATGCTCCTGTCACATTGCTTAATTATGCGGTGAAAATTAATAAAAAAATAGCTGTAAAATTACATTTTTGAGAAGGGATCTAAATCCCAGTTTCTTTAGGATGCAGCAAAAATTTCTAGTTTTGCTGTGTTCAGTAATCCTTGACATTTCCAGCCTAATTCCTCAGGGAACAAGGGTTACACAACCTCCTGGGAATCGATTTTTGCAGGATCTCAGGCCTTTCATTTCAAGAAAACTTGGAATGCGTGTCCCATTTCCGAGGGGCTTGAAGGGTGGTTGGGATCACGAGAATAATTTGGAGGTGGGGTGGTTGTTTGGGGAATGAGGCACTGGATAAGGGATTTTTTTTTTCCCCTGCTCCCTAGTGAGTTTGTAGGGAATATTTCCTGAGTGGGGAGGATCTTCAGTGGTCACCAAAAATCCAGCCAGGAAAAATATTTGGAGAGGGAGTTCATGGTTCAGGATTTGCCGCTGGATCTCTGCAAGTGTCCAAGGCCAGGTTGGACAGGGCTTGGGAGAGTGGGAGTGCCCATGGCAGGGGTGGGATGGGATTTAAGGTCCCTTTGAACCCAAACCAGTCAGGAATTCTATGGAATGCCCTGAAAATGCCAAAAGTTCCAATCCTGAGGTACCAGAATTAAGGGATATTAAGGAACAGTGGCCATGGAAAGGTGAGAATCCCTTGGAGTTTTATTATTGCCATTTTCCCCCCTTTTTTTGCCTCCAACCTCCTGGAATCAGCGCCTAGAATCCATCAGGAGGTGAGGACTGGCTGAGGATCTGGCACAGCTAATTACACTGCTAATGAGGTGTTAATCAGGCACCCTAACGACTCCAGCACCCCTCCAAAGCCATTCCATGCTCCGGAATCCTGGGAGGAATCCTGCTCCAGAGATTTTCTGCCTTTGGCATCTGCAGGGAGAGTGAGGAAAGGAACATGGGAAGGATCCAAGGAGATTTCGCACCGGGAGGGACAAACTCAGGGTGGCAGAAGAGGAACTGAGAGAGGTCTGGGAAATCAGGGAGGGTCTGGAAAAGGCGTGGGAATGACTGTCCATGTTTCCCTCCATACAGAAGGAATCCCTCAGCTGTAGAATAACTTCTGTTCCCAAGTTTCCCTCAGTGGACAACACCAACCACGGCACTCTGTGTTGTCTGGCAGCTTTTCCCGAGTTATTTCCTAGAAAATCCCACAGGCAGGGACCTTCTTGTATAAAGTATGGAATGGACTGGAATAGAATTATGGAATGGTTTGGGTTGGAGGGACCTTAAATCCCATCTGGTTCCACCACAGGGACAGGTCCCACTGTCCCAGGCTGCTCCAGCCCCAGTGTCCAGCCTGGCCTTGGGCACTGCCAGGGATCCAGGGGCAGCCACAGCTGCTCTGGCAATTCCAGCCCAGCCAGCAATTCCCAATTCCCAATCTCCCATCCATCCCTGCCCTCTGGCACTGGGAGCCATTCCCTGTGTCCTGTCCCTCCATCCCTTGGGAACAGTCCCTCTCCAGCTCTCCTGGAGCCCCTTCAGGCCCTGCAAGGGGCTCTGAGCTCTCCCTGGATCCTTCTCCTCTCCAGGTGAGCATTCCCAGCTCTCCCTGGATCCTTATCCTCTCCAGGTGAGCATTCCCAGCTCTCCCAGCCTTTCCCACAGCAGAGCTGCTCCATCCTGTGGATCATCCCGGTGCCTCTGCGTTTGCTCGAAATAGGATTTTGAAGCTCTGGGATGCAGCCACGGCATCACTCAAACCCTGTCAAGGTTAACACCTGCAGGAACAAGAGCTCCTTGAGCACCCAAAACCTTTTTTTGTGGGAATGCTGCTTCCACAAGCAGCTCCTGGCAGCTTTCCCAAGTGGATTGGGACACCCGGAGTGCTGCAGCCACCCCCCGCCCACAGAGACAACCACGCTTTGGAGAAGAAAGGTAAAAATCCCAGAATCCTCCTGCTTCCCTGTATTTTCTGGAAGATTTTATTATCCAGAGTGGAAGATCCTGCAGGGAGCTGCCACCTCCCCCCCGGCAGCCCCGCGTCCCACCGAGCTTTGCCATCATTCTCACAGCGCTGTTGTTCCCAAATTTGCATCCCGAGCTCCTCTCGGGCAGCCTCGTTATTCCCATTATTGAGCAAACTCCGCGGGATCCATGCTCCCAACGCTGTCCCAGATGTCCCCCACACTGAATCCAATGGGAAATGCCAGGCTGCTCTTTCCATCAGGTGTCCTGATAAATAAATATCTTTAATTAAAGCCGGCTCTTGATTTCTTTCTCAATCAAATCAAAGACTTTCTTCTCTCTTGAGTGGTCAATCCCCCCAGCTTTAGCTCCGTATCAGCATTCCCGTGTGTTCTGAGCCAGCGGGGAGTGGGATCAGCGGGGAGAAGCCTCTTGCTGGGTGAGCAGCAGGACCAGTAATTCCAATTAGGAAGAGCTTTAGAGGCTGTTTAAGCGCCAGCTGGGCTCTCTCTGTGCCTGCAATCACCACCCATTAGCAAGGAAGATGATTTAGGAGCAATTTTGGAATATTTTCTCCACCGAAGCAAAGAAAAAAGGACTTGGATTTGCCTCATTCCCTGTTTTCTGTAAGGAGAAAGAAGGCTCAGGGCATTGTAGGCCCCTTGGGAAGTTGTGGTGGTTTCACATTAATATTGGCATTTGAGAAAAGAGTAAAAATAATACGTTTATTTTTTTATAAAAACTCATTATTGACCCCTGGAGGGGAGATTTTTAACCCCTTGAGGGGATTTCATTAATCCCTTGGAAAGGGACATTGTGGATCCCTTTGGAAGGCTCATTATTAACCCTTAGAAGGCACATCATTAATTCCTTGAAGGGACATTTTTAACTCTTGGAAAGGACATTATTGACCCTTGGAAGGGACATTATCAATCTGTTGGAAGGGACATTTTTCACCCTTTGGAAGGGACAATTTTGGTCCCCTGGAAGGGACATTTTTCACCCCTTGGAAGGGGCATTTTTAACCCCTTAGAAAGGACATTTAAAACCTGGAAAGGGACATAGTGGATCCTTGGAAGGGACATTATTGACCCCTTGGAAGGGACATTTTTAACCCCTTGGAGGGGTCTCTCCAAGGGTGACAAAATGAGGGGAAGGTGCAAAAGAACATCAGTGACATTTCCCAAGGGAATGGGAAGAACAGCCTGGAAGGAATGTTGGCAACATCCAGAGGAGCAAGGACATGCAGGGTACGACCCCCGTTGTCACCAGAGGTTCCTCATCCTGAGGGGAGCTCCTGAGGGGGTTCCTAAGGGTGAATGTCCCAATCCATGTCCCAGTGCTGAACCTGGGCTGGGACAACTCCTGGGACCGGTCCTGAGCCCCGGCATGGGCAGGAGGAGAGGGATTGGGATTGTGCTCCTCTGCCCCGCTCCGGTGAAATCCCTGCTGGAATCCTGGCTCCAGCCCTGGCACCCGGCACAGGGAGGAGCTGGAGCTGCTGGAGAGAGTCCAGAGGAGGCACCAGGATGATCCACGGGATGGAGCAGCTCTGCTCGGAGAGCTGGGAATGTTCCCCTGGAGAAGGGCAGTTTTGGGGTCACCCAGCTGTGGCCTTCCAGTGCCTGAAGGAGCTGCAGGAAAGATGGAGAGAGGATTTCCAAGGGCTGGAGGGACAGGACACAGAGAATGGCTCCCAGTGCCAGAGGGCAGGGATGGATGGGAGATTGGGAATTGGGAATTGCCGGCTGGGCTGGAATTGCCAGAGCAGCTGTGGCTGCCCCTGGATCCCTGGCAGTGCCCAAGGCCAGGCTGGACATTGAGGCTGGAGCACCTGGGACAGTGGGAGCTGTCCCTGACATGGCAGGGCTGGAACTTTAAGGTCCTTTCCATCCAAACCATTCCATGATCCTAGGATGGTTAAGGTGCACGGTGTAGATGTCACATCCCAAATCCAACCCAAATCCCATTCCATGATCCTCCTTGACTTGGGGTTTGTCCTCTCCATGACCTCCCACCCACCCTTCACGGACAGGACAGGAGATCAAATCCTTCCTTGCCCTGAACATCTCTGAACATGTGGAATCTGTGATTAAGATCCAATCTCCTGGCTCCTGGCTCCAGGGAATTGCTTGCAGGTGCCAGGAAGGAATTCCCCTCCAGACACAGCTGCCTGAACTCCTCCTGCCCGTATTTGCCTGGGAAAAGCTGAAGCAGCAGGAATTTCCCTCCGGATGGGGTGGCTGTGCGGGCTGTCCCTGCTGCTGCTCCTCTGGGATCCCTGCCAGGTGTTCTTGTTCCCATTTTCCGGCTGCTTTGGCAGATTTGCAGCTCAGGCAGGAATTTCTGGCCAGGTGGAACTAATCGGGATTGTCTGGGCAGCTCCTCCATTCCTGCCCGGGCAGCCACAGCCTCTTGGTCTCCTATGGCACGGAGCAGCTTGTCCTTCAGCAAAGAATGAAAGATTTCCGTGTCCTTCCTGCCAGGAGAGCGGATATCGGGATTTCCCGTGGGGTTTAATGGGCTGTGACATTCCCACTATGATCCAGGTGATCAGAGGGTTTAATCTGCACTTCAGTGTGGGAATTTCTCCTCGGAGCAGACATCTCCCAGCACAAGTTTATTTCTCACGTCAGTAACCAGGCAGGAATTTTTATTGGCGGTGGATAAAGGCAGGGATGTCGTCAGGGAATATGCGATGCATTCCCAAAGGGAATCAGGATTTTATAAACCTCTGACACGAAACCCTGCCTAGGGAGGACTTTTCTGGGTGGATTTTTTAACAGGGAAAGAGGGAATGGCCTCAACCTGTGCTAGGTTGGACACCAGGAGGAATTTCTTTATGGAAAGTTCATTAAACCTTGGAACAGGCTTTTTTCCTGACCTGATTTTTTCCCACTGATGGGATTTTCCCAGCTGATAGGGATTTTCCCCATGGATGGCCCAGACGTGGGACCCAGGGAGACCCAAATTCCCCATGGGCTCCATGAAAGAACTCTCCAGCTCATGTCTGTGCGCTTAACTCTGCCTCCGTCATTCAACGCCTGAGTTTCCTAGGAAATCTGTCTGTTGGGAACTTAATCCAGGTTTTCCTCACTGCCTGTGACCAGATTGAAAAGGATGAGGTGGAAAACCTCGTGTCCAACCTGCTCTTGGGGGTGAGACGGATCTTCCTGGGAGAGGAGCTGAAGTGAGGGATCCTTGTGCCAGGAGGTGAAATCATGTCAAGAGAATTCTTGGAATGGTTCAGTTTGGAAGAGATCCCAGTGGGTGATCTGCTCCCAGGGCCATCCCAGAGCACACGGCACAGGATCTTCCCTGCTTTTTTCCAATGTGTCTTTTCCGATGATGCCTTAGGATGACTCTGAATTGTGCCGGAAAATATTTTCTTTTTAGGACAAGTTATTTTCAGGCTATTTCAGCCTCTCCACAGCCCTGGAAGGACCTGGAGCTGTTGGAGAGAGTCCAGAGGAGGCACCGGGATGATCCACAGGATGGAGCAGCTCTGCTGTGGGAAAGGCTGGGAGAGCTGGGAATGCTCACCTGGAGAAGGGAAGGATCCTGGGAGAGCTGGGAATATTCACCTGGAGAAGGGAAGACTCAGAGCCCCTTGCAGGGCCTGAAGGGGCTCCAGGAGAGCTGGAGAGGGACTGGGGACAAGGGATGGAGGGACAGGAGCCAGGGAATGGCTCCCAGTGCCAGAGGGCAGGGATGGATGGGAGATTGGGAATTGGGAATTGCTGGCTGGGCTGGAATTGCCAGAGCAGCTGTGGCTGCCCCTGGATCCCTGGCAGTGCCCAAGGCCAGGCTGGACACTGGGGCTGGAGCAGCCTGGGATAGTGGGAGGTGTCCCTGCCCATGGAATGGGTGTAATGGGATAGTTTGGAAGTTTCTTTCCATCCCAAACAATTCTGGGATATTTTTAGGGTCCTTTAAGAGCCACAGCGGAACCTGAGGCTTCCTCTGGTTCTCCCACGCTCCTGGTGGCTCACTGGAAACAGGAAAACTCCCCCATCCCAGACTTGCAGTTATATTTATATATTTGGCCTTTCATTCCTTCCTTCCCTCTCAGAGCTGTTTTCCAAACAAAAACCATCCATAATTTATAGGGAAGTGTTAGAATGCAAATAATATCCTTTTCTTTTCCTTCCATTCATTCAACATTTCCATTTCCCTCCGAGTTGATTTATGGGAATTCTCAGTAACCTTATCTATAATTCATCAACAATCCCTGTTTTTTTATATCCCTTAAGCTGCTTTGATTCCCTCTTTCATATCCTTGATTCTTTCCTCCTTCTCCCTGGAAAAAGTGGTGCTGTTGCTATGGGAACTTCTCTTTCCCACAAGGTTTTGGATTTTCTTTTTTTCCCTCTTTTTGCCTTCCAGAAGGAACTTGTGCTCCATGATTGGATCTTTTCCCTTTTCCCCCCTCCCCAGCTTGGCTGCTTCCTTGTGCTGTGGGAGACAAACTGGGAAAAGCTTTTCCCGGGATTTTTGCAATGCAGGAGTTTTAGATCCTTTAATTTCTATTTTTGTTTGGTTTGTTTGTTTGGCTTTTTTAAAATTATTTTTATTTTTATGAATTTTTAATTGTTTTCTTTAATTTTTAAATTTATTTGTTTATTGGTTTAGGGGCTGCTTTTGCAGGCTTTGTTTGTCTGTATGTTTTTATTTTAATTTGGTGAAGGTCACAAAGTCTTTGGAAAAGAAGAAGTTTGGGAAGAGGTGGCAAAGCGACAGGAGAATTCCTAAGAGTGGGAAGAGAACGTGGATGGGATGAGGGAAAAGCCACTTTGGAGCCTCCAGGAGCAGCTCAGGTGCCACCAGAACCTCTCCAAGGTGACACAAGAACCTCTCCATGGTGCCACCAGGACCTCTCCATGATGACACCAGAACATCTCCATGGTGACACAAGAACATCTCCAAGGCGACACCAGAACATCTCCATGGTGCCACCAGGACCTCTCCATGGTGCCACCAGAACATCTCCATGGTGCCCCCAGAACATCTCCATGGTGCCACCAGAAGCTCTCCGTGGTGCCACCAGGACCCCTCCATGGTGCCACCAGAACCCCTCCGTGGTGCCACCAGAACATCTCCATGATGCCACCAGAACCCCTCCGTGGTGCCACCAGAACATCTCCATGATGCCACCAGAACCCCTCCGTGGTGCCACCAGAACATCTCCATGGTGCCATCAGAAGTTCTCCAAGGTGCCACCAGAATGTCTCTGTGGTGCCACCAGGACATCTCCAAGGCCCCTTGTCCAGGAGGGCTTTCCACACCTTTTCCCAGGATTTGGGGCAGTTATAACTTCCTGGAATTCCAGCCTGGAGTTCAGGAGGTCACAGGAATTTCTCACCCTTTTGGGATTGTCCCTCACCTGTGATGTCACTGCCATTGATCCCAAACCTGCAGCTCATTGCCAGTTAATTAAGTGTTAATTAATCATTAAACCACTTCAGCCCTCATTTGGTTTGTGATTCAAGCAGGCTTTTCCTGAAAATTCCCTCACACAGGATCAAAGTAAAGGATGGGATGGGATGGGATGGGATGGGATGGGATGGGATGGGATGGGATGGGATGGGATGGGATCCCCTCTGCTGCACCCAAAGCCTTTTGTAGATGTTGGTCCCAAATCCACCAATTCATCCCAAAATTCCAGCTGGGATGGACAGACAAGGAGGAGATTCCCAATTTGTCCAATTTTCCCATCTCAGCAGGAAAACTATCCAAGGGGATGAAGCACCACGTTCCAGGATGGAGTTGGACATCCAGTGGAGGGGACACATTCCTGCTTCCAGGGAAATCCGGCTGATCCAAGTTGTTCCCTGGTGGGATTTGTTTTGGTGGTGGCCATAGGGGTTTTTCCCACGGATGTCCAGCAGCTGCTCCTGCTTGGAACCAGGAATTTCAGGCTCTTTGTGCATCTCCACCATTCCCAAGATCCATGAAATCAAAGGATGAGTCCATTGGCACCTCTCCAAATCCAAGATATCCCGCTCAAGGAGCTGCTCCCAGGTGAGATGGACCTGGAACAGGATTAAAACCACTGGAATAGAGCTGGAGTCGCCTGGATTGGTTTAATTAATGATTAATTAATTATTGCTGCATTTAGGCTTGAAATGGCAAAATCCTCCAATTAAAAATCCAAACCCAAATAAAACCAGGAAAAATCCAAATTAATATTTCCAGTATTAAATGGATGTTTCCATGAATCTCCACTGGGGAAAAATAGGGAATGAAGTATTTTAATTTTTTTTTTTAATCTGTGTTATTAAATATTAAAATAAAACACAGCATAAAATATCCACCCTCCCCCCTGCCAGGAATGCTGAGATATTCCAAGCCACATTCCCAGCCTAGAATGAGCATGGAAAACCTCTCAGTGGGAAACACATCCTGGCCTTGCCTTTTCCAGCTCAAAAAGAGCAGGCGTGGGGTGATTTAATAAATAAATTAATGATCCATATCCAAGAGGAAAATTCCCAAATCCCAAAGAGCGAGGCAGCAGGAAGTGCTGAATTTATTCCTCCCATTTTTACTTTTTTCCCGCAGTCAAAAAGAGGGGGTGGAGGAGGAATCTGCTCCAAGGTTTCCTTCATCACCTCCAGCATTCCAGGAATGGGCTTTACAAATATTTGTACAGCGCTAATTAGATATATTTAATTAATACTTTATTTAATTCCTGCTGCAGTCTCCCAGGACCGAACGCGTGCTGGATGAAAACAAACTTGGATATTCCACCTTGGATTTTGGGATATTTTTGCACTTCTGGAAGCAGCATCCCTTGGAATGAATCCAGTGGGTCAATATCACCTTTATGGAATTTGTTGTTGTTATTATTATTATTATTATTATTATCATTATTATTATTACTATTGCTATTACTATTATTATTACTATTATTATTGCTATTGTTATTGTCATTATTGTTATTTTTATTGTTGTGATTATTATGGTTATTGTTGTTATTATTATTATTACTACTAGTATTAACAGCGTTAACACTGTATTAGTAATAATAATAAATATATATTATATGTTATATATTATATAATATATATTATGTATATTATATATTATATGGTATATAGTATGTGATATTATATTATATATATTATATATTCTAGATTTTATAGATATTATGGATATTAGACAAAATATAATATAATATAATATAATTAATATAATATAGTATAATATAATATAACATAACATAATATAATATATATATTATAGTATATAATCTAATATATATAATAAAAATACAAACAATTCAATATAATAAAACTGAATACAAATATAGCAAAAATATAGATAAAAATATTGATAAATTACTGATAAAAATACAATAAAACACCAATTAAAATATAAGAAGAAACGTGGATAAATAGAGTTAAAATATTGTCATTTGTCAAAATACCAACAAAAACACTGTGAAAACACTGATAAAAATACTGATAAAAGGGCTGATAAAAATATAATATAAACTATTCAATGTAGTGAGAACTACAAATAAAAATACAGTAAAAATATTGATAAAATACTGATAAAAATACAATAAAACACCAATTAAAATATAGAAAGAACTATTCAATATAGTCAATATATTCAGTAAGAATTGTGAATAAAAATACAGTGAAAACATTGATAAAAATACTGATTAAAGGCCTGATAAAAATACAGTAAGAACGATTCAGTAAATTGTGAGCTGTGAATAAAAATGGAGCAAAAAATTGCTAAAAATATAAATATTATAACATATATTAAAAATATATATTGCTGATAAAAATACTGATAAAAATAGAGTAAGAAGTGTTCAGTATAGGAAGAACTGTGAATTAAAATACAATAAAAATATTGATAAAAACACTGATAAAAGGATGATCAAATGTAATAAGAACCATTCAATATTGTAAAACTGTGATGCCATAAATCCATAAAAAACAATTAAAATGGGATTCATTACACTCAAACTGAAGGTTCTTGTTAATGTTCCAACCTCCCATTCCCACTTCATCCCAAATTCCGCCCTAAAAGATTTCTGAGTGTCCATTTTGTCCCTTGGATGGAGAGATTAATTATCCATAAATAGCAGTGATTTATTGGGAGCTGGAATATTTCCCGTTCCCAATATCCTGCAGAATCCAAGGAGCAGAGGAAATGTAATTTTCAAAGGATCTCTTTAGGAAAATCCACCATTTTTCCAGCTGGGGTTTAAGAGATTTCTCTCTTTTCTTTTCCCCCTTAGGATAAATTCCCTCTTTGTGCTGGAATTTGCTCCTGAGGAATGGGATGAGCAGGGATGGGAATTCCTTCCCCACTCGGATCTGATAAATGGAAAATAATCGCTTCCAACAGAGCAGGAATGTCCTGGGCTCCTGTAACCTGTGCTTTACCAGACTCTCATCATTCCAGCAACATTCCCAGTGATTTCTTTCCCTATCAGGACAGAGAGTGAGCCTGGATTTCCTTGGAATTCATGGAGGTGCTCCTGGAGTCGTCATTTCTCATTTGGGGCTGGAGAGCTCCACCCAGCCAGGACATTTGTCAGGGCTGACACCAGGCTGGGAAAGCTTCCAGCTCTCCAGAGGACTGGGAAAGCAGGGAAAATACCTCTGGAGGCACTCGAGGAGCTGCAAATCCATGGAAAGTCATTAATTCCTGCACTTTCACACAGGGACACAAGTCTTTATTCCCTCTGGGATCTGCTCGTGGAATTGGAGAATATTTGGCAAAACAAGCACCAAGGGGTGCGGGGAATCAAAACTTCGCTTCCAAAGCTTGGAGCAATCTTTGGCATCCCTGTCAATGTCATGGAATTATGGGATGGTTTGGGTTGGGAGGGATTATCCAGTTTTAAAATCATGGAATCATTAAGGTTGGAAAAGACAGGGCAGGGACAGCTCCCACTGCCCCAGGCTGCTCCAGCCCCAATGTCCAGCCTGGCCTTGGGCACTGCCAGGGATCCAGGGGCAGCCACAGCAAATCTGGGAATGCCATTCCAGCCAGGAATTCCTTCCTAAAGAATGTCTTCCTAATTTCTTCATGCAGGGAATTTTTATTGAAGTTGGGAAGTGCTCAAGGACTGAAAAATCCACAGAAGCCCTGGAAGATGTGCAGGGATCCCCTTGGAATGCAACGGGAGCATGGGAATGACTGAAAGGAAACCAAATGGAGCAAGGATGAGGCAGCAGCTGATGGGAAGGAGAAGAATTTCTTGGAAAATGAAATATGAAGCCTTTGTGGGTGATAGATCACATGGAAAATACTGGACACAGGGAATGGCTCCCAGGGCCAGAGGGCAGGGATGGATGGGAGATTGGGAATTGGGAATTGCTGGCTGGGCTGGAATTGCCAGAGCAGCTGTGGCTGCCCCTGGATCCCTGGCAGTGCCCAAGGCCAGGCTGGACATTGGGGCTGGAGCAGCCTGGGACAGTGGGAGCTGTCCCTGCCTGGTCTTTTCCAAGTTTAATGATTCCACAATTTTAAAACCAAATTCTTCCCTTGGAAAAGAATATGGAAAAGGTGCATTGGGAAGAGCTTGCCATGGATCAATTATTAGAATTAATAGAATTCTAGATCTACTTATTATAATATTGTTCTAACCATTACTTTAGTTATTAGAGTTCTGTAGAATTATTAGTAACATTAATATCAATGCTATTCATATTTATTAGTTAAATTAACTATATTTTAATTAATTTTAATTCAATTTATTATTAAGGGTATGCAAAGGCCCTGCAGTCTGGAAGAAGGACAATTTGTTGACTCAAAGGGACGGTCAAGGCTTGGGAATCGGAATTCCTTGGGAGCTCTCTCTGTATTCCTGGAAAAACCCAGCTTAAAATCCTGGGAAGTTTCCAGCACCAGCCCACCCCAGGCAGCAATGCTGATCCAATGTCTCAGCCAGGGTTTGACATTCCAGGTTTATCCTTGGGAACTGGTGATGGATTCCTGCACAGCTCTGAGGGGTTTTAGAGGATGGTTACAGGCTGGAAAACTGGGAATTCTTTCATGGACACAGGTGCTGCTCCTGAGATGGTGTCCATGGTCCTGCTGAGTCCTGGATTTGGGAATATTCCCTGCTTGGGGCTCCCCCCAGAGTTCTCTCCCTCCAAAGTTCGCTGGAGCAGTGACACCCAGACTGCTCCAATTTGGATCTTCCCAAATGGAGGAGAGCCCAAGAATCCCTGGAATTGCAGGAAGGCCAGGAATCCTTTCCAGCAGCAGTGGAATAGGCACATCTCCCAGTGCCCAGGAGAGCCAGAGAGGGAATTTTAGTAGATGGAAATAGGGAATTCATCCCTCCCTCCTCCCAAAGCAGCACGGGGAGAGTCCAGAGTTCCCATCCTTCATCCAGCAAATCCATGGAGCCACCGCCAATAAATGGATCAGGCAGCCAAAGGTTAATTTCCCAAAGGATTTATTGGATTGTGGGCTTGAGGTATTTCAGCCTTTCCCTTTGCAAATTCCCAAAGGAAAATCCGTGTGAGGGAAAGATTTCCCAGCCAACTTTCAGCGGGGCTCAGCAAAAGGTTTTAATGACGGATTCCTGCTTTTATTTCTGCTGAGGAGGCTGGGGCTGGAGACAGGCCCATGGATCAGCAGGAATTGCAGGGCACATCAATAAACCAGGGCTAAATGGGATTTTTATTAAAAAAATAGATTTTTTTTTTCTTTTCCACTTTTTTTTTTTTTTTTTTTTTACTTTCTGGAGATTTAATTTTTAAATCAAAAGGAAAGGGATAAAAGCATCCGTTAATTCAGCCCTGCGATGGCTCCAGCAGAGGGAATTAAAAGGAGAAACAAGAAGACAAAATGTACTTTTTCCTCTGTGTATTTGTGAAATTCCTTGAGTTTTTTAGGACTCCTAAGGCCAGGATGGTGTGATCGGAATTCCTGGTTTTTTCCTTATCACTCCAGATTAGACTTGGAACAAATAAAGAAGAGAGGATGATGGGTAATTCCTGCTATTTCCTGCCCGAAGCAACACGAATTTCTCCACTCCACATCATCCCATAAATTGTTCCATAGATAAAGGGCCAGGTATTCCCTCAGAATTACACAATTCCCAATATTTCTCCCTTCCTGTGGAATTCAAATCCCTCCCTCAGCATAAAAACACCCAAGGAATGATTTTTGTCACAGCCCAGGACAAGCTCTGAGTTTGAAGCCTCTCAGAAAAGGAAATTAAAAGATCCAAGGAAAGGAATTCAGGGGATGACGAGGAGGTTGAAGGCTCGTGCTTGTTCCTGGGAGAACAGAATTCCCACCTGGCTCCAACTTCCTGTCAGGAATTGTAGGGAGCAGGATGGAGTCCCTTTCTCTGACACTGCAAATGATGGGGAAGAAGTAAAAAACATCTCAGGTTTGGATTTTCCAAGATTTTGGATCCTGAATTCCAAGATATTTGCATAAGAAAATTGGAGGAATATACTCCAGGGGAAACTATGGAAACAATATTGGCAAAGTTTGGCTTTTCAGGGGTTTATTTCAAACTTAGAAGAAATGGTTTCTAGCGGGATTTTGCCCGGTGACACAAAGAAAACAGAACTGTGAAACAGCCAAGTCAATCCTAAACAAAAATTCCTGGGAATGGCCTTTTCCAGGTCCCAGGGTGTCAGGCCAGGTCTCCTGCAGAATCCATCAGGGATTGTTTAATGTATTTGGAGATTCTGACATCACCGTGATGTCATCACTGCTCAAAATGGAGTCTGTGGGGGTTTGGTGAGGAAAAAGAGATGAAAAAAAACTCTGGAAGTGGAAATAAGATTAAAAATATCCTGGTGGATTCTGTCCTGGGAAAAGTAGAGTGACTTTCTGTCCTAAATTAGGGATAAAAGGGGCAGCATTCCCAAAGTTTCAGATTGCTTCCAGGGCCTGCAGGGGCTCCAGGAGAGCTGGAGAGGGACTGGGGACAAGGGATGGAGGGACAGGACCCAGGGAATGGCTCCCAGTGCCAGAGGGCAGGGATGGATGGGAGATTGGGAATTGGGAATTGCTGGCTGGGAGGGTGGGGAGGAGTTTCCCAAGGGAGAAGTCTCAGTCAGCCATGGAATATTTTCCTGGGAACAGCAAATATAAAATAAATCCAGAATTGCCAGACAAGCACCGGGAGCAGGAATGTCATTCCCACTCTCTGCGATGTCCCGGTGCCTTCCAGGACTGAAAAAGGAGCTGGAATTACAAATCTTCCTTTCCTTGTCTCTCCCACTGATGGGAATTTCTGCACAGCAGCATTACCCAGCCTGGTTGCACAATTCCAGCTCTTTTCCGGGGTGGATGCTGCCTTGGAGCACCGTGGGATTTATTTGGAGCAACGTGAGGGAGCTGAGGAATGGGATATGGGAAAGAGGAGGCTGGAGCTGGGCTGGATTTCAATACAGGAATTAAAAAACTTTAAGGATTCTGCCCCTCTGCCTTACTCTGGTGAGATCCCACCTGGAATTCTGCACCCAGCCCTGGGGCCAAGCACAGGAAGGAGCTGGAGCTGCTGGATGAGTCCAGAGGGGATGCGAGGGATGGAGCAGCTCTGCTGGGAGGAAAGGCTGGGAGAGCTGGGAATGTTCACCTAGAGAGGAGAAGCCTTGGGGCCACAGGAAAGATGGAGAGAGACAATTCCCAAAGGCAGGAGAGCTAAAAACCAGGAACATTCCAAGATGTAAGTGGCTGGAAGGATGCAGAATTCCAGGTGGGATCTCACCAGGACAGGGCAGAGGGATGGAGCAGCTCTGCTGTGGGAAAAGGCTGGGAGAACTGGGAATGTTCACCTGGAGAGGAGAAGCTTTGGGGTGAGCTCAGTGTGGCCTTCCAGGAGCTGAAGGATCCTACAGAAAACACGGAAAGGGACAATTCCAAAGGGCAAGGCGGCTAAAAACCGGGATATAAAGATATAACAGGATGGAAAGAGCCCCAGTTAAGGAATCTGGATGTCTCAACCCTGCAGAAACATTTCCAACATAAACGGAGCCATTCCAATTTTCCAGGGACACAAACACCTGGCTGAGGCTTTATTGAGGTCTGGTTAAAATATTTGCGGAGTGTTTTCCCTCCCTTTCTTACCCGAAAAGCCATTTCCAGGGAATGAACAGCAATCCCGCATTCCGTGAGCGCTCTGACTCCCGCTATTCCTTATCTCCCATTGTGTATTTTCCCCATCTCAAACATTTACATGGATATTTAGCACGATTATTTGTTCCAGAGAAAACGCTGCTCTATTTATCCAAACATTGTTATTATCTGCAGGGGGAAAAAATAAAAAATAAAAAATGAAAAAAAATCCTTTTCCCAGCTGAAGCTGTGGTTTCATCCCGGAAAAATGGGCTTTTTATTTATTCCATTTTCCTTCTCAGCAGTTCCCAGGAATGTAAAATGACAAAAGAATTCAGAGTACAATGGAGCAGCTCTTGGGCTGCTGGAATAACTCCCAGCAGTGGGAAGTTTATGGAAAACTCTGCTTTGGAGGTGGTTTCAGGAATGGCAGAACATCAAAAACGAGTCAGAATTTTGCCTCCAATGTTTCCCCTGGAAATATCCATGGATTTTCTCCCCGAAGAGCCTGAAAATGCTAATTAAAATTCAATAGTTTGTTCATTACCTTCCCAAATGCAAATGATGTTCTCTAAACACTTGGAAATAAACGTAATTGATCCTTGGGAGCTGCCAGGGCTCTCCTCAGCTCATGGATTAACTGTATTCCCTCAGATCCCTGGGAATGGCCCAGCCTCCAACCTCCCAGCCATGCTGAACATGGAGTTTTTCCACAAAGCTAAAGCTGGGAATGTTTCAGTAAAAAAATGTGTGTTAATTTATTTTTTAAAATTTGTATTTATGGTATTGATGTAGAAAGGAGGCAGGTCCTGGACTCAGCCTAAGCAGCACAGGACAGGAGTTGTGCTTCCCAAGAAAATCCTGGAATTTACAAACTGCCTGGTCTGGAATAAAGCACGGGCAAAGCTGTCACAGGGAATCCGTCATAAATCTGTTTCGACAGAGAGAATTTCTTTGTACATTTTAATTTTATTTACATTTCAATAAACCAAAGTCCTTCAGTTATTTCTTTTCCTGTTTAGCTGCGTATCATGGAATTCCAGACTGGATTGGGTTGGATAAACCTAAAATCCCATCCCGTTCCATGGCAGGGACACCTCCCACTGTCCCAGGCTGCTCCAAGCTCTGTCCAGCCTGGCCTTGGGCACTGCCAGGGATGGGACAACTCCTGGGAAGCTACAAAATGTTTGGGAAAGACCAAACTGAGACTTTTGTAGCTGCAGGAAAAATCTCAGGAAGCCTGGAGGTAAAATTTCCAAAAATAAAGAAAACAGAGCTTTGAAAGTTTGACAATTCTGATGCAAATATTAAAAAAAAAATCTATAAAATGTGGAAATATTTCTTTGAAAAACCTGATTTATGTTCTGCCTTGAATGAGCTCGTTCTAATTGAGTGGAGAATTCCCGATTCCTGGTGGATCTCTGGGATATTTTCACCATATTGTGCCACGCTGGAGATGTCACTAAACCCAAACCCAAGATTTCCCTCTCTGAGTTTCAAGACTCAGCTGATGCCCCAGGCTTCCAAACCCAATATTTTAATTTTAATTAAAAAGTGTTCTCTGACTGGAAATCGCTTCCCTGGGCATTTCCATCTTGGAAACAGCAGGAGCATGGGAACAAGCTGAAGATTATTTCTATTTCAGAGTAATTCCCACTGCTAGGGAAAAGTGAGGAATTATTCCAGTGCTGCTGTGCTGGGACAATGCAGACCCTGGGAAAATGGGAAGAGGTTTCATTGGAATTAAACCACAAAGACTTCCCAGTCCAACCCCTGTTGGTAATTCTGGGTACAGTGAACTAAACCTTCTTGTTCAACCTTAGACCAAGTCTAAAATTAAATCAGAGATAATGAGATTTTTTAATAATTTCTGTCTTTGTACCGTTTTCTTTTTTTTTGCTGGATGCTGTAGAAGATAATTAAATAGAACTAATTAAAGAAGAAAACCAAGTTCATTGGACTCCACTTTCGAAACTAACCCTGATTATTTTAATTGTGACTTTCATAATTTAGGTACCAACGGGTTTTAAATGGTTTTGGTGGTGTTGATGGTTTTATTTGCTTGGTTTTAATAAATTTTAACATATTCAAACCCCAATTATTTCTAATTAAAACAAATTTTCCTGATGAATTCAGCAACCACCACCACCTAAAGAATCCTGACCTGTGCTGGAAGCTGAGCAGTGAGTCCAGGCCAGCCCAAACCTCCAGGTGGCCAAGGATCAGATCAAGAGCTTGGAAAATTTGTGGGAATTTCCAGTTCTTAGGGAAGCACCCCGGCTGATCACTGTGCTGGCTTCAGTGGGGATCTGACAAATTATTCAAGTCAACAAGAAAAAAAAAATATTAATAATTATTTTAAATATTTAAATTACTAATTATTAAATAATTAAAATAATAATTTAAAATAAAAAATATTAATTAAAAAATTGCAATTCCTATGTGCTAGTGAAAAATAATAAAATTGCAATTCCTCCTATGTGCAAGGAGGAAACCAAACCCTCCAAACATTTTCCCCCGGCCTTGTTTGGACTCACACAAGAAATGAAAGAATTCCTGCTTTAAAAACACAAGGAAATTGATGGATTGTGGACATTTATCCCAGGTAGGAACAGCTGAACCATTTTCCAAACAGTTTTAGACAGGAAAGACGAAATTGCCCCTGGAATCTCCTTGTGAGCTCCGTGCCCTGACCAGGGGAGCTGTGTCACCTCGAGGGAAGGGATTTTTGGGATGGATCCATCCATCCATGGATCCATCCATCCATGGATCCATCCATCCATCCATCCATCCATCATCCATCATCCATCCATCCATGGATCCATCCATCCATCCATCCATAATCCATCCATCATCCATCCATCCATCATCCATCCATCATCCATCCATCATCCATCCATCATCCATCCATCATCCATCCATCCATCATCCATCCATCCATCATCCATCCATCATCCATCATCCATCCATCCATCATCCATCCATCATCCATCCATCATCCATCCATCATCCATCCATCATCCATCCATCATCCATCATCCATCCATCCATCCATCATCCATCCATCATCCATCCATCATCCATCCATCCATCATCCATCATCCATCATCCATCCATCATCCATCCATCATCCATCCATCCATCATCCATCCATCATCCATCATCCATCCATCCATCATCCATCCATCCATCATCCATCCATCATCCATCCATCATCCATCCATCATCCATCCATCATCCATCCATCCATCATCCATCCATCATCCATCCATCCATCATCCATCATCCATCATCCATCCATCATCCATCCATCATCCATCCATCCATCATCCATCATCCATCCATCCATCATCCATCCATCATCCATCCATCCATCCATCCATCCATCCATCCATCATCCATCATCCATCCATCCATGGATCCATCCATCCATCCATCCATAATCCATCCATCATCCATCCATCCATCCATCCATCCATCCATCATCCATCCATCATCCATCCATCCATCATCCATCCATCATCCATCCATCCATCATCCATCATCCATCCATCCATCATCCATCCATCATCCATCCATCCATCCATCCATCCATCCATCATCCATCATCCATCCATCATCCATCCATCCATCCATGGATCCATCATCCATCATCCATCCATCATCCATCCATCCATCCATCCATCCATCCATCCATCCATCATCCATCATCCATCCATCCATCCATCCATCATCCATCCATCCGTCCATCCAACCATCCATCCATCCCTCCCCAAAAGGAAGGATAAAGACAGCAGGGCACAAAGGGAACACTCGGGTCAGGGAAGGAGCTGGAATTCTTGGCTGGCCATCTGAAACCACATTTTTCTCCTGGAGATACTCAGGGAATATGGGAATGAGCCTTCTGCCTTTCCAGCTCAGCTGGAAAATGAGGATTCGGAGCATTGGAATCCTTGTGCTGAGGAACTTGGGGAGGATCCATGTGAAAAACTGGAGCTAAAAGTGAAGCCAGGAACTAAAAAGGCAATTCAGGTGGGCTGGAAGTTGGGAAAGCGAAGCAAAGCAATTCCAGCAAGGATGAATTCCTAAAATATCAACTTCAGGGCACAAGAATAATTCGTAATAAATTATCAGAAAATGAAAGAATAAACAGAATGAGGGAAATAATGCAGGAATTAAGGCAGTTCCCTCTGAGCAACCCAAAAAACGAGTGGATGTGGAATTTCCCAATATGGATTAGGAGTGGGATTGATCAAAGGTTGGATTTGATGATCCTGGAGGACTTTTCCAACCTTGACGATTCTCTGATCGCTCAGCACCAAGCTGGAAAAACACCTTTGGAAGCTTTGCCCCTCCTCCCATCTTTTTTTTTTGGCTGCTTTTTCCTTGGAAGAGGAGCTCTGGGGCTGTGCTGGTTACTCCACAACCAAAGCACGTGTGGAGCAGATCCCTCTCCCTTCCCTCAGCGGATTTATGGGACTGCATTCCTTCTTTATTTGAAAGTTCATTTCTCACAGGGATGCAGCACACGGGAGCCAATCCCAGGAATTTAAAGCTGGAGGCGGCGCTGGGATCCCCGCCAGCTCCAGGGATAACAGGCTCAGGGTGAGGACTTGGGAGCATCACGGGCTCTCTGTGGAGGTGAGGAGATCTTGAGAAAAGCCTCAACAAGGCACGAATTCCCAAGGAATTCCCAAGGAATTCCCAAGTCAGCTCTTGGCTCCGGCCCTGGTTGGTGTCCATCTATTTCCTTCACCCAATCCCAGGTAGATCCCTGAAAAAGCCCCTTCAGCTGGAACACCAGGAGCTGCAGGGTGGGGATGAGTGGTTGAGTGGTGCTTAAGCAGAGGCTGGATAAAACCAACCTGGAATTTATGGAGTCTCCAGGCTGGATTCCAGGCTTGGAGTCAGTACAAGGAGCCACAGGGCTTTGGGTGGTCCAGAGGCAAAACCCCGGAGCTTTTCTGCTCTTAAATTTCCCAAATTTTCTTAATTTTGGTTATTTTTGCCTGGAGTTTTCCTGAGGAACCTCAGCCAGGAATTGGCCCCAGGTTCTGCTCACTCATCTCAGGTGCAGAGCGAGGGCTTTGCTGGAGCTGACATCAGAAATTTGAAATTTTTTGTACGTAAATCAACCCCCATGAGGATGGGATCAGCATTCCAGGCAGGCAGGAATCCCTCCCCAGCTGCCCTCAGCAGAGCTGGGAACTGGCAGAGGAAACGGGCCCTGCTGCAAGGAAAACAGGGAAAAAAAGGTGCCTGGGAATTTGGTGGGACTTTGGGAATCACATGGAGCAGAAATGGTGCAGAGCACATGACCGGGCTGAAAAATAAAAATCAAAATCTTCCATTTCAGTTCTCAATGACCTGAAAACAAATATCTCAAAATGCTCATCTTTGATATTTGGAGAAGGGTGAAATTCCCAGAGATAATTTCAGTGCTGGAGAAACAATTTTTCATTCAGCTGGAATGAAATGCCTGGGAAAAAAACCCATTACCTTAAAAAAGCTGATCCTTTGTAGCTGCCACAAGCAGGGAACCAGGAGGGAGCTGAATTTTAGGAGTGGTTCAGTGGCCAGCCTGGTCTCAGGGTCAGTCTAATTTCAATATTCCTATTTTTACTTTTTTTTTGCAGTTCTCTGTGCATTTTTTTCCCGAGTATTTTCAAAGGAAGAAGGCTGTAGGGATGAAAAGGGAAATTTTCCTGGCGCTTAGGTGGCTTTTACCCCCCTCCAGTTCGTATTTTACTTAACAAAGCTGATTTCAAAATGATTTTTAATGGTTTTCCAGGTGTTAAGATGGAGAACAAACTAATTAGGCCTGGTGACAAATGACCTTGTGGATCCTTCTTCTCAATCCCACTTTTCCTTTCACCTTTAAAGCTGGAAACAGAAATAATAGGGAAGAGTTCTGCAATAATTGAGGCTGTGGTGATTGTGGCTTTGATTTTTTTATGGAAACACAGGATTTAATTATGAGATGGGGAAGGGAAAGAGGTAACAAATAAACAATTCCTGGCTGGGATGGAATTCCCAGAGCAGCTGTGGCTGCCCCAAGGCCAGGTTGGACCCTGGGGTTTGGAGCAGCCTGGAACGGTGGGAGGCTGGGGTGGCACTGGATGGAATTTAAACTCCCTCCAACCCAAAGGATTCCATAATTCCATGATCCACCTGATGGACATCACACCAGCACAACCAGAACATCCCCTGGATGTGCTCTGGGAAGCACTGGGAGAATTCCATAAATACAGAAAGAGGTGAGGAATCCATGGAAATCAATTCCACGGGCGGCGGGGACTCAATGAATATCTCAGCACCTGCATAAATCTCCTGCTCTTTATTAAGTCCTGCAGAGATTTATTAAATTCTGTGTGGCTTAAGAAATACAAAAGAACTGCAATAAAAAGAGAGATGGGATTGCTTATAATTCACATTTTAATAATGGTCAAATGAGTTGATTTTATCTTTTCTGCTGTGATGGATGTTCTATAAACTCATATTTGGGGGAAATTTATGCAACTCGAACTCATGGCTCAGCTGTAAATAATGAAAAGAAATCGTTTTGCAACCTAAAATATCTTTGCCATCAAGGCTTCTACTTAAAGTCTATTATTTTGATCAGAATAATTCCTTTTTTTTTTTTCCACATAAATTTAATTTAGATGAATTTGCTGTTGTGAAGAGTGGAAAGTTTTGATTTCTGATGTACTGGAGCTGCAAAAATTAATGCCAAAAACATAATTTAGAAGAGTAAGGAAAAATGATTCCTTGAAAAAAAATATGCCATGAAATTGAAACAGGGAAGAAATCAAGGTGTTTTTCCTGATTCTTAACCGCTTAATCTGGAAAAAAAATTGGGAAGAGCCAGATTCTGCCCTCAAAGTTCATGGACAAAAGGGCTCAGCTGGTTCTTTCCAGGCAATTTAGGGAGTGGGACCTTTCCAAGATCCATGCCAGGGTATTTGAGAGATGGGAAGGTTCCTCTCACCCCAAATCCCTGGAAATTCCAAGCCTTCACTTGCATCACCAACAGATTTTTACACCAAATTAGAGTTATTAAAAATTCCTGGCAACTAAAAATTCCTGGATTTCTGTGGGACCTCTTGTTAAGGAGGAGGAAATTAATTGAAGGGTGAGGAAGGGGTTAAGAAGTGAAATAATGGATTTTTTTATTTTCCTTTCCAGTTAAAACCACAAATTCCTTTATCCAAGGGCACTTGTCAGGGGAGCTGGGAACAAGGCTCTGGCAGAGAGTCTCTGTGGAAGAGGGGAAAAAAATCCACAAGAAATCCAAGAACAATGAACCCTCAGGAGGAAAAAATCAGAGGTTTTGAGAAGAAATTAAGTGTAAAGTAAGAGGAACTAAAGTCCCATTTCTTCTCTCAGTGATAGGATTCCCAGGAGGATCCAAGGCTGGGTTCTTTAAAGGGAAGTATAAAATATGGATATTTGCATATTTGATTGATAGAATTGCCTGTGGATTGCAGAATTCCCTCTGTCCAGCACTGATAATTCAACATCCGCTTGCTGTTTAAATATTTGAGGGAAGTGCTTTTCCCTACAAGAACTGAAGGTCATTCCTGCTCCTTCCTTCATCCAAAAAGCATGGAAAAGTGAAAATCCATGAGGGATCACTGCTTCCCTGCAGTACTGAGAGAGAGATATTCCAAATGCTGGAGAAGAGAAGGCTCTGGGGACAAGGGATTGGAGGAACAGGACACAGGGAATGGCTTCCACTGCCAGAAGGCAGGGATGGATGGATGGATGGATGGATGGATGGATGGATGGATGGATGATGGATGGATGGATGATGGATGGATGGATGGATGATGGATGATGGATGGATGATGGATGATGGATGGATGGATGGATGGATGGATGGATGGATGGATGATGGATGGATGGATGATGGATGGATGGATGGATGGATGATGGATGGATGATGGATGGATGGATGGATGATGGATGGATGATGGATGATGGATGGATGGATGATGGATGGATGATGGATGATGGATGGATGATGGATGGATGGATGATGGATGGATGGATGATGGATGGATGGATGATGGATGGATGATGGATAGATGGATGGATGGATGATGGATGATGGATGGATGATGGATGGATGGATGATGGATGGATGGATGATGGATGGATGGATGGATGGATGGGAGACTGGGAATTCCTGGCTGGGATGGAATTCCCAGAGCAGCTGTGGCTGCCCCTGGATCCCTGGAAGTGCCCAAGGCCAGGCTGGGAACTGGGGTTGGAGCAGCCTGGGGCAGCGGGAGCTCTTTAGAGAAAAAGAAAAGAAAAGCCGACTTTCTTTAACGCCAACTGTTAATGAATCACAGAGAAGACAGAATTCCATCATATTCTCGGTGCCTATTCCCAATCCTGGGAGCTGCTTTTACTCTCCTCTTCCCTGCTTTGGCACCTCTGAGTTTTGGAATTGCTGACGTCAACGTTTTCCTGAAATCCCAGGCCCTTCCCAAGGGACATCATTTGGAGTTTGCCATGACTGCCAAGTGTTTTAGTTCATGGTTCATCCTGCCTAACTTCTGGATTCAAATTTTGATTTAAAGTCTTTATCCCTAAGGAGAGGTGGGAAAAGTGGCTGACTCCCTATGGAAAGTGAGGAATCACATCCGTACTCTGGATGCTGGATTTTGGAATAACAGGAAGAAGGAGCAGGTCTAGGCTGGAGGGAGAGCAGGGAATCCTAAAATCTCAAACAAACTGGAAAGGGCCTCAAGCCCACCCAGTTCCAACCCCTGCCATAATCAGGGACACATTCCCAACCAGGGGAAACCTGATCCTAATAAAACTTCTTTGGGATGAGAAACCATTTTAGCCTGAGGCTCCTCCTTGGCTTCTTTTCACTTCAGCAAATAATTACAAAATAATTATTGGAAAGTGCAGCAGGGAAAGGAAAATATTTATACTCGTGGTCATTTCCAGGTTTATGTTTTCCTTTGGGAGATTTTGGAAGCTGAAACTGGGTAAATGTTATGAGAATTCAGCCTTTAAATGAAGATCTGATCAGCAGCTTCTTTCTCCTCACAAAAATTCCTCTTGGATTCATGTACAGGAACCTGAGCCGAGTTTTCCAGAAGAAAATTTTCTCATTTATTACCCATCCTGCATTTTTCTGTTGTTATCTCTGCTGATTGCAGAGCTTTTGAATGTGTTTTCTTTTTTGTCATCAGTGCTCTTTCCACCTTATTTATTCATTAGTGCCACAGCCCAGGTGTGGGATCTCAAAGTTGTTCCCATGGTGACAAATGGGGCACAAAAACTGGATTGCAATGGAACTGCATGGACAGGGAATTCTGGGAAGTGGGGAATGGAAAAGCTGCTGGTTCCCCACGAAAATCCTAATAATCACTAATTGAGGCAGAGAAAATACTGATAATTTAATGGGTGACTGAGCTAATGAATTTTATTTTTTAATGCTCCAGGGTGGAAATGTTTTTCTTCATGGAGAGAAATGAGGAGTCTCATGGAAATTCTGGGGTAAAAATGTTCCTGAGGGGCTGTGAGATGCAGATCCAAACGTCTGTGGATGGAAACTGCAAAAATTTAAATTAAAATGTATTTCATGTTTGGTTTTGTTTTGTTTTTTTCTTTTTTAAAGATGATTTTTAGGCAGCTTTATGTTTTCAAACCCACCTGGGAAGATCTCTGTGCTCAGAGCAGCTGAAAAGCACAAGCAGCACACCAGAATTTTTTTAATCCAGGACTTTCCTTGCTCAGGAGTTTTTTTTTGCAAGCTCCTGACAATTTCCATGAGGAAAACTATAGAAGATAACCAGGTCCTGTTTTCATTTTCATTCCTAAAAGACTTTTTAGCTCCTGACTGATAAGAACACACTGGCAAAAATATGGAAAAAAGCACAGAAACACCACCAGACCAAACCTGATGTGGCAGAGATGACAAGAAGCTGGTCCTGATCCCATCACAGCCAGCCCTGCTCTTGTCCCATTTCCCAACCTGTCCTGCTTGGCCTTTTCCAAGGAATTTAAGTGGGATTTGGAAGGGAAGAAGCTAAAAGCCCAACAAAATTGCCAAATCAGAGCCAGCTGAGGCTGTGAGCAGCTCAGGGTGAAGCTCCAGCTGGAAGCTCTGAGCCCACCAAACGTTGGCATCACCTGGGGGAGGTTTTTTCTCACATTTGTGCTGCACCTGAGGTCCTTTCTTCCCTCTCCTTGTTAAAATAACTTAAATTAACAGCTCAGCGCAGCTGGGGCTCATTCTTAGCGTGCTCTACACAAATGAGCCAAGTCCTGCATTGTCCAGATTTTGTTTTATGTCCAGTTCCTGGATGCCATCATATCGCTGCTGACAGCAGGAAATAATTGAGCAGCTGTTCTGCCATCGGCTGCAACAGCCCAGGCTGCAAAATAAAACATTTAGGGAGATAAAAATGGCACTCAGCAGAGAGAGATGAGACATTTTCCATGATGAAAGGCAGCCTCGTGCTTGTACCAGACCGAAAGTGCTCATGGAACAGTGCTGTTGGTTCTGGAGGGTCTTGGAGATCATAAACTGGAGTCTGTTTGAGAAACAGGGAGGTTGGAAAAATGGGAATAAGAAATGCTCCAAGTCCCTGGCAGGAGGGGACAGCCGGGGGGGTCGGGCTCTGCTGCCAGGGAACAGGGACAGGAGGAGAGGGAACGGCCTCAGGCTGGGCCAGGGGAGGCTCAGGGTGGACAGCAGCAGGAATTTCCCCATTGAAAGTTCTGTCCAGCCCTGGCACAGCTGCCCAGGGCAGGGCTGGGTTCCCCTGGACTCCCAGGATTTAAATACCTGTGGATGTGGCACTTGGGGCCGTGGGGCTGTGGTGGCCTGGGCAGGGCTGGGGAAGGGCTGGACTCAGTCATGGAGGGCTTTTCCAACCTTCATCATTCCATAATTCCACATCTTTATACTCCCATTGCTCTGTCTTGAATGCGCATCCTGGGGAGGAGCCAGTGCTAGAAACCCCCGTCTAATGACGAATTCCTGAAAATCCAGGGGTTCTCCTCATCCGTGGAACTCTGCTTTCTTCACCCTTCATTCTTCTGCTGTTCCTAAAACCCTGGCTTCTGTGGAAGAAATAAAATGAGCAAAGTCACGATTTTTAATTATTTGTTCCTATTTTTGCATAAAGAAGATTCAAAACTCAGCAGTGTTTTGGGTTTATGCCTGGGGAGGGGTTTAGGAAACTTGCTTGTCGCTGAACAGGGCTTGGAGCAACCTGGGATGGAGGAAGGTGCCCCTGCCCATGGAAAAGGCTGGGATAAGATAAATTGAAGGTCCCTTCCACCCCAAACCATTCCATGATTCCATGACTCGTCCAGTGACCTTCTCACTGGGAACAGGGAAGACAGAGAAGCCTTTGAAACCTTCACAGGTGAAAGAATTCCATAAAAAGGGTCTTGTGCTCCAGGTCTCCATGGAAAGTGAGGAATCAAATGCACAACACAAACCTGTGGAATAATTCCAGTCATTCCAGGCAGTGATCTGGACACAGTCCCCAATATCCCGGGAGATTCCAGGGTTTCCTTCGGCAGCTCCTTTCCGGGAGGTTTCCATTCCCATTCCCTCATCCTGACAGACAACCCTGATACCATTTTTTGGGAATCAGCTGCAGCAATTCTCCCCAGGCAGCTCCCCTTCCCTTGTCCTTGGATTGTACAGCTCAGCTGGAGTAAATTCTGGAATAAATTTCCTTCCCTATCAGCAAAAATTGCATTGCCACCTCAACGAAGAGGTTGATCCATGTTCTAATTCCAGGGGATTTATCCCAGAGAGATTCCCGACAGAACCTCTGCATCCCAGGGAGCTCTGTGTGGTGCTGGCAGTGAGACAGGGCCATTTCTGTCACCCTAAAATGACTCCACATCAATGGTCAGGCAAGGAAAAAACAAACCTGGCAATTATTTGTTACCCGAGACAAGGAATTTCTCCATGTGCGCAGTTCAAGGAAGAAAGGAAAACCATTTCTTGCTGCACTGAAATCCTGTCAAGCCCAATGGATAGCACAGGATCTGGGGGAAAAAAAGAGAATTATTCCACCCATTTTTCCCTTTGGGTGCTGGGGGTTAAATGGAGTCAATAACTGCCAGGGAGTCAGCAATAAAGTGCAAATTCTGTCATTTAGAGGCTGCCAGGACCCTCCTCTGAACCCAGCCCCTTCCCACAGGCTGGGAATCGCTGTTTATTCCAGGCACAGGTTTTTCCCTGACATTTCTGTCCGCGAGACGTTGGAGATCAGCCCCGGGAATGCCTGGTCAGCACTGGGCTAATGAAGGTCACTCCTTCTGCTGACCCCTGCTCCAGGGCTCCCCGGGCACCATTTCAGCTCCAGGCAGTCCAGGCAGCAGCCAGGATTCCCTTTTCCTCGTCTCCTTTTGAAGTGTTTCCCAGTCCAAGCCCCTGGTTAATTCCATGCTCTCCACACAGCTCCGTGATTAGCTCGGAATGTGTTTTAATCTGCGCTCAATGCCGTGGTCTTCCATAAATTCCTTCATTTAATAAGGATATTCTCCATTAATTCTGTGGTCTCACAATGCCCTGATGTTTTTGGGTGTTTTATTCATGAAAAAGAAGATGCAATTTGCACCTTGGAATTTTAATAATCCTATTATTTCTGCTTTCCCTGCCATTCCCTTTGTGTAGAACCCGTTTCTTTGGGATTGTTGACACAGGATGTGCTTTATCCCGCAAAACATCTCAGTCCTGCAAAAGGGAAAAAAATCCCGGCAAAGGGATTTTAGTGAGTCCAGAGAACTGAGGGATTGACCCATTAAATCTCAGGCTGGGCCAGGGGAGGCTCAGGGGGGACAGCAGCAGGAATTTCCCCATGGAAAGGGCGCTCAGGCCTTGGCAGTGCCCAGGGAGGTTTGCAGTGCCCATCCCTGGAGGTGTCCCAGGAATTGCTGGAGGTGGCACTCGGAGCTCTGGGGACAGCTGGGACTGGCTGGGCTGGGAGGGATTTTCCAGCTGGAATAATGCTGGGATTCTGTCACCAGGGAAAAATCCAGTGCTGACCCATCAGGTGGTTCCAAAAGAAGATGCTCCTCCAAGTCAGGGTGGACACCTAAACCAGGCAGGAGAGGGAATGAGGAAGAAGAGAGCGGGGTGATCCAGGGAAATCCGGAAGGACCCAAATCAGTGAGAGGAGACAAGGGGGAGGCCTTCATCCACAAACCTGCCAGAGCTCCAGGAGCGTTTGGAAAATGCTCCAGGAACAGGTGGGATTGTTGGGGTGTCTGTGCAGGGCCAGGAGCTGGGCTGGATGATCCTTGTGCTCCCTTCCCACTCAGGATATTCCACAAACAAACAAACCCCTTCCCCTCTCCTCACCAAAGCACTTCGGGTGAATCACGATTTCTGGAGGGTTAAGGTTTAGCTAAGGGTTAGAAGCAATTTATAATGACCAAGATGTAAGTCAGATAAGCAAATGCTGGGTTAATGATTATGAGATGCTCAAGCCAGAGCTAATTGTTCTGTTGTTGATAGAAGGAAGTGCAGTGAGTGGTTCTGGGAACAGACTGAACCCAGGGAGAGCAAGGGCAGCACCTGGGCTCTGCCCCAATCCATCCCTGAGCAGGGCCTGGATCCTGCCAGAGCTCACACTCACCTGAGGAAAACATTCCTGACTTCCCTGGATCCTGCCAGAGCTCACACTCACCTGAGGAAAACATTCCTGACTTCCCTGGATCCTGCCAGAGCTCACACTCACCTGAGGAAAACATTCCTGACTTCCCTGGATCCTGCCAGAGCTCACACTCACCTGAGGAAGACTTTCCTGGCTCCATCCCTTGAGGCCACTGACCCAAGTCCAGCCCAGCCACCCAAACCAAGAGAAGAACTGAGCAGGGTGAGGGACCCACGGGCTCATTTTAATGCTGAGTGGGGATGGGAGGTGCTGGGGGTGGCCAGATGGGCTGGAAGGTGTGGATGGATGGGGATGGAAGGGTTTGGGGAATAAACAGAGGGGGGAGAACCTTGTTTGGGGCGGTCACACCTTTTGGGGATGCCCCTTGTGAATAAATGTACCCCTCTGTAACTTTAATTAGTGATCTAACTTTAGTTAGTGATCTTTGTCCGTGATCATATCAGATTTTAACGATTCACTGGAGCTCCTGCCTTGCAGAGGGCTCTGGGAGCTGGACTTTTCCAGCTGCCTTTGAATGCCTTCCTGATGGGGCTTATTCCACTTATTCCAGCCCAGATCCCAGCAAACTCCTGGCAGCGCTCCCAGCTCAGCTCAGCACACGGATCCAGCCCCAGAGCTCGGGAATCACTCACTTTTCCAGGCTGGAAGCAAAGCACGTGGTGAAGAACGTGCAAATCTTCTGCAGGCCCCCGAGCGATGAACCTGGAGCAGTGAACCTGAAGTCCTGCAAAGGCTGCAAGAAAAGCTGGAATTTGAGCTGCTGCCTCAGCTGAAAGCTCGGATTGCGGCACCTCCCGGGAGAGGGGTTGGATGAGAGACCTTTAGGGAAGAGAAAGAAAGACTGGAGCTCCCAGCCAAGCTTTCAGAGGAGGTGGAATGTGTTTGTCAGTGCTGGGGAGGGACCTTCGCTGTGCCTCGGAGCAGCAGAGTCATGAATAAAACATCCCCCGAGCCCAGCTCTGGATGCGTTTCCCACTCGGATCAAGCCGTGACAAACCTGCTGGAATTCATCCCAAAACGCAACGTTTATCCTGCATGGCTGTGGTGCTGCACCCACAGCCTGCCTCCCGCGGAAAACACCGGATTTGGGGGAATTCGGGAAAGATTTAAAGCATTCCTCAAGTGCATGCAGAAAACCAAGGACAGATGTGACAGATTTGCTGTCTCTGAGGGGAAAAGTTGTCATTTTTATAAGGGTGTAGGGTTTATCAGGGTGTCCTGGCTTTGCCCTAAACCAGGACCAAAGGTTATTCATAATTTGCACTGTTTTAGTGTGTCTAGGCCTCGCTCACGTTTGCTTTGTGCTGGGTTTGTCCACACCCACGTGAAGGCAGAGATGACCTGAAAAATTTATGGTGTAAAAAAGGAAATAATGGAAATAAATGAAGCAAAGGAAACCTGAAAAGGAAAGCAGAAAACTTTTCCATGGTCTGAAGGTTCCTTGGTTTTGAGTCTCTTTCTTGGTCTTTTCTGGAGACCTGAAGGTGCCGTGGATTTGACATAATTCCGGAGGGGCAGCTCTGCCATGGCAGCAGCGCGGACCAGCAGAGAATCCTGGAATGGTCTGGATTAAAGGGATCTTAAATCCCACCCATCCCTTTCCACGGCAGGGACAGCTCCCACTGTCCCAGGCTGCTCCAGCCCCAATGTCCAGCCTGGCCTTGGGCACTGCCAGGGATCCAGGGGCAGCCACAGCTGCTCTGGCAATTCCAGCCCAGCCAGCAATTCCCAATTCCCAATCTCCCATCTAATCTAACCCTACTTTGGTTTGCAGCTCCTTCCTCCTCACACGCCCATTTACTTGGAATCTCCATGAATTAGCCAGGAGGAAATCACTCTGGAGACAGCCTATTTGTGGAAAAAAACCCCAATTTTTTCCAGGCTAATTGGCCAAAAAAATCCTCTTGTGCCTACTTCACCACATAGAGAAAAAGTGACTTTTTGTAGAAAAAAGCGACTTTTTCAACCAATCCTTCAGCAACGATCCCACACTGACCAGTGCTAACTGTTGGATAACATGGCATCAGTGGCGAAATCCCAATTTTCCAAAGAAATATCCAGGTGGGAGTGAGAAGATTCCATTTTCCCAGCTGCCCTTTGTTCCTGTGTCAGTAAGACAAGCCTCGGAAAACAAGGTGACACATTTACAAGCCTCGGAGGCAGCTGATGATTCCACACTTCTCTCCGAGCTGTTTCCCAAAGGAATTCCACTGCAGACAGTTATAAACTCAGCATATTCCTCACTCGGAGACACCTCAGCCAGGCTGGGGAATACATAAATGTATTCCTTTGTTTTACCAGGAATGACAGGTCTGGGAATATATATTCATACATAAAATCAACTGGTCTTTAAAAACGTGTAATTATAGTGGAAATACCGGGAATTAAATGGTACAAAGTGATTAAATGCTGTGGTCAAACCACAAATTAGTGATTTTTCCTCCCTGAACATAATTAAAATTGTCTAAATCCATAGATTTGCAGTAGGAACTCAATGGAAGTTGCTCATTAAACTGGAATTAGGGAGGGAAACCCCCACCCCTGGCGCAGCCGTGGATTTGGGATGGATAACACGGATTTGGACAAGGACAGAGCTCAGGTGTTCCTTTAATGAACTGGAAGGAAACATGGACAAGGTGCAGGCTGCGAGTGCCGGGAGAAAAGATGATCCCAGACGTGTGCAGTGGCCAAGTCCCATCGTGTTTTCTGCTCCACTTTCAGCTGCAGTCACTTCCCGCTGACATTGCCGGAGGCAGCTCCGAAAATCCCGCTGCTCCCACCCCCACCTGCTCCCAAACTCCTGCAGAGCTGCTGGTGTGCACCGAAGGGAATAATTCACCTTCTATGAGCGGTGACACCCAAAAAATGGGGTTTCCAGGCCATCCCGGAGCTGGGAATTCCCAAAGTTAGCATCCGAGTCTTTTGGATTATTCATGGATGTGTTTGTCCCAGCTCCAGTCTGAGGCAGTGGGGAGATGCTGGGTCCCATTTTAGGTGTTTTAGCTCCAGAGAAGCCCCTAAAACATTCCCACAGCAAATCCCAGCTCTCTGTTCCTGCCTGGGAGGCAGGAGGGGAATGCAGGATGGGCTGGGAGCCAACAGAGAGAGGCTGCATGAGGGGAGAGGTGAAAATGGGGAGAAAATTGAAAATAGAGAGAAAATTGAAAATTCTGCATTGGGGGTGCAGGGGACCAGGAAGAAGGAAGGAAGCAAGGAAAATATGGGAGCTCCAGGGAGAGGGAAAAGAGCCAGGAATGGGACAGGTCTGTCCTGGCATTGACAGCAGCCTGAGTTATCCAGGGCATGGAAATTGTCCAGAGAGAAAAAATATGGACAACTCAGAGGAGAGAAGTGAGGAAAACCCAAAGGATCAAGAGGGAATGACTTCCCACTGCCAAATGGATGGGATGTTGGGAATTGGGAATTCCAGGCTAGGAGGGGCTGGAATTGCCAGAGCAGCTGTGGCTGCCCCTGGATCCCTGGCAGTGCCCAAGGCCAGGCTGGACATTGGGGCTGGACATTGGGACAGTGGGAGCTGTCCCTGCCATGGCAGGGCTGGGATTGGATTATCCTTAAAATCCCTTCCAACCCAAATCATTCCATGATTCCAAGATTCCATGATCAGCCCATTCACACCTAGAGAAAACAAATGGGATTTCTGGGAAGGCTCCATCTTCACCCAGAGCATTCCTGGGGCAGCTGGAGGTCCTGGACCATGAGTGAAATCCAGGGAATGTCTGAATGGTGACAATCCCGTGGGATTTCTCCTGCCATCCAAGGGGGGAGGTTATAGAGCTGTAGAACAGGACAATATTGGGCTATTAAAATACAAATTACTGTAAAATCCCAAGGGAAAAGGGATAAAGCCGGGGACATCAGAGCTGGTTCTAATCAGCAATATCTAATTAAACCTCCTATTTGAGGTTTCAGTGGGCATTAGCGATGATTGGAATTCAGTCTGGTGCTCAGGAGCTCTCATCAGGTGTCCTTGGCAGATACCTGGGGATAAAAATTTACTGCCTGTGCTCAGTCCAGGGAGAAAAATGGTGTTAAATAATTCTGATTATTTAGATTAGCTCAGGCAAACGGAGCTTTTGTATCTTTCCAGCTCAAAGAGATCAGTGTGGGAAGGGCAAGATTGGATTCCTGGTTAAAGGGATGCTCAGAGAGGAATCCCAGGGAGGAAAAGCTTTGGGATCACTCAAATGATGGCCCCACGGTGGGAGGGTGACAAAGGGACCACGAGGCTGCTTTGGGGCAGGAGTCTCTCAGAATCTCCTCTTCCTGCTTTGCTGCCATTAATTTTATAATTAATTGGTTTTCATCTTTTCAGAGAGTCACATTTGTGTTTTGAACAGAGCCCCGGTGGTGGCTCAGCACTGAAATCTGGGAATTCTCGAAGTGTTGTCACATTTTTCTCCTGGAGCTGGCCTTGAGGGAGGGGAGGGGACCAGCAGGAGCTGAGCCCTGAGCACAGGAACTCAGCCAGAGCCAGGGCATCCCAAAAACAGCACCCAAAATCAGGGAATGCTTTTCCTGGGATCTCCTCGAGTCTCCATTTCTTCATGTGCAAAGGAGAGAAAATAATATTTTGCTTTTCTCCCCTCAGAGTTTGCTCATTTATGAGTGACTCCCATCCTGCAGCCAGCACTCCTCGGAGCTCCAGGAAATCGTGTCCCGTTTTCCAGCCAGAGCCAGGCAGGAATTCTCATGAACACAGAGGCCATGGGCTGTGCAAACAGCATAAAATAATCAGAATTTGGGGTTTTTTAACCTCTGGAAGAAGGGGCGGGGATGGGAGGACAAGGATGGCAGGAGGTGAAGCAGGGGGAAATCAGAAGGGCAAAGCCCAGCTGGGATTTGATCTGGACACTGCCATAAAGGACTTTAAAAATATTCCTGTAAATATTTCAGCACAAAGGGAGGGATGAGGAGAATCTCCAGCCCTTGTTGGATGTGGCAAAGGGTGAGGAAAAGGCTCAGGTACATCAAGGTTCCTTGCCTCCCCTGACAAGGAGGACATGGAGGGGCTGGAGCGTGTCCAGGGCAGGGAAGGGAGATGGGAAGAGGCTGGAGAATTGCTGAGGGAGCTGGGAAGGGGCTGGAGAATTGCTGAGGGAGCTGGGAAGGGGCTGGAGAATTGCTGAGGGAGCTGGGAAGGGGCTGGAGAATTGCTGAGGGAGATGGGAAGGGGCTGGAGAATTGCTGAGGGAGCTGGGAAGGGGCTGGAGAATTGCTGAGGGAGCTGGGAAGGGGCTGGAGAATTGCTGAGGGAGCTGGGAAGGGGCTGGAGAATTGCTGAGGGAGCTGGGAAGGGGCTGAGCCTGGAGCAAAGGAGGCTCAGGGGGCCCTTGTGGCTCTGCACAAGTCCCTGGCAGGAGGGGACAGCCGGGGGGGTCGGGCTCTGCTGCCAGGGAACAGGGACAGGAGGAGAGGGAACGGCCTCAGGCTGGGCCAGGGGAGGCTCAGGGTGGACAGCAGCAGGAATTTCCCCATGGAAAGGAGCTGCCCAGGACAGGGGTGGAGTCCCCATCCCTGTGGGAATTTAAAATCCCCAGACTGGGGACGTGGGGCAGTGATACCTCGGCAGTGCTGGGGAAGGGTTGGATTTGATGATCCAGAGGGCTTTTCCAACCCAAACAATTCCCAGATTCCATGCTGAGCGAGCCCTGCTGCTTCTGCTCCCCTCCAGAGCCCTCAGCGAGGTGCAGGGACCTCACCTGCCGCGCCACAATTCCCATCCCTCAGGAGGAACAGCTGGAATCCCTTCATCTGCCCCTTGTTTCCCGAGGGATTGTCCCTGTCACCCCCAGCAGCAGCTCCGGGTGTTACACGTGTAAACAGAGACGCCTTTAACCTCCTCTGGCTTTTCCAAAATTAACATTCCCTTTGTTTTCCACGCCTGTCAGAGAGCTCGATCCAGCTTTCCCCAGCCCCAAATCCCTGGACAACCCCTGCTTTGTTTTCCTGAGGATCAAAAATCCAGCTGGGAGAGCTGCAGCCATCACCTGCTTCTCCACGAAATCCTTGGAGCTCCCAGCCCTATTGATTCCAGCCAGAATTGAAACAACAATTAACCTTTCTAACGACGCCGCTCCCTTCCAAGCGCAGCTCGGCCGCTTTGCAAAGTTTGCTTTAAAATAAAAAAAAAAAAAAACAAAAAAAGAATGAATCGATGCCTTTTTACATCTATTGACCCATCCCAAATGTCAAGGATGGGGTGGGGAAGAGCTCTGAGGAGATGCAAATCTTGTTCTGGGCTTGGTGGGCGCTCAGCCCTCGGTGTTGGCCGCTGCCTTTTTAACATTTCTCTCCTCTAAGGGACATTTAACAATTAACAATTAATAAAGGAGCCTTAACAACAGGTAAGAGATATTATTATTATTAACAGTGGTAGACAACTGGATAAACATCTTAACTAGAACTCGTGGTTTGGGGATTTCTTCACCACAGGCCGCTGCCTTTTTAACATTTCTCTCCTTTAATGAGCGCAGCAGCTGAGATCTGCATCGTTCACACCTTGGAAAACATCCTGGGCTTGTTTAGGGAACCCCGAGCTCCTGGAATATGTTTATTTTCCAGAGACAAAACCTGGCTGGGGTTTTAGCAGCATTTCTGATTTGAGTGGGGCTCAGAGGGATGAGCTCAGCTCAGCGCTGAGCTCTACCAGCTCCTCAGCAAATTCCAAGTCCTGCTAGGAGTTCGTTTCTTCCCTGGATCTTCCCTTGAAGCTTTTTTGATTCCCTGACCGCTCATTAACAGCGTGCCAGGGATTTCTTGCACCTTTAGTGGCTACAAGGCTTTCCAGAGAGAAAATAAAACACTTTTCACCCCAAAACCTCTCAATGTCAGAGCAAAACACAAAGAAAGGGCCCAACTCAGCCTGTCCATGACTATTTTATCTATCTGGGGTTTTTTCCTCCATTCCAACATGGAATTTCTGCCCCCAGGAATCCCTTTTGCTGCCAAAGAGCGGGTACAATTACCTGCTGATTAACACAGGGTAACAAATCAGTTTAATTTGAGCCACCTGGGCACAACCAAAATTCCTCTGTTAGTCAAGGGCAGAAGCACCAGCCCAGGAAGATTTGGTACCAGGTTTAAAGCCTTCAAATCAGTCTTCAGTGTCAATTTGCTTAATTGAAAATCCAGCTTGAAATTCTCAATAAAATCCAGAGTTCTCAGAGTCTCAGGACTGTTGAATTGTGCTGGCTCCTGGTTAAAGCTGGCAAGGCAAGGGCAAAAGGAAAATCCAGACCCTGAAATCCCCATTTTTGTTGTAAGAAACAATATCAAGTGGTGATGAAATCATGCCTTTGTGTATCCTTTGAGTTGCTATTAAATAATGAATAATCAGCATCCAGTTGAATTCCCAATGAGCTGGGGAAGGGATGTCCTCAGATCCAGCGGGATGCAGCTCAAAGAAAACCAACTTCCAAGAGGATTCTGTGCAGGGAAGAGCCTCCAGCCAATGCCCTCCCTCTGATCTCCACATCTTTCCCTGGGAAGATTTGCTCCCACCATCCCATGTCCTTCTGATATTTGTGAGCTCAGCAGGAGCCACAGGGACATCCCTGTCCCAGGTCACCCCTGTCTGGGGAGCCTTGGGAGAAGGGATCCCAGAATCCCAGAGTGGTTTGGATTGGAAAGGACCTCAAATCCCACCCATCCCACCCTGCCATGGCAGGGACAGCTCCCACTGTCCCAGGCTGCTCCAGCCCCAATGTCCAGCCTGGCCTTGGGCACTGCCAGGGATCCAGGGGCAGCCACAGCTGCTCTGGCAATTCCAGCCCAGCCAGCAATTCCCAATTCCCAATCTCCCATCCATCCCTGCCCTCTGGCACTGGGAGCCATTCCCAGAAAACTGGAGTTCATCTGTGGGGAGGTCTGGGAAGCAATGGTCAAGTCCATGTCCCTCAGAAGGCCCCACTGCTGCCCCTGGCCCTTTGTCACACAGGGCCGGGACATCTCAGGTTCCTTCTCATCCTGGTACTGGAGTTTAAAAGGAGAAGGTCCCAGAATCCCAGACTGGTTTGGGTGGGAAACCATGGTAAGGACATGTCAGGGACAGGTCCCAATGTCCAGCCCCAATGTCCAGCCTGGCCTTGGGCACTGCCAGGGATCCAGGGGCAGCCACAGCTGCTCTGGCAATTCCAGCCCAGCCAGCAATTCCTTCCCAAAATCCCATCTAACCCTGATCCTCCAGTCCTGAAGACATGAAATGCTGATTTCAAATCCTATTTTCCCTCTAAATAAGCAGCACTTTGGTTTTAGTGACAAAAGAAACAAAATCTTTCCTGCAAGGCTCATTCCCAATCCCAGAAAAACCACTGGGATGTCCAGCCAGCAGCAGAATTGGCCAGAGTCCCTCAGCTCCCATCCAGTGGTTTTCCCAAAGTGAAAAAGCAGAGAGGATTCAGCCTCCACACCGCTCTGTGCTTCCAAAAGAAACCACTCCCTGCCATAAAATTGAAAGAAATAAAAAAAAATAATTTTTCAATTATTTTTAAACTTAAATTTGAGGAAATTTCCTTAAAATATGAAGAAATTCAGGATGGGGGCTAAGAAGTCTGTGTGCATCAGTACCAGACTAAAGTGGTTTGTAATTAGCTCACCGTGATGAAGGGAAAACCTTAAAGAAAAGTGAATTTTAAACGAATTAAGATGCTAGGAAAGATCAGCGTTTCCTTGTCCTACAGATTAATTTGCTGACTATTTCATTTTCCTTTTCCTTGAGGGCCTTTTAATTATGCAGAGAAATCTCATCAAAGCCAGCTGAAGAAGGGCAGGACAATTAGGAGCAAACACACACTTCAGCAGAACGCCCCACCTGGATTATTTTTGCAGCAATCACTGCTTCAGGAACCTTTGCTGCACTTCCAGCCGAATCCTGATCAGATTTTCCCAATAATCCCAACAATTCAGCAAATCCCAGGTTGGGTTCTCTGGGGAAGGCCACAGGCTTTGAATTTGTTTTTGCTGTGGTGTAAAATGTATCCACACTGGGCTCAATAAAGAAGTTGTAGCTTGGAATAAACCACACTTGGAAAGGAAATAAATAAGGATAAAGGAAATTTGTAGTCAATTATCGATTTTGTTTACTGTTACTGCCACTCTCCAAACCTTATGAGCCACCCAAGTCCCAAAAAATTCCAGTTTTCATGGTTTTGTCACATTCTGGCCGCTCACACACACCGGGCATGGCAGAGCCCTGATCCCAGAATTCTGGGATGATTTGGGTTGGATTTAATGGATCATCCAGTTCCAGCAGGGACACCTTCCACTATCCCAGCTTGTTCCAAACCTGGCCTTGGACATTCCCAGGGAGGCAGGGGCAGCCAGGGCAGGTTTAGATTGGGAATTGGGAATTGCTGGCTGGGCTGGAATTGCCAGAGCAGCTGTGGCTGCCCCTGGATCCCTGGCAGTGCCCAAGGCCAGGCTGGACATTGGGGCTGGACATTGGGACAGTGGGAGGTGTCCCTGCACATCCAGGGCTGGCACTGGGTGGGATTTGAGGTCCCTTCCCTACCCAAACCATTCCATGATTCCATGATTATCCCTGGTGAGGCGCCTCCTTCCTTTTTCCATGCTCCACTTTGAGCTTCTCCCAAACCCTTCCCTTCTTCCTGCTCTCTTTCCAAACAGGCTGGGATCTAAGATGAGTTTTTTATTGGAAATCCGTGGCTCAAACAACATTTAACCTTCATTCTCCGTGGGTGACAGTAAAGCCAAGACGTTTTTCCACCACACCAGGGTTTCAAAGCAGTTTCCCTCCATAATTGAGATATTTTCATTCTTAAGCATCTTGGCAAAGCACTGACAGGAGAATTTATGCAAAGGATACCTTGCTATCCAACTTGATTGTTCTTCGAATGGATTTATCAAAGCAAACTCGAGGAATCTGAATTATGGAAGTGGCAGAAATGTCTCAGGGAATGTCTACCTTGAAAACCAATTAAATGGGCTTAGACAGAAGCACTTTCATGTGGGCTGGAAATTAATTGCAAGGCAGCATGCAAAAGGTAATGATGAATATTAATGAGCTGAGTTGGTGGCAATATCTGAGGGGGAGATTTTTATCTGCTGTGGACAGGGGAATGTGACACAGAGACATTAAACCCCAGGTGACTGCAATTTAAAAAATCAGGTTTATACACAGAGGCTGGGATGGAAAGGTGTTCAGCAAGGTGTGAACTCTTGGAGTGAGCAGGAGTTCGTTCCTTCACCTTCCCTTTCCATGGATGTGCCTGATTTCCCATCCCATAAATTATTAGTAGACACATAAATACCTGTTCTTCATTATAGAAGCTGCTGTCAATTATCTTCCTTTTTATTTCAGGAGATCTTAAAGGAAAACCCAAGGTTGAAACTGTTTCTGCTGCACCCAGGTGGGTTCTTTTCCCACTCAGCTCCTCATTACCACACTCTGTTTCCATTAAACAAATTCCAGGACACTTAGAAAGGTTGGAGGTGGAAGGAGAAGTTCCATTTCACTGTTTTGATAACAAAAAAACTTAGAAGTTATTGCAAACCTGAGTGGAGAAACCACCATCCCTCCAAGATAACAACTGCAAGGAACTGGGAATTTTCTCCTGGGAGATCTGGGAACACGGGGAGGGGCAGGGATTGAGACAGGTAGTGACAGCCTCAGGTAAGGATTTATTTTTCTATAAAGCCAGGGCAATAAACACAATAAACTCACAGATCTGCGCCTGTCATTTTAGACTTGGTTTAGGAGGACCGGGTCTAAAGAACAGGAGTCTCAAGGCTGGGCTTAGCAGCTCATTCCCTGTATTTTTCCATTGTTTATCTCTGGGATGGGCTCTCTCCTTGCCTTTGGAGAGTGCCCAACCCCAATCCCAGCTGTGCGGAGAGGGAAAACCTTCCCAGAGCCCTCCGGACATTCCCGAGGGTTTCCAGCTCCATCTGCTCTGAACTGATCCGATAGAAAAGAGCACACAGGGATCTCCACTCACTTCAGCTCAGGGAAATGAAGACGGAAAACCAAAATTCACATCCCTGCTGTGAGGAGGGCCGAGCATGAGTATGGGTGATCCATCAGGGAATTGACTGATGGATGACCCCTTCCAAGGCCTGGCCACCCTTTCCAGGAAGAAATTCCTCCTGATGACCAAGCTGAGCCTCCCCTGGCACAGCCTGAGGGATGAGACAACAACCTGACCTCGGAGCAGGAAATGGAAGGGGAAAATTTGGAAACTCTTAATTTCCTTTCCCTATTCCTACAACATGTCCGTGTTACGCCAGCAGCCAGTCAGATTCTGCTGGAATCAGATGCATTTTGAGTGGAAATACACCTCAATCTGGAAGTTCCCATCGTTTATCTCTGGGATGGGCTCCATCCGTGCCCTTGGCAAGTGCCCGATCCCAATCCCAGCTGTGCTGAGAGGGAAAACCTTCGGACGCTCCCGAGGGTTTGCAGCTCCATCCGCGCTGAACTGATCCATTAAAAATGAGCAAACAGGGATCTCCACTCACTTCAGACCGGGAGCCGAGGCAAATGAAGATGGAAAACAAGTCAAGGAAAGCAAAATTAACATCCCTGCTGTAATCCAGGCATGAATATGGATGATCCATTATGGAATTGACTGATGGATGACCCGTAACTCATCCCAAGTAATGGCTCACACTGAGTAATGGAGTTTTTCTTTCCAGATGAAACATTTGTCACTTAAATGCCTTCCACGTCACCCTGCACGAAAACCTCTGGGCAATTTAACTTAAGCACTGTTTGCTTTAGGATTCTCCAAAAAAAAAATCCTCTTCCTGGTTTAAACATGGCGCCCCCTTCATCAAAACCAACCCTGCAGCCTCAATTTCCTTGGACCACCTTTGGCTCTGCTGTCACGGCTCTCTCAGTGCTCAGCAGGAATTCTCCCAGAGTGGGAGAAGGAATCCCATTCCCTTAACCAGGAGAAAGGCTGGAAGAAAAGCAGGATCCTCTCACGGGGTGGAGATGGAGAATGGGCTCAGCCACGGGAGCTGGGATGTTGGGAGGCTCGTTTAGCAGCGCTCCGGTGAGTTGGAAGTTCTGGGATCTTGTGGATCCAGAAAGGAGGAAGGAATCATGGGATCGACCCTCCTGCCCTGGGATCCCAAATTAGAAGGATGTGGAGCTGATAGAGCAAGTCCAGAGGAGAACAGGAAGATTTTCTCTGGAGCCCCTCTGCTCTGGAGCCAGGCTGGGAGAGCTGGGAATGCTCACTTGGAGAGGAGAAGGATCCAGGGAGAGCTGGGAATGCTCACCTGGAGAGGAGAAGGATCCAGGGAGAGCTGGGAATGCTCACCTGGAGAGGAGAAGGATCCAGGGAGAGCTGGGAATGCTCACCTGGAGAGGAGAAGGATCCAGGGAGAGCTCAGAGCCCCTTGCAGGGCCTGAAGGGGCTCCAGGAGAGCTGGAGAGGGACTGGGGACAAGGGATGGAGGGACAGGACACAGGGAATGGCTCCCAGTGCCAGAGGACAGGGCTGGATGTTGGGAATTGGGAATTGGGAATTGCTGGCTGGGATGGAATTGCCAGAGCAGCTGTGGCTGCCCCTGGATCCCTGGCAGTGCCCAAGGCCAGGCTGGACATTGGGGCTGGACATTGGGACAGTGGGAGCTGTCCCTGCCATGGCAGGGTGGGATGGGGGGGATTTAAGGTCCTTCCCACCCAAACTATTCCATGGTTTTCCCTGGTGTCTCCTGCCTTTCCCGTGCTCCGCTTTGAGCTTCTCCCAAACCCTTCCCCTCTAAACTCTTACAAGGACCCCAGAAGACAGAACAAAGCCTCAAAATCGTTGCTTCCTTTCATTAGGTAAAACAAAATTGGAGAAGGAAATTTTCCTTGGGAATTCACTGAAGATTTCAGGAAATGTCATCTGAGGTCAGCTTCCCTGCTCAGGATTCCAAAGAAAACCAAGCACAGAAGGCTTTGGGCTACATTGGATTGCATTGGCTGTTTGATGGTCTGGTAACACTTTAATAGTCTTCAATGAGCATTTAATTCAGATTTAATAGGGCAGCTTCTCTGTTGTAATTAAATATCAATTGATTGTTCCAAGAGCACTTGCTTGATTTAATATCGAAGAGATAAACCTGCTTTGCTGTATAATTAACTCCGAACACAACAATAAAAGTGCAATTAAATTTCTGGAACACAGAACTTGTAAAGAAAAGTTGCTCGAGCTGCTGGACACGAGGGGAATGAAAGAAAAATTATGTTAAAATTGTGAGCTAGCAGTGATCCTAAGAGCTAATTAATTACTTTGCTTAACTATTGATGATTTTGACCTTTGATGTAGAGATTCCTTTGAGGTAGAAGTCAAACAAAGGAAGTGCTGTTCCCACTGGGACAGGCATCAAGAGGGAGTTTTCTTCAAACAGGTATAGGAAAAATGTCAGGAAAAATGTCATTTTCATTGATTTTTTTTTTTTCTCTCCTTGCATTAATAGTTGGTGTTTATTGTATCTGCACACTTAAATATTCAGCCTTTGAAATAGTTCACTTCACTTTAGTTTTCAAACAGGTCATTAATTCCCGCTGTGGGTTTTTTCCTCTCTGCTTTCCCCCTTGTTCCTGCCGATGTTTTTAATGGAGTCAATGACTTAAAAATGGAGAAAGCAGAGAAAAAACCAGGCATGGGAATGCTTTTAGTGCTGACCAGGAGAAGCCGTCCGTGAGCAGGGCATAAATCCCACATTTCCACAAGGGCAGCACAAGAGGGAACGGCCTGAAGCTGGAGGAGGGCAGGGATGGATGGGAGATTGGGGATTCCTGGCTGGGCTGGAATTGCCAGAGCAGCTGTGGCTGCCCCTGGATCCCTGGCAGTGCCCAAGGCCAGGCTGGGCACTGGGACAGTGGGAGGTGTCCCTGCCCATGGAACTGGACGGAACTGGGAGGGAATTTAAGGTCATTTCCAACCCAAACCAGCCTGGGATTCTGGGATTCTTTAAAATCCTCTGGAGCAAAGAGGTTTTGGATCTCCTGGTACAAAGCTGGCCAAAGCAGCCCTGTATCTTTATTCCCTGTGAAATTTGTGTTCATCCAACACATCCCTAAAAGCTGGGTCCTTCCTCCCACGCATCCTTAGGGCAGTGGCTCCTCAGGGCTTCCCTCATTTCCCACCACCCTGAAGCCTTAAATTGGATAAAAACCTCTAAACGTCACCCTAACACAATCATTGCATAAATAAAACAAATATTTTCATTAAAGATAAAAATCCCAGAATCCCGGGATCCCTGAGGCTGGAAAATCCCTCCCATCCCAGCCAGTCCCAGCTGTGCCCACCCTGTCCCCAGAGCTCCGAGTGCCACCTCCAGCAATTCCTGGGACACCTCCAGGGATGGACACTGCAAACCTCCCTGGGCAGCCACTTCCATATTTTCCATGAAAAAATTCCTCCTGAGAATATCCTAAAATCCCTCAATACAGACAAAGGCAGAACTCAGATCTGTCCCTCTCTTATGGATGGAAAAATCCAACAATTCTTTCCCAAAATTTGGGAAAGGCAGCCACCAAATAGCACGGGACAACGGCTGGGGAGGCAACTCCTGCTTCCAGAGAGGAGCTTTTTGTCCTCAACCACAGCCCAGGATCAACAATGCAATGGAAAAACTGGACTGAAACCTTACCTGCCGTTACTTATGTTTAGATTTGATTGGAAATTTCATCAAGATCAGCCAAAAAATCTTATCAAAATCTCATCAAAATCTTATTAAAATCTTATCAAAATCTCACTAAAATCTTATTAAAATCTTATCAAAATCTTATTAAAATCTTATCAAAATGAGCCCCAAGCTGGTAACTCCCAGGTATAATTTTCCAATATTTAAATCCTACTTTGGCACATCTCAAAAATAACAAAGCTTCAAGTCCCAAACAGAGATCCAGCTCTCTGGAGAGTTCTGGAAAATCTCCCATCGACTTTCCCAGGCCTTGGAGCAGCCTCTGGCCTGACTTTTTAAGCTACAAAGGGAAAATAATTGAGATTTCCACAAAATTGGCTGAGGGGTTTTTTTAACACTCCCAGGGTTTCAGTGTGTTTTTATCCCTTAAAACGTCTCCCATAAAAATTTTTTTGTTAAGATGTTCCTTGGAGAAGTTCCCATCCTGGAGGGATTTGCTCAGGGCAAATTAGGAGAATGACTTTTTTTTTTGCCACCACCTCCTTTCCAAGTGCTAATTGCTCCTATCAGCACTTCCAAAGTAGGCAGGAATTTTATTCCTCCTTCCCTTCCTCCTGCCAAAATTCTTCCCACTTTTTCGGAGCTGCTTTTCTTCCTCCTCTACCTTTTATTACAGCAAGGAAGGAATTAAATCCCGAACACTTCCAGCATCACACCAGGAAGGACATAGAGAGAGGTTTCAGCATCCAGGGTTGGAAAATTCAGGATTTCCATGGAATTTACTCAATGGTCCTTTTCCTTGGAAGCTTCATGCCTCTCCTTGTGTGATTCCAGCTCAGCTCTGGGGAATTTTCAAGGCTTTTGGGTTGGATTCCAGGGAAAAGTTCTTCTCCAGAGGTGGTGGGCACTGACCAGGCCCCCCAGGGAATTCCCAAGGTTTTCAAATCCCCAGGAGCATTTGGACAGGGTGGGATTGGTCTCCTCCAAGCCAAACCAGCCTGGAATTCTCTGATTTATTTAAGAAGGAAACACCAGGAGAACTCCGGCTGAGTAATTTCCTGGAAAATCCTCTCCCCCACCTCCATTTCAGAGTCCATGAGGGGCTGGAGATTTCTCTTTGCTTTTTTTAAAGAAAACCAATATTCAGTAAAAAATCCAAATGGGTTTTCTACTCAAATAAAGATTTTTGGAGCTCCCATCAGGAGCATCTTCCTGAATTTCCAGGAGTTTTTGTCTCTTAACACCCAACCACACTTTTTTTTTTTTTTTAAATCTTCCCTTTTGCACGGAAGAGTGGGAATTCCTGATGTCCAAATTAATTTGTTAATTATGTAACAACCACCCTCAACGTCTTTTCCAATCTGGGGAGACCAAGCAAGGTTATCCAGCTCTTCCCATCTCCAGGCCAGCTGCTGGAAAATCCTAGGAAATGTTCCGTAAAGAGGATTGAATTATGAGGAGCTGATGAAAACCCATAGGAAATGCTAACCTAATATTAATATTTTAATAATAAAATTTCTATTAAAACATAAAAATGACAATACTGGGTCAGACCAAAGGTTCATCCAGGATAAATTCCTGTCCCTGAGCATTCCCAGGCTTCCAGCTTGGAGATCTGAGCAGGCAGTGAGACAAATTCTGCTGGATACACCACAAATCCTGTGTAAAGGCCAGGAGCTTCCCTTTGGAGATGAGAGTTATAATTCCCCACAAAAGGATCCTCAAACCTTTCAAGGAGGGCAAATAAACACAAAATTCCCACTGGGAAGCCTGGAGATGGATTTTGCTTCCAGGAGGATTCCGTTCATTAGGCTGGCTGCTAATTAAAGGCGTTTTTTTCCCCCTGCTGGATTTACAAACATCTCCTCCTGCTGCTGCTGCTGAGCCAAATGAGTTTTCCAGAGTCCTTAACAATTCCTTACGGCTCTGAGATTCCAGGGAAATAAAACTGAAGCTGTAGGGATGGAAATCCTGGAGAGGGGCTGCTCCTGGTCCCCCTGTCCGGAGGTTCCTGGGAGCTGAGCATGGATCTGCTGCTCTCCTTCGTCAGAGCCCTGCAACTGCATCACCTCTGGGATTCCTGGAATTTCCCTTCCATTCCCTCCAAAAATGGCCTGGAAAATGACGTTAAATGGATGTCGGGAGACCTGCTGGCATTAACCCTTCAAGCGCTGCTCCTGCATGGGGCTTCGCCAGGGTTTTGTAGGAAGAAAATCTGCTTTTCCTACCTTGGTGAGTGGTGTTTTTTTTCCAGGGATATGTTGCAGGAGGAGTCACAGCTTTGGGAAACTGAGGGGAAAATGAAATGGCCAATTTCCACCCTTTTGGGATGACACAACTGCTCTTCTTCCCCGCAGAATCCCAGAATTGTTTGGGTTGGAAAGGGACCTTAAATCCCATCCATTCCCACCCCTGGATGTGCAGGGACAGCTCCCACTGTCCCAGGCTGCTCCAGCCCCAATGTCCAGCCTGGCCTTGGGCACTGCCAGGGATCCAGGGGCAGCCACAGCTGCTCTGGCAATTCCAGCCCAGCCAGCAATTCCCAATTCCCAATCTCCCATCCATCCCTGCCCTCTGGCACTGGGAGCCATTCCCTGGCTCCTGTCCCTCCATCCCTTGTCCCCAGTCCCTCTCCAGCTCTCCTGGAGCCCCTGCAGGCCCTGCAAGGGGCTTCACAAGGAGGCAAAACCATGTTAGATATAAACCAGAGATATCTAAACCTATAAACACCTCGGGATGGAGAGGGAGAGAGAAGGAGAAGGTGAGAAAGCAAAACCCTGGATCAGGATCCATCCCAACAACCACATCAAACATATCCCTGTCCTCCCGAGCCCTCTGCCAGCCTGGCACTAATTTAGGAAAAACCTGGCTCGGGCAGCAATGCCCAAGTGCCTCGATGACCTTAAAATCCCGGGAATTTCTTGCAGTTTCTAAGGGAGGTTTCAATTCTCGCCGATTTTTTACCGCCGTGGTGCAAAGCAGGGCCTGTCAGCGACGTGATGTAATTATCATCAAGCCTCAGTAAAGGAGTTTAAATTAAAGCCAACTCGTTCTGTAAATACTTTGTGTCTCCACGATTGTTCTCTCCTCCTGATGGCTTTTGGCACGGGCCTTGTCAGGGGTTTATTGTACAAACCCCCCCAGCTGCGCCGGAGCCTGCTCTGAATAAATCACACCCTTCGCTGAGCACCAGGCGACGGCAAAACGCAACAGCCGACGAGAAAAGCAATAAAGAACCACAACAGCTGCCTGTTCTCCTCGGCAGGTTTACATCACCCCCTGATTTAATTTCCTGTTTGTAACGGCGCAGCTCCCCGCCACAGCAGCGGGAAATAAAATCGGGAATGTTCACACTGGGATGTTTTTCCCGAAGGAAAGTGAGGCACCGGGTGGTTCACAGGGGTTTCCTCCTCCTCGGTGTCTTCCTGGGGCTCTTGGGGCAGCAAGGGGAGGAATTTCTGAGGAGAAAATCACTCGGGGATCACGGCTGGAAGGTGCTGGGCCTGTGTGTGTGATGCTGCTGTCACATAAAGGAGAGGGAAGGGAGGGAATAAATATCGGGGAAAGGCTCTTCCCCCAGAGGGTGGAATGAGCTCTGGAAAAGCTCCCCAGGGAATGGGCACGGCCCCGAGGCTGCCGGAGCTCCAGGAGCGTTTGGGCAGCGCTGCCAGGGATGCCCAGGCTGGGATTGTTGGGGGGTCTGGGCAGGGACAGGGGCTGGGATGATCCCTGGGGGTCCCTCCAGCTCAGGATGTTCCCTGATTCCATGGAAATGGACTGCACATGAATTCCTGCTCTGGACTGAGCTGCTCCTGGAGGTGGAAGACAGGAGATCCAACCAGAGGATCTTCTTCCAACCACGCACCAGTGAATGTGACCTGCCCTGAGACACCGAGCAGCAGAAGAGCAGCGCTCATTGTGGGACTCAGCTCCTGTTTGCTCCCCCACTGCCTCTCCCTGCTCCTAAACTCCCTGGAATGCCAGGATCCCCATCCCTGGAGGGATTCCAGAGCCCTGGGGATGTGGCACCTGGGGACATGGGGCAGTGCTGGCCTGGGCAGTGCTTGGCAGCTCAATGGCCTCAGAGGGCGTTTCCAGCCTCAAGGATTCCGTGATTCCATCAAACCCTCTGGAGATAATCCGTTAAAACCTTTTCCCTCTTTCTGTTGCTGTTCCCAGCAGGAAGGGAAGCGCTGGAGCCATCCCTGAAGGATCAGCTGGGAGTCCCCTCTGCACTCCCCCAGTGGTGACTCAAAAGTTTCCTGGGTCCCTCTTGCACCTGAGGGTCTTCTCCTTGACCCTTCCTGCTTTCCCCTTCCTGCTTTTCCCTTCCTGCTTTCCCCTTCCCGCTTTTCCCTTCCCACTTTTCCCTTCCCGCTTTTCCCTTCCCACTTTTCCCTTCCCGCTTTCCCCTTCCTGCTTTTCCCTTCTCGCTTTTCCCTTCCCACTTTTCCCTTTCCGCTTTTCCCTTCCCACTTTTCCCTTCCCGCTTTTCCCTTCCTGCTTTCCCCTTCCCGCTTTCCCCTTCCCACTTTCCCCTTCCCGCTTTCCCCTTCCTGCTTTCCCCCATCCCTCAGTGTCTCCCAGCCTCTGTTTCACATCCAGCTGAGCCACTTTTTTCTCCCTGTGCAATTCCTTCTGCTCCAAGGCGGTGAAGACCCCTGGATTCAGCTGCTGTGATCCCTCCTCACCCTTCCTGCAGCTCCTTGGCACAGGAATGGATTTTTCCTGTGCTTTTTTAAAGAGCTGCCAACTTCCCTGAACTCCTTTTTTCATTTGGGCTCATTTCCCAAAGGATCTTCCCTCCCCAGTTCTGGCTTTATTGGATTTGGCCTTATTGAAGGTCATGGCAGTGCAATTCCCTTGGTTTTTTCAGGGTTGTTCTTGGGGATTTTTTTCCATTTTCTGCACTTTTTATTCCTTCATAACCTTCCTCCAACTTGTGACCTCTGTTTTCCATGGTCAGGCTCGGAATTTACCTTCTGCCTTCCTCTTCCCAGCCAGTTCGTCCTGGGGCTCAGGATCCAAGCTGGGAACCTCCTCTTCCTTCTCCAAAATCCAATGTTTGAATGTTTCCTCTGACACCTCTCCCTGGATGGCTCCAGAGACTTTTCACTCCATTCCTGGGACTGGAAATTTCTGTAGGATTTAGAGTTTCATGCAAACCACCGGATCGGATCTGGGATTTACGGAGCAGCTCTTTGTTTTCTGTAAGGAAATAAATGCCAAGGGATTGACAGCCTGGAAAAAGGCAGCTCCAGGAATCCTCTCCCTCCTCCACATCCCTGGGGGATCTTGGTTTTGAGCCAAGGAGAGAAAATTCCCAGAGTTTGGTGCCCCAGGAAGGGATAATGACTGGGAAGATCTCTGCAAGCCTGAGAATTCCCAAGCATGGATTTGTTGCCGCACTGCAGATTTGGGATATTGGAATAGTGGGGTAAAAATCCACTGCAGTGATGGATAGGAGATTGGGAATTGGGAATTGCTGGCTGGGCTGGAATTGCCAGAGCAGCTGTGGCTGCCCCTGGATCCCTGGCAGTGCCCAAGGCCAGGCTGGACATTGGGGCTGGAGCAGCCTGGGGCAGTGGGAGCTGTCCCTGCCATGGAACTGGGTGGGATTTAAGGTCCCTTCCCTACCCAAACTATTCTGGGATTCTGTGACTCCCTGAACCTTTCCAATCCCTGTTTCTGGAAGCCATAGCAAATTTTTTTTTTCTTTCTTTTCCCCTCCAGGAAAAATCCCCTCCAGGTATGGGGACTCCATCAGGCTGGACAACCCTTCCATGAAGGAATTTTCCCAAAATCCACCCTGAGCCTCCCCTGGCCCAGCCTGAGGCCGTTCCCTCTCCTCCTGTCCCTGTTCCCTGGCAGCAGAGCCCGACCCCCCCAGCTGTCCCCTCCTGCCAGGGACTTGTGCAGAGCCACAAGGGCCCCCTGAGCCTCCTTTGCTCCAGGCTCAGCCCCTTCCCAGCTCCCTCAGCAATTCTCCAGCCCCTTCCCAGCTCCCTCAGCAATTCTCCAGCCCCTTCCCAGCTCCCTCAGCAATTCTCCAGCCCCTTCCCAGCTCCCTCAGCAATTCTCCAGCCCCTTCCCAGCTCCCTCAGCAATTCTCCAGCCCCTTCCCAGCTCTGTTCCCTGCCCTGGACACGCTCCAGCCCCTCCATGCCCTTGTCTGGACATGTCCCAGCTCCTGGGGACAGCAGTGGGCAGTGACAGATCCAGGAGCAGCAGCCAAGCCTGGGGATTTCGATGCCCAACCCAAAGCTGGGGCTGGGTCCTTTGAACCACCAAATCACCAAAAACACCCCAAATCACCCCAAAACCTCCCAGACTGATGGAGCTCTGCCAGGAGCTGACGCTGATTTTGGGATCACTTCCCACTCTTCCTCATTCCTGAGCTGCAGGCAGCAAGTCCGACTCACGGAGAACTCCCACCCTGGTGTTCCCAGGGAAGTTTGGATGCTCCCACTTGGTTATTGGAAGATCCCAAGCCCAGTTAATTAGGAACGGCCCAAATTAACAAAAACATCACACACTTCCCTTAATTCCAACTTCCACGAGCAATAAAGGCATCCCATGATTTGCATTATTGGGAACACACACGATTTGGAGGCATGTTTGGATATGAATCTGACATGATAGCTTTAGGAAGTTAATTAGGTAATTGCTAAACATCCTAATTGATTTTTAATTACTGAGTGAGAGCCCAGCCTGGCAGAGTCCTCTGTCATTTCAGAACAAAAGGAACTTCAGCAGCACTTCAGCATTCCCAGGCTCCCATGTGTCCTTGGTTTCTGCACCTTTTCCCACAAATCCACCAGGATTTTCCCCTCCCTTCATTTCCTTCCTACCTTCAGGATCTTCAGTCAAAAGAGGAAAAGATGAACAACATCTGAATGTTGAATTCCGAGAGTTTTGGGGAAACAGGAGCTATTTCAGGAGGCTCCAACACCAACGCTGGTGCTGCCTCCAAGGAAATCCTGTTATTTTCCTTTTTGGAACACAGTTACCCAACACCTGCCTGCATAAATAGGAACGGGGTCTTTGCAGGGATTTTTGTGCTCTGGTTTTTTTGCTTTTTTCCAGCTTTTTGTTTGGGTTTTTTTTCCCAGCTTTTTGTTCATCCTTTTCCTTTAGGAGAGCTTTGGGGAGCTTTAGGAGCTCCAGGAGCCCCGTCACACGCCCCAGGAGCGGCACCTCAGGAAATCCTGGCAGCTCTGAGCGGCCACCAGCACCACAGGGAAAACGACACTTTTCCATTTTTCCTTTGAAATTCCATCCCGTGTTTGTCCACGGGAGCTCTGAGCATTGGTTTCCATGAGAATGGGATTTCTGTGGCAAGGTTTAAAGGGCGGAATTTGGTATGTCCGCACTCCTGCGGAGGATTTTTACACATTTAAAGCAAGGCCTTTCCTGCTTTTCCTGCCTTTCCTGCTTTTCCTGATGAATGAACTGAACCAGGATTTATGGAGCCGAGGAGTGGATCCCCGCCTGCTTGGCTGAACTGCCTGGAAGGAGCTCCCGAGCAGCAGCATCCCTGCCAAATGCCAAAAGGTCAGGGATTAATCTGGGATTGCACTGACAGGGCCGCTGGGAAAGGGCTCCTTGGGATACTCCAAGGTGTTTCCATGGGATTCTGAGGGCAGGAAAATCCTACAGCACAGAGATGCGCTGTGCCCTCTGGGAGATGTGGGATATCCCAGGGAATTTCCTGTCTGGGAGGGATTTCTTCTTGGTTTTTTTGGAAAAATTAATTAGAAGAAACTTCAGTTTTGTGATTTTGTTCCAGGAACAGCACATGGATTTCATTCTGCAGCTTTCCAGTGGAATTCCTGAGGTTGCCAGGACATGGAAAGGCTCCCAGTGGTCACCAGTTTGTCATGGATGTTCAGTAGGATCAGTGGGAGAGCCCAGAGCCCTGAGAGGTCACAAGGAACCTCTTCCTTGTCCTTTCCCCATGGTAAATCCAGGATGGGAGCATGGAGCACCCAAAGCCTGGGGAATAAAACTGGGGACCACAAAGAACCCTTGGGAAATCTGGGATTTGGGCCATGGAGATCCCTGGATCTCCCCAAAGAGGTGAGGAAAAAATGTTCTCCCTGTAGGCCTGGCAGGGGTGAGGCTGGGAATCCAACGCTGAGCACAGACCTTGTGCTGTCATTCCCAAAAGGAGGTTGGAAAATTGCTGTGGAAAAGGATGAAAGGAATCACTCAAGGACTAGGAAAAATGTCCCAGGCTGAGTTTGGTTGGAAAGGAAATGGGATTCCATTGGAAAAGAACATCCATGGGGAGAAAAAGGCAGGAGAGAGGGACTCACCGCCATCCCAAGGAAGACAGGATGGGAAAATTAAAATGGGAAACCAGCCTGGATGTCTTGGAAGAGGTGGGACCTGAACACAAACTTCACCAGGAGCCTCCATCCAGGGAAAGCGCCTGGATTCAGAGAGCCAGGAAGTCCCACAGACCCCTGGGTGGAGCTCCAAAATCCAGGACACCGGGAGGGTGATCAGACACTCTGGTTCCTTCCTGAATCCTCCCATGGGAAGAGGTTTTCCACAGGGAATACTGCACTGGAGCAGCTGTGACACGAGGCAAGGCTGGGACAGTGCTGGAGACTGAGCTCAGTTATTCCTGTGTGGAATTGTATTTGTGTCTTCACCTTCCAGCCCACGTTCCTGGTAAATTCAGGAATCCAACGCCTCCGTGGGGGAGGAAAAGCACTGGGAATTAACGGGACAGCTCGAGGAACAAGCTGAGAAACCAACAGGGAGCAAAACACTGGGAGGCTGAGGTTGGACACTGGGAAAACTTCATGGAAAGGGTGGCCCAGGGCTGGAGTCCCCATCCCTGGAGGGATTTAAAGCCCTGTGGAGGTGGCACTCGGGGACATGGGGCAACGGTGGCCTGGACAGTGCTGGACTCAATCTCAGAGGCCTTTTCCAACCTAGAAGATTCCATAATTCCACCTTCTTCCAGAGGACACCAGCACTGAGCAGAAAACCCCATCCCACATCCCAGCCTGCTCCACAGACCTCACAATTCCATCTGGGACTGTGGTCAAACACTGACTGGCCAAGGCTCCTCCAAGTCACCCTAAACTGGGTGGAAAAACATAAAATTCCTGATGTGACACAGCTATTTGAGGAACATAAAGCAGGAACCAAGAAGAGCATCATTCCCAGGAGAAAAAGAAAATAAATAAAATAAAATAAAAAAACCTGGAATTCTGCAGCGTCAGGCTCAGATTTTGAAGCTGATGAAGATGTGGGAGAACAGAAACTTCCTTCTCTTTATTCCATTCAAAGTTTGGTTTCATCAGCCTTGGAAGACTCTTCCCAGTCCCCTCTCACAACCACCCAAATGTCACACCCGAAATTAGACAAATTTTTCATCCTTCTGCTCCTGCAATACCAAATCTTTTCAGTTGCCTGGAATATCCTTCTCCTCCTCCTCTTTCTAAAACACTCCATGGGAAATATTTCCATTTTGACAATGGAGTTTTGATGGTTGAGCCTCAGGGTTCATTTTTAATTGGAGCAATTTTTTCCATTTGCTAACGATGCCTGCTCGAAATCCATTGTAACATCCATTAATTTGTCAAGGGAAAAATAATGCCCTAATCCATCTCTCTCATTAATTTCCTATTATGTGAGCTGTGCTTCTCTGGAATGGACAAAATATCATGGAGAAATTGCTCCTCACTTCCTATATTTTATGCTAAAAAATCAATGTAAAGGAAGCCGTTGGATTCCCGCACTGGATTTCTCCATAATTTTGTGGTTTTGACACGAGATCTTTGAAACACAGAATCCCACACAAAATGTGCCCATCCAAGCAACTCGAAGTAAAAATCAGGGTGCTTGAGAAAGAAATTCTTCAGTCAACCCTGATAAATAACTTCCACTGAGGACCAATTTCCAAATATCCCAATGTTTACCTGCTGGCTGTAAAGTGGGGTTAATAAAGCTCCAGGAAATGGGGTTAAATATCAACATGAGTTTTAATCTTGCTGAATTCCCAACCGCCTGCTGCAGCTCCGCTCCTAATCCGGGCTGGTTCTCTGTGTGGCACTGAGCAAAAGCCTCTAATTCCTCAAAACAATTTTTCCGCTTTTCACACGAGGTTTGAGGTTGAGGCTCCAAGACTATTGGAACTGGCTCATAAAATCTGGGAATGGTGGAATGGTTTGGGTTGGAAGGGATTTTAGGGATCATCCAGTGCCACCCCAGCCATGGCAGGGACATCTCCCACTGTCCCAGGCTGCTCCAAACCCAGTGTCCAGCCTGGCCTTGGACACATCCAGGGATCCAGGGGCAGCCACAGCTGCTCTGGGAATTCTGTTCCAGCCCCTCCCCACCCTCCCAGCCAGGAATTCCTTCCCAATATCCCATCTAAATCTCTCCTCTTTTAGCTTATCCTACATCCTCTCTCAATATCCTGAGACATCTGGAGATAAAAACATCCATGAAAGGATTTACCAGCAAAAGCCTCCCTCAGCAACACCTGGGATTGTTCCCCACGCTGGAATTAAACCCAGGAATGATCAGCAGACACCTCCCCCTGTGGAACATCCCCATTCCTCCTCCCGGAGTGGGGAACAGAGACGTTAAAAGCCTGAGAAGGTTTCCAAAGCTCCTTCCAGCCCCTTGGTGCTCCTTCCCATCTATTTGTTCCCAGGGCCTCAGGGCCACAAAATTCTCGCTGTAACTCAAGGAAGCAAATGTTGATTTATTTGAAATATCTCCCGTGGCTCCCTCCCCTCCAGCAAAGGCTCCGTGTTATTTATTCTGGGAAGTAAAACAAAGTTATCCGAAGGTAAAAACAGGGAATTTACACTCTTTTCTCATCCACTCTTCTGTTTTCCCTGGTGCTTCACAGCTCCTGAACTTTCTGCCAGTTCAGAGCACGTTTACTCTCCCAGGCTCCACGCTGAGACTCTTCTGTCCCATTCCTTGTGGGAATTGTTGCTCAGCCAGTGCTTTTTCCCTGCTGCAAGCATTCCCTGGATAAGTGACACCCAAAACTGCAGGAATACACAATTCTTCCAATGTTTTCACGGTGAAAGTGAAATGTATGGAATCGTTAAGTTTGAAAAGCCCTCGATCCCAACCACCACCCCATGTCCTCAGGTATCCATGTGGTCTTTGAACACTTCCAGGGATTTAAGTCCACCAATTCCATGGGAAGTCTGTTCCACGGCTTCAGAAACTTTTCCATGGAGAAATTCTCCCTAATATCCAACCTAAGCTCCCCCTGGTGCAGCTTGAGGCATTTTCCTCTAATCCATGTTCTTCTGAAGGATGGGTTTCCTGAACTTTCAAAAACAATCCAGCACTGTTCGCGAGATCCCAAGGATTTCAGGGAATACGGTGGAGCGCCCATGGAAGGAGAAGCAGAGAGGGAAGGGGAGAGCAAAACCAAGCTCAGTAATCACCACGAGGGAAGCACAGAGGGGAATACCAGCATCCAACAGAACTGGAATGTGGGATCAGGAGGAGTTTTATCCCATGGAGGTGAAAAAAACCAGGATAATGCTCCTTTCTGAGGGAAACAGCCTGGAGAAGGATGTGGCAGCCATGGGATGGTTCTGGCTCATCTGGTGCCACCTCCCTGCTCAGGCAGGGTCATCCCAGAGCACATGGCACAGGAATGCATCCAGGTGCCTCTGGAATATCTCCCTCTCTCCGGATTTATCCAGATCTTGTTCCAAGATACATGAAATAACACAACAAATAAAAATAGCAACAACTGTGATGGACGTAAATTCATTTATGACCCTCAAAGAGCTTTTTCCTTCCAAGAGGATATTTAACCTGCCGTGCTTAGAACTCCCACTTTGGAATCTCCAAACGATGGAATCCTTTCAGCTGGAAGAGGTCTCTGGGGGTAAAACTGCTCAAAGAGACAGACAGAAGCATCTTCATATTATTTTATATTTTATATTTTATATTTCATATTTTATTTTTATATTTTATATTTTGTATTTTATATTTTATATTTTATATTTTATATTTTATATTTTATATTGAACATTTTATATTTTATTTTATATATTATTTTTATTTTATATTTTGTATTTTATATTTTATATTTTATATTTAACATTTTATATTTTATATTTTATATTTTATATTCTTGATCCCTGGTCCAAACTCATCCTGATTTCACTAAAAATCTGCAAAACTTCCGAAGCAAAGCTGGAGAAACCAAGGAAAATGAAATGTTTCATCCCAGTCCTTGACTCCCATCCCTCTGCTGGGCTTTGAGCAGGAATTCTGAAACTGATCCCTTTTTCCTAATTCCCGCTCCTCCCTGGATTTTGGCAGTCCTTGCAAGGCTCAGAAACAGAATAGGACAAGCTGTTGGAACCACAAAGATTTTTTTTCTACTGCTTTTTTCCAGGATTTTCCTCTTAATCTTTGCAACTCCCCTCAAATTCCATGGCACTGCCTGACCTGTCCAACTGCTCATTATTGACCAAAAACTAACATTCACACAAAATCTGCTCTTTGAGAGGGCAAACTTCCCAGTTAATTGTGAGGAAGTGATTCTGCTGGAAAACCCGGCTGCAGGTTCTCCTTCCAAGGCAGACACTGGGAAATACGGATTCCTTTTCCAAGAGGATGAGAATTGATCCCTTAACGAGCAGCGATGATGAAGTGTTGTGCTCAGGGCTGGGGGGATGAGATGCCTGAAGGAGCTTTTCCAATTAGGAACAGATTCCATGGGAATCACCTCTGGACCTGGAGTGATGGGAGATCATCACTGATCTCATGATAAAAGATTTTATCTCATGATGATAAAAATCCAAGCTCTCAGGGCCTTACAGAGCACCGGGGTTGGGAGTGTTGAGGATTAACAACAGCTCTAAAGTGAGATCTGCACTTAGGAGTCTCTAAAATAACATGAAAAGTTATAAACACTTAAAGGAAACCGGTGGGATTGTCCCAGGTGGGACAGCAGCAGGAATTTCCCCATGGAAAGGGCTCTCAGGTCTTGGAAGTGCCCAGGGAGGTTTGCAGTGCCCAGCCCTGGAGGTGTCCCAGGAATTGCTGGAGGTGGCACTCGGAGCTCTGGGGACAGGGTGGCCTCGGTGGTCTGGGAGAGCTTTTCCAACCTCAGGTATTCAGGAATATTTGTAATCAGTTCTCCCCAGCCCTTCCCTGACTCCTGGTGCCCTCAGGGAAGGGATTGGAGTTTCAGGGATGATCCTGGCTGGGTGTGACCAATGTCCCAGAGCTCAGATGTTCCGCTGGGCTTAATGAGGGTCAGAAAATCCAGGGAGAGCTGTGAAATCTCCTCTTCTGCATCTCCAGGCTGAATAATCCTGCTCATGGAGTGCCTTGAGCAGCTCATCAGGAGCTCTGGAGAACACAGTCACTTTATTGTCCTGAAACTCGTACAAAGAGAATAAACCCGGATCCCTCAAGGCTCTTCTGGTGGATAATTCATCTTCCTCGGAGACTGCGCTGATAAAAAAATAAATAAACCCCACAGAGCTGCTCTTCAAGGTCTTTGCCAGTCATCCATTCCCCAGATCCTGCTGTTTCCTCAAGGTGAACGCTCGGGAATATGCATAATTCACCAGCTCTCTGTGTTTATCTGTCTCACCATCACCAGAGCCTTCCCCGCCTCCCTTTGGGTCTCTCTGCCCGGCCCAGACTCCAGAGCAAGATACAAACAAGATACCAACATCATAAACACCTCCATGTCTTCGGGGCGGGGTGTAAAGCATCCCAAAGATGCCAAGAGAAAACGGGGATAGGGAGACTGGATTCGTATTTGTTTTGTTACAGGAAAATCTCACAGCTGGAAAGGAAAAGCTGGGAAAGACCTCGCAGCTCATCAAGAGGAACCACCAAAGCAGCAAAATTTGTGTGCAAAACTTTGACCTTGGCAACTTTCTCAAACCTGCTCGGCATGAAAAGAGGGAATTGGTGGAATCCCCATCCCTGGAAGTGTCGCGGATGTGGCACTCCAGGTGTTCCAGAAGTCCTGGGCAGGAGCTCAGGAGTCACCCGGAGCTGGGAACAAACCAAACTCACCCCAGACCTCTCCCTGCTCCCAGGGCTGGACACTGAGAGGACACAAAAACCTTCCAGAGGCTTCCAGCCCTCTCCACACATCCCAGAATCGCTCCAAAGGGAGTTTGTCCGATATTACTTTGACCAGGGTAGAAACTCCAGGGAAAGAGGATCAAATCCAAGGTCCAAGTCTTTCTGTGCCACAGCATCATCTCCTGGATCAGGATCAAAAGTGATCCAAGCACAAGGGCCAAGAGATCCCACATGGGCTGAACTGGGGAACAGGAGATCCCAAGGGCCAGGAGACCCCAAAGGGACTGAACTGACAATCAGGATGATCCCAAATGGGCTGAACTGGGGAACAGGAGATCCCACATGGGCTGAAATGGGGAACAGGAGATCCCAAATGGGCTGAACTGAGAGCCAGGAAATCCCAAATGGGCTGAACTGAGGGTTGGGAGATCCCACATGGGCTGAAATGGGGAACAGGAGATCCCAAACGGGCTGAACTCAGATAAACTGTGGCCACAGCCAGAAATCTCCCTGCTTGCTCTGAGCCAGGGATTAAACTCCCTCAGCCAGACCTGAGATTTGCCATGAAAACCAGGAGAAAATCCTGGAGAATCCCATTCCATAAGTGGAATTTCAGGCTTGTTGAAAGCTTTGCAGAGAACTTCTCAGGGTGAAGTCACAAAAAAATCAGAGAGATTTTAAAATCCTCCTCTACCACATCGATATTTACCAGGAACCTGTGGCCACGTCCTTATCTCATTTAAATTAACACAGAATCACGGAACAGTTTGGGTCGGAAGGGACCCTAAATCCCTGGGTTTGGAGCCAGATAATCTTTAAGGACCATTCCATGATTTTACGAGGCTGGAATGCTTCCAGGACAGTTTTCCCTTTCCTGCTGTGACTGATGTTAAAAGGAAAGACACCGGAGAACAACTCTGAGAAGAGAATCTGAGCTACAGGACACAAAATAAATCAGTTTTTTACTGAATCCTCTTTGTTTCCACACAGCCCTATGACCTTCTGAGCAACATCAGCTCCCAGAACAACAGGATGGCTGAGAAATCCATGGATACACCGGGAAAGGCAGGCAGAGAGTGATTAAATAGGAATGTTTTACCTCTGAATTCCATGCTAGAAGATTCTTGGAGAGACGTGTGCTGCTTATTTTAAAAACTTTATTTTTACAGGAAAAAGGTTGGAGCAGAGCCAGAAGAAAACTGCCAGGACAACTCAAAGTTTAAGGAAAATTTCCGTGTTAAAAAGACCCAAAACTTCCGTGTTAAAAAACCCCAAATATTTCCCAACCTTAACTCAACTTTTTGCCTCCAACTCCTGAATTCCTGTGTGAAAACTCAGCTCTGCCTTTTATTCCCGAGCACTGGAGAATTCCATAAAGCACTGCACTCATCCATAAAGTCATGAAAAAAGGGAACAGATTCCCGCTGCAGCTCCAATGCCTTGATGTGGTACAGATTCTAAACATGAGAAAAAAAAACTAAATATGAGGGGTTTTTATCATCTAAATATCCCTGACATCTTCCAGGGATTTATTTATTAATGCCCATTATGAGCACTCGGATAATGCACAGGCCTTCTTCCATATTTTATAAAACAAGGAAAAAAGGAGTCAGTGCAGAGGAAACTGCCAAAAATTCTGCTTGAAAGGGAACCCAAAAATCTCTGGCAGCTTTAGGGAGGAAGAAGCTGACAGTGACAATCTCTACAGGGCCGAATCCTCATCTGGAATTTTTCTACCAGACATCCTCTTTTTTTCCTGATGATAAGGCAAAAAAAAATTGGTTTCTTGATTTTGTTGAATCATTTTGGCACGTTCCCACCAATTTCTGGCACTTCTCAGCTTCTGCTTTTTTCACAGAAGCGTCCTTACTATGTCCCAGGACATGGATTTTCACCGGAAATCAGAACTTCAGGGTCACTTCCCATCTTTTTTCACGCTTCCTTTCTTTCCCAGAGTTTTACCCCAAGCACAGGTGTGGAATTTGTGATCACCAAAAATCCCAGTAATTCAGGGCAAAGAGCATCACTCTCCTCTTCCAGCGTTTCTCCCTGTCTGGATCATCCTCTCCTCATTTTTCCTCCCTGGCGCTGCTGCTTTGTGCTTTGCAAAATCCCAGAAAATTCAAACATTGCAGCCATGGAGTTTTCTCTTCCAAGGGTTTGGCTTCTGGGATGAGGAGCAGGAGTTCTGATCTCCCAAAAAAAAAGGTGATTGTTAATTTATCTCCCTCCAAAACACCCTGATGCTGATCCCTAAATTCCAGCTGGTTCCCAGAGGATTTAGGTGTGGAAAACAGGGAGGAAATGTCACTGGAGATGCTGAAAGTGAGGAAAGGGATGGATCTGGTGATCCCAGAGCAGAGCTGGAATGCAGGCAAGGAAGGCAGATGTGTCAGGGATAATGAGGAGCACCTGCAAGGCGGGAGAACAAGGAATTTCACCTAAAACAGCAGGAGAAGGTGATGGGAAGGGAAAGGAAATGGAAGATTTGGGGGGCTGGAGCAGGGAAGTGCAAAACAGGGAAGGAAATGCAGAACTGCCCAAAAGCAAGGGAGCAGCTGGAAGGGGGATGGAGAGAAGGGACAAAGAGGACACCAGGAGACCCCAGTGGCACCATCAGCTGAACTGCGGGAACTGCGGGAACGGGGACAGCGGGACACTGGTGACACTGCACAGCCCCGGGGACAGGGGAGGGACCAAGGGAGGAATGGGATGGGATGGGATGGGATGGGATGGGATGGGATGGGATGGGATGGGATGGGATGGGATGGGATGGGATGGGATGGGATGGGATGGGATGGGATGGGATGGGATGGGATGGGATGGGATGGGATGGGTGTGGAGAGAGGGAGGAACGGGAATGATGGGCTGGGATGGCTGTGGAGAGAGGAGGGAATGGGAATGATGGGCTGGAATGAGCATGGAGCATGGAGAGAGAAGCTCTGGGCTGTGTGGGAGTTGAAACCTGGATTGAAGAGCAGGAAAACTGGACTGATGTGGGGAAAAGGGATGCTCAGAGCTGATGGAGCATGGAAATGCAAAGGGAAGGACAGCCGTGGGGAATGGATGGATCAAATATGAGGGAAGGAGGCAAAGAGCTCTGGGTGAAAGAAGGATGGGAATGACTTGGGGATGCCACCTTCATGGAAAACACATCCCTAATCCCACAGGTTTAGTCTGGGATCAGGCACTGAGCTCTGGCTCTGCTGGCTCCAAGCTGGACTGGTTTGAGCCTAGGCTGAGGACTAACTTGATGTGGCTGCCTAGAGAGAGAGGTGGAATTCTGTGACTCTGTCGCTCCTTTCCGATCCCACTCCCGATCCCATTCCTTTTCCTTGGAATATTTCCCCAGCTGACTGTCCCATCTTCACTGCCCCACTTGGAATCACCAGCACCAGGAGGTTTCTGAGCTTCTGGGGTTATTTTCTCTCCTCTCAGCACCTCCAAACTGAACAGGAAAAATTAACTGGGAGGAGAAAACGATGCCAAGGCTGACTTGAGGGGACCTCAATTTCCTACAAAAACCAGAATTCCAGTCCTCCTGGCATTTGTTTCCTGGAGATAGGCATTAGTGCTGGGCAGGGTGCCAGAATGACTGAGATGTTTTGAAACAGTAAAACCTTTTCCATTTCATGTGAGTCCCATTTGAAACATCTAAATTTTATGTCTCAGACATCGCTGGCAGACATTAAATCATTTTAGACACCACAATTAAAAACAGATTAATACTCACTCGAGATGAGGCTCCTCTCAACAAGCAACAAAATAAGGGAACACCATAAGGACCAGAATAAAAATGCACTTGCAGGGAGAACAGCAAACATTTAAATACATTTTTTTCCTGAGGTCTGGCATTTCTGTGTGCAGGGATAGAGCCCCTGGGAGAGACTGGAGGAGTCAGATGAGCACACAGGGAAAACAAAATAAAACCCAGTTACTCAGTGTTCACTCGGAGAGATTAATTAACCATTCCAGTGTCCTGTAGGAATCCCAGAGTGGTTTGAGCTGGGAAAGCTTTTAAAGCTCATCCCATCCCATGGCAGGGACACCTCCCACTGTCCCAGGCTGCTCCAGCCCCAGTGTCCAGCCTGGCCTTGGGCACTGCCAGGGATCCAGGGGCAGCCACAGCTGCTCTGGCAATTCCAGCCCAGCCAGCAATTCCCAATTCCCAATCTCCCATCCATCCCTGCCCTCTGGCACTGGGAGCCATTCCCTGTGTCCTGTCTTGGGGGGCTTTGCCAAGCTCAGCGATTCCATGATTCTCTACTCCTGCTGGGAACTCTGAGCTCGGAGCTGATGTGGGGCGTTGGGAAATGTGGAGCTGGGTCAGAGCTGAGGTGTGGGGGAGAACCCCGAGCTTTGCCTCTGAAGGAGGAGTTCCCTCAGGGCTTTGTGACTTCCCAGTGTCCTGCAGCCCCAAAACCAGCCAGGCGCACGGGGACACCTCACCCCTTTCCAACAGAAAACGGGGAATTGTGTGAGCGTGACGCTGGCAGCTCAGGGAATATGAAATATCCCACCCCACATCTCCAGGGATGGAAAGAGATGCAGAGGGTGGGAGCTCTGCTCCAGTCAGGGGTTTGGGAACTGGGAGGCTCCATTTCATCCCCTCTGGTGCAGAAATCCCGAGTGACCACCATCCATTTACTGCTTCGTCGACAAATAAATGGGGGAGCCTGGGTTGTTGTTGGTGTGCACACATCAGTCGTGAACAGTTCCATTACTGGACATCCCTCCCCTTGGGGACATCACCTTTATTAATAAAAAACCCCCAAACCAACCCCCCCACATTCCCTACCAACGAATATCCCTGGAGGAGGGGAGGTGAAGGTGCTCCTGCCCCTGGTGATGGATCAGGGGCATCAGATGGGGCCCTCCTTGCAAACACCGCGGGGTTACTGCAGTAAATAAATCAGCATTAACTTCTCTCCGAGGCCAACAGCAGCAAGAGGAGTGTGTGAGGAAGTCTGGGTTATTAATCTCACAGCTCCTGCCTGCTGGTCAGTTCATCAACCTCAGGAATATGAGCAATTTATTCCAGTGATCACCCCGATTCCTACCTCTGTCCTGCTCCACCTCCAGGCTAAGCTCATTAATTCCGCATGGCAAGGAAAGCTCACAATGACTGATCAGACCTTCCCTGCGCCAATTCCGTGTTTTCCGGGCTCAGACCGGGAGCCCAGCACTGCTCACAGGCCAGGCTGAGCGGGAGGAAAGGATGGAGCTGTCAGAGGTGAGAGATGAGTTGTGTTTCATGCAACACAAGCTGGAACGAGAGGAGCTGAGGCAGGGGCAGGGAAGGGATGCCTGGTTCCCACAGGGAACGTTCCAGAGAGGTGGAACCCCCCAGCAGCTCCTTCCCCTTCTCCTGAGCTGAGCCCACCTTCCCCTCTCCTCTCCTCTCCTCTCCTCTCCTCTCCTCTCCTCTCCTCTCCTCTCCTCTCCTCTCCTCTCCTCTCCTCTCCTCTCCTCTCCTCTCCTCTCCTCTCCTCTCCTCTCCTCTCCTCTCCTCTCCTCTCCTCTCCTCTCCTCTCCTCTCCTCTCCTCTCCTCTCCTCTCCTCTCCTCTCCTCTCCTCTCCTCTCCTCTCCTCTCCTCTCCTCTCCTCTCCTCGAGTCTCCTCGAGTCTCCTCTCCTCTCCATGGAACACAGCCAGGATTTCACTCCGGAGATTTACAGGGTAGGGGGAACAGTTTGGAACTAAAAGAGGAGAGACTTAGATGGGAGATTGGGAATTGGGAATTGCTGGCTGGGCTGGAATTGCCAGAGCAGCTGTGGCTGCCCCTGGATCCCTGGCAGTGCCCAAGGCCAGGCTGGACATTGGGGCTGGAGCAGCCTGGGACAGTGGGAGCTGTCCCTGCCATGGCAGGCTGGGATGGGGAGGATTTAAGGTTCTTCCCAATCCAAACCACTCTGGGATTCACAGGATTCACATGGATCCCATCCCATCCTATCAGCCAGGGGAAACCATCCCCAAATTCCTTTACTGAAATTCCCAGATGATAAAATTCCTCACCAGTTCTATTTTTCCTGGAATTCCTGGTACTTCCCTTTCCAGAGCCTTCCTCAAACACACATGGAGAGATGAATCTGGATAATCTTCCCTTCCCTTCCCTTCCCTTCCCTTCCCTTCCCTTCCCTTCCCTTCCCTTCCCTTCCCTTCCCTTCCCTTCCCTTCCCTTCCCTTCCCTTCCCTTCCCTTCCCTTCCCTTCCCTTCCCTTCCCTTCCCTTCCCTTCCCTTCCCTTCCCTTCCCTTCCCTTCCCTTCCCTTCCCTTCCCTTCCCTTCCCTTCCCTTCCCTTCCCTTCCCTTCCCTTCCCTTCCCTTCCCGCACCTTCCCTTCCCGCACCTTCCCGCACCTTCCCTTCCCGCACCTTCCCTTCCCGCACCTTCCCTTCCCGCACCTTCCCTTCCCGCACCTTCCCGCACCTTCCCTGGATTTGCCTCCTGTCAATCACTTCCAACAAAACTCTTTGGATTTCACTGCTCTGAAATTTCCAAGGGTTTTCCCTACAACAGCACCTACGTTTTAATTCCTGTTCCAGAGAAAAATCCCTGCCAAATCCACGCAGATCTGTCCCTCATCAGAGCCAAATGCGACGTTCCATCTTCCCAAAGATAGCAGATTACATAATTAATTCAATATTAATGAACTTTAATGCATGCAGGGCTGCTTGGGAGCCACGTCAGGCACGAGGAACCTCCCTGAAAAATTCAACTCCCAAATTAAAGGGAGCTTTAATGGAATTTCCAGCTGGAACTCAATTATGGCAAGTTCTATTTTAGGCTTTGCAGACTAAGCTGAGACCTGACTGTCATTGGCTTATAAAAATAAATCATCAACTCGCCAGAAATCATTAAAATAGATGCAATTACAATCCTCAGGACAGCCCTAAAGGAAAACTGGGAGCGGGAATTGTGGCTGTGGTGTTTTCCCTGCTGTCCTCGAGGCCCAGACAGGGCCTGGCTGCATCTCCACTTTATGGGATGGGGAATCCACCACTCCCTGGAGGAGGAGTCAGGGAAGGAATTTTCCCAATGTCCCCCCTGAGCCTCCCCTGGCCCAGCCTGAGGCCGTTCCCTCTCCTCCTGTCCCTGTTCCCTGGCAGCAGAGCCCGACCCCCCCGGCTGTCCCCTCCTGCCAGGGACTTGTGCAGAGCCACAAGGGCCCCCTGAGCCTCCTTTGCTCCAGGCTCAGCCCCTTCCCAGCTCCCTCAGCAATCCTCCAGCCCCTTCCCAGCTCCCTCAGCAATTCTCCAGCCCCTTCCCAGCTCCCTCAGCAATTCTCCAGCCCCTTCCCAGCTCCCTCAGCAATTCTCCAGCCTTTTCCCAGTTCTCCAGCCTCCTCACAGCTCTGTTCCCCCAAGCTCAGCTCTGCTTGTTCTGAATTGAGGGGCACCGTCTCCGTCCCCAGAGAACTCAGGTGACACCTGCCCAGGGTCACAGTGACATCCTGGGCTCTGGAAGTCCCTTCTGCTGATCCATGATCCCTGATCCTGTGGCAGGGCATTCACCAGGAGGAAATTCCCAACGATTTCTCAGCAAAGCTTTAACCAGCACACAACCTCTGAGCTCTCAGAGGGGAGGGTTCCCCACACCTCCCACAGAATCAGGAACACAGGACAGAGGGGACCTCCAGAGGTCTCAGGTCCAGCCCTGACTCAAAGCAAGGCCAGCTTTGAAGTCAGATCTAATTTGAAATAAGGTCAGGCTGCTCAGCCCCTCATCCAGCTGAGGTTTGATCTGGAGGCTGGAGATCAAACACCAGCTCTGAGCCCGTGCCCTGCCAGGCTTGATTTTATTCTCCCAATCCCTGATTAGCACTTCCCTCATCCAAACTTGTTTCTCATCCCAGAACTGCTCAGCTCCAATGACTTTTCCTTCAGGTCCCTCTCTGCAGAGCTCCTCTCCCATGTCTGAGGTTGTCCCTCCCCAGGGCAGGAATTCACATGGAATTTGTTGGAATCTCCTGGGGTTCCTGGCAGCCACTTTTCCCCCTGGGCACTGCCAGGGATCCAGGGGCAGCCACAGCTGCTCTGGCAATTCCAGCCCAGCCAGCAATTCCCAATTCCCAATCTCCCATCCATCCCTGCCCTCTGGCACTGGCAGCCATTCCCAGGCTCCTGTCCCTCCATCCCCTGGAGATCTCTCTCCATCTTTTCTGTTGGATCCTTCAGGTCCTGGCAGGTACAACCACAGTCAGGCACAGCCCAGAGCAGCTGTGGCTGCCCCTGGATCCCGGGAAGTGCCCGAGGTTGGACACTGGGGCTGGAGCAGCCTGGGACAGTGGGAGGTGTCCCTGCTATGGAAGGGTGGGAATGGATGGGATTCAAGGTCCCTTCCCACCCAAACCACTCCGAAATTCCATGAAACTACAACCTGCTCCCAACAAGTTGTGTTCCAGGTGGAAGCTCCTCAGCTATTTTCTGGGACCTCTGATAAAGAGAAGGATATTCCTGTGGGATTCCTGCCCAGGGCCATGGGATATTCCCGTGGGATTCCTGCACAGGGCCATGGGATATTCCCGTGGGATTCCTGCACAGGCCATGGGATATTCCTGTGGGATTCCTGCCCAGGCCATGGGATATTCCCGTGGGATTCCTGCACAGGCCATGGGATATTCCCGTGGGATTCCTGCCCAGGGCCATGGGATATTCCCGTAGGATTCCTGCACAGGCCATGGGATATTCCTGTGGGATTCATGCCCAGGACCATGGGATATTCCCGTGGGATTTCTGCCCTCCTGACTCAGAGCTGGGCCCCACAGCAGCTCACACTGCTCCTCTTTATATCATTTTTATATCCCAGTCATTAACTCTGCTCTGGATTTGGGCTCCAGGGTGGAAGAGCAGCCCCATCCCTGCAGCTCCCAGCCCTGGAGGTCACTCCAGCAGGGACAAATCCACAAAATCCCTGCATTAATCCCTGTCTTTCCCCTTCCAGCTTCATTTTATGACTCCAGTATTTTGCTTATCCTGCACCACAAAGCTCAGTGTCAAATTAAATGCAAATTAAATGCAGATTATATGCCCAAAAGTGCTTTTTTTTTTTTTTCTGTATGAAAAAGAAACCTTGACCTCTTTATAATCCTCACACCATCACTCAAGGACAGGTTTTAACACTTTGACTGGCTATGACGCTCAGGGCTGGGTGACACAGTGGGGACAATCCCAGGTTGGTCCCAATCCTGGAGTTCTTTTCCAGCCCAAATGTTTGGATTTTAAGGGATTTAACTCCCTCTGCTCCTGGACACGAGTGTTGTGTTCAGGAAAGTAGAAAATATTTCATTATTTTATGATTTTGGCAGTAATCCTTGTGACATCAGCTGCATTCTCATTCCCCAAAATATTTTGAGGGAAAACTCCATGAAAAAATTAATACATTGTTAAACTGACAGAGTAGGGGAAGGAGAGGTAAAATTCCCTGATTTTCGTGGTTTCATTCCCTGTTTTCCTAAATGAGATAAATAAAACCAAAAAACCAACCAAACAAAAAACAAACTACAAAAACTGGGAGACAAAAAAACCAGGACACCTTTGGAGACCGGGAATAAAACCTCAGTTGCATCAGCAGTGGAGAAGGAGCATCCAAAAAGGAATCAGTGGAGTTTAATAAGCAGAAAACAGTACTCAATATTTGAATAAAATTAAATATTCAGAAGAAAGGGGATTGGGAACCTTCAGGTGGTGACAGTGGCAGGAACTGTGGGGAGGGAGTTCATAAAGGAGCAGGAAATACCAGGTCAAGCTTTACTAACAGGAGCTCTACAGTCCTGCAAAATCTAAATTCATTCATTAGGAGGAGAGGGGACAGATTTAGAGGATGTGACTTCTGAGGGAAAACTGGAAAAGTCACAGAGAAGAAGGGAAATAACTCCCAGTATGTAAAAATCCCTGGATAAATCAGGATCATCTCCCTGTGCTGGCGCTCACAGGGCGAGAAGAACTGGGGAAAGATTCAGGATTTAGAGGCAGCAATGAAAACACAAGCAGTTTCCAGCTAAAAGGTGATGAAATACTGGAACAGCCACCTTGGAACAACGTCCTCGCTGTGCATTTCAGCTTTTACTGGTGTTTATCATCTCCCAAAGGTCGGAGCTCCCCCAGCAGCTCCCTCCGAGGTCAGCTCCTCTCCACACCTCCACTCAGGGAGGCAGGAACACTGGAAATTCCTTTATTTTTTTATCCCAGCCTGCATTTGAAATCTCCCCGAAAATCCCAGCAGGGATCTTGCAATTGGATTTTTCCATCAATCCAAGGGGATTGACATGGTGAGAGTCAGTGGTGATGAATGCTCCTAAGGATGGATTGATTGATTTGTAACCACCCCGATGGGATCCCACCTTTTCCAGGAAAAATCAGCAGGAAAGCAGGAAGAGTTTTTTTCTCCCCTTGAAAACCTGAAGTGAAAATCTCAATGTCCAGAACGTAAACAATTCTGGGAAAAAAAAAAATTCCAAGAAAACGTCTGCTAAACGAAGTTCTGAACTAAGACCAAGACTAAGGTGAGGGCATTGGTTTTGTTTGGCTTTGGCTGCTCGAATTTATAGACGAGAAACATCTTCCCTGAACTCACGGAAAACCAAGACTTTGGCGTGGCCTTTCCGGGGTGCATCCATTATTTAAAAAACTAACAGTGAAATATTAAACTTTGATGAGGTTTTGTTTGCTTTGCTCTTCTGGAAGCAATAGATTAAAATTCCACGGCGTTTGTATTATTGATTCCAGCGCTGCCTCTGCGGTGGATACAAAATAAATGAGTGGCAGATGAAGTCAGCCCAGGCTGAGCAGTTAATTGTTTGTGTGGTTGGAGAAACGCAATCTGTGATTCTTCTCCAACACAGCCGAAAACAAACCCCGCAGGAACACGGGAAGGAGCAAAAGGCAAAGCTCCAGCGGCTCTGGAATTATTTAAAATACATCAAAATGGAGCCAAAGGCAGCAGGGAGCCGCTGGGTTTGGTACGGCAGGGACCGGGATCGTTCCCGCATGGAGAACTCATCCTCATCCCACATCCAAGAGGCTGCTATCCAAATCCAAAGGGAATTTGGTCACTTTGTTTCACCCCCACTCCAAATAATTTCCTTGTTCCCCTCTTGTGCAGATCTCGTTGTCAGCTCAGGATGGTCATTTTTTAAATTGATTTTTTTTTTTAGCCCAATGATCCAACCTCCAATGGTGGGATCAATGCCTGGCTGGGTGGTTCTTATCACTCTGATGGGAAAATTCAGCTGCTCCCAATAAATCTCATGGATCCTCTCCAGAACCACCCTGGGAGAGCTGCAGGTGCTCAGAGAAATCCAGGAAACATCTCCCGGAGCAATTCCAGGGGAAGCAATGAGTCCTCCTGCGTGTTTTCCTTCTTTTCCGTGCCGAATCCATGTCATTTGGATAACAGATCCAAACTGTGGGATCTGCTTTGAAGTTTAGAGGATCAGCTCTGTCCACCCACAAAACTCTTTCCCATCAGCATCAGCCGAGCCTGGGCACGGGAATAACAAATTCAGGGAAAATTCACTGAAATCCAGGAGAACTGCCTCCCATTCCTGCGCTAATGCTCCCAAATTGAAATGTACTCCCAGCTTTGGGAAAAGGGACACCGTGACCTTTCCAGGAGCAGGAAAAGAAGACTCCTAATCGAAATGATAAAGAAAGGTTGCACCTACAATCTTTTAAATGTGAGGGAGACGAGGATATAAATCCCGCTGACCAGGGAAAGGCAATCAGAGTGATGGATTACAGCCAATCCGGGAGAGATGGGAAAGGGAGAGAACACTCCAATCCAAATTCTTCCACAAAATTACCCTCAGCCCACTCCAGCTTGGCAGCAAAATGCCGCATTCCCATCCCCAGAAAGGCTTTTTTTTCCCACCCTGAGCATCCCAGGGTGCTCACGCACTTGGAATCTCCACATTCTGCACGAGACAACTTTTCCCTTTTCTCCAGTTAAAATTCCCAGGGTGGAACTCCATGGGATGCTCTTGCAACGAGCGGGATCAGAGAGGAGAAGGGAAGGAAAAAGCCTCTTTTTCTGTGGGATTTTAGGGACTTTGGCACTGCAGGAAAAGGCAGGATTCTCTGGATACACCTGGAGAACGCTCCCAGCCTTTGCACGCCCTTTCAACCCAACAAAACCTCCTCGGGACATCCCATTTTCCCGATGGGAATGTTGGGTGTGCCCTTCAGGATACAGCAACGCTTGATACTTATCCAAATTCTCCCCATGTCACAACAGCAGAGCAAATTCCAGCCCCTTGGTTTTCCCAAGAATAACAAGGATTGAGGAGGGAGGCTCCTGCTGGAAGCCACTGGAATTCCCAAGGAATTTCCTGTAACCCAGAGCCAGGTAGGAAAACCAAACCACATCTGATAGCCAACCAAAATCTGCTGTACCTACACAACAAGGGAAACATGGAAAAACAACTGCTCGGGTCTGGAATGAGGCTCCAGCCAGCCCTGCCCAAAAAATGTGGGATCCCTTTGGATCCCGACCCCGCCTTTGCCGGCTGATTTTCCTTTTCACGGAGAACAGAGCACTCGGTGATTCAGAGGGGTTTGCTGGACAACAGGCAAAGGAATCTGTGGTGGAAAACTCAAAATCCCACCAAAAGAGGTTCCAGCTGCTGCCCTACTGTGGAGAAAGCACGTATTATTATTATTATTGTTATTATTATTATTATTATTATTACTATTATTATTACTATTACTATTATTACTATTATTACTATTATTGTTATTATTATTGCTATTATTGCTATTATTGTTATTATTGTTATTCTTATTATTCTTATATATTAGAAATATTATATAATATATTATAATGATGTAATATGTAATAATATAATTAATAATAATATACTGATGTTAATATTATTTTTGTTGGTTTTTTGTTGTTGTTTTGTTTTGTTGTTGTTTCATTTATTATAATATACAATATATAATATATAATAATATATAATTTTGTTAATATAATATAATAATATAATACAATATAATATAATATAATATAATATAATATAATATAATATAATATAATATAATATAATATAATATAATATAATATAATATAATATAATATAATACAATACAATATAATATAATACAATACAATACAATATAATATAATACAATACAATACAATATAACATAATACATATAATACATATAATGATATAATAATGTCATTTAAATAATTCCTCTCCATCTTAAACAGGACATGGAAATATTTTCCCAAATTCTTGCCTGCCTCATTCCTTTGTACAAAAATAAAAGAAAATAGTCCCACTTAGCTCACCATAATTCCAAGAGAATTTCTTGTGCAAGAATAAAATAAAAATCTTCCAGGGGCACTTCTAAAGATTCATTTCTGTAGGTGCTGCAAATAGGCTGTACCCAAACATAATGAATATAATTCTCTTGTCAGGTTTAGTGTAATTTTTATTTGCTGATAGGTCCTGGATGGGATAATAAAACTTCCAATACAAGCCCGTTATTGTCAGGCACAGAGAGGAAATGAGATATTTATTCCAGCCAATATCTCTGCAATGGGGGCTATTAAATAAAGGATTTGCAATGTGGTGCTGGGGGAAAAAAAATTGAATGTATTTGGTTAAGTGGGTAAATACCTTGAGAGGAACTGAAAATATTGGGTTCTAAAGGGTTTTACAATCCAGGAAGAGAAGATTTTTAGGAGACGAGGAATTCGGAAAATATCATTATTGCTTAAAGTGCTGCTGAAACCAGCCCAGCTTTACACCAAAATAAAAGAATATACTGAAATTGTTGGGAAATGGAGTCAAGGAGCTGCTTTTTTTAGGGAAAAACCTCCAAAAACCTGAGTTCTTGTCACATTTTTCTGTCCCATTAAAGGATCCACTCAGCCCTTCTGCCTTCACCGCTCATTTCTCCCACCCCTGCCAGGCTCAGCCAAAATTCCTGGAGCTCGGGGCAGCAAATGAGGGATATCGAGGAAAAGAAACCCCAAATAAAAGATGGGAAGGGATTTTCAACCATCCAAAGGAATCCCAGAGCCTGACAGTGGCCAAAGCTGAGAAGCTTCAAATTTAAATTGTTGCAAAAGGTTTTAAAGCAAATAAAATTTCCCAGGTTTAACCCAGGCCCCACAAAGCAGCGACAATAAAGAAATCAATGATGAAGACAGGGGGATTATTATTATTATTATTATTATTATTATTATTATTATTATTATTACTATTTTATTATTATTTTATTTTATTTTTATTTTATTATTTTAACAATAATAATAATAACAAATAATAATTTTATTCTTCTTTTTGTTATTATTTCTATTTCTAATAGCTTTTGATGTTGTATTTGAGCTCAGATTATCTTTAAACAAAATGAAAACGCACTTTGGGATGATTCATTATGCACAGATCAAAATTAACACAAAAGCTTTTCTTTAATAGCCTGAAATAGAGAATTTCAGTGCCTTCAAGGCAAGAAGTGCCTTTCAAACACAGATTTCTTTGTTTTCAGAGAAATTGGATTAATTCTATCTGAAATAAAAAATAAAATGGAAACATTAAAATGTTTATTTATGAAAAATAAACAGGAAAAAAATAACTTTGAGGCAGAACTGGAGATGTTTCCAAATATTCAGGCCCAAAAAGAGCCAGGATTCTGTTCAGGAGCTCGCAATAAACCAGAATTATCCAACCAGGCTGCTCCAAAAGTCATTCCCAGACTGGATAACGGCACGGAGGAGAGTCAGGAATGCCCCTCCAGAACTTCCTCAGGGAGAACTGCTGGAAATAATTCCCTGGAAAATGGGAATCATTTCCCTGTGATCTCTGGAACACAGAGCCGTGGGAAGGCACCTGACATTTTCCTCCTGTGTTTTCCCACAAAGGCCGCAATAAACGGAATAAAAACTGGATCCAGGAGGGATTGAGTCCTTGGGAGACTGGGGAGGAACCAAAACATTCCCAGGAAAGCCCAGGAGAGCTGGGATGGAGCAGGAATAAAGCAGGAATAAAGCAGGAATAAAGGAATTTGTGCTCACTGCAGCCCTGGACGGGCCTTTCCCATTCCCGGATTGTTTTCCATGGCCTCTGTCAGCAGCTGCTTTAATCCAGCAAAATAAACCCTGGAATCATCTTTAAAGTGAAAATAAACCATGGAGCTCCACCCTCACAGACTTCCACAAAAATGGAAAAAATTCCACCCCTCTCCCAAATTCCCCAGTTATTCCAAACTTTTCCAGTGTCTGTTGAGGCACTTGCACCTCTCCAGCTTAAAACAGTTTTTGTTTTCCCTAATCCAACCCTTTCCCTCGATACTCATCCCCTGTTTCCCACAGCCTTTCCATTTTTTCCATCTTTTTGATGTTTTTTGCTGCTGTTTTGGGTTTTTCCCGTTTGTTTATGCCGAGACCTTGGTTTGCTGCAGGCCACGGCGAGTGGATCTGTGGCTATCCCAAATTATCTGTGCCAAAAACCAGAGCCTGGATTTCCTTCGGGATTTCCAGCCCGGAATTCAGGCGTGTTCTGATGAGGGATTGGGAATGAGATCAGATCTGCAAGAGGAGGGCAGGAGCTTCCAGGGTGGCAGGGAATTTATTCCAAATAATCCAATTACTCCTGCTTTGAGGGAAGCTTTGAAGGGCAATAAAAGGGGACCTGTCATAAGCAGAGAACGCTCAGAGAAATAAAATTCTGCACCTTTTGTACACAAGAACAGGAATTAAATCAGGGTTTTTTTCCCCAGGAAAAGAGCAGAAGCTTTGGAGCGATTTGCTGAAACCTGCAGCAGACAAAGCGATAACTTGAATATCAAAGGGAAGAGCAGGGAACGACCAATAAAACCTAAATTAAAATGAAATACAGATGTTTTCACATCCTAAGCCAACCTGTTGGAACAGGCACTAAAGCAGGAAAAGGATGATAAAAGAGCCTCGGGATGAGAAATTGTGAAGTTCCTTGGCTTGAGGTAAAATCCAGCGGAAACGATTACAGGGCAAAGAGATTTTAATCCTAAATGAGATGGAAGAGGGCACAATTATTAAATTGGCTTTTCCAAACACAGAAGCTGAGTTTGGGCACTGACCTCAGCAGGGATTAAACTGATCAGGGGGGATTTTTTAGGGATCACAGAGGTTCGTAAGACGGAACATTCATACCATGGAAGTCAGAATTAAGGAAGGATGGAATTCTTCCAGTGCAGACAAGGGACACAGAGCAGGTTAAACACAAGGCTGAGGGAAGCTGGAAAATCCCAACAAAAGAGTTTCCAGGGGCTCAGCTCTGCTCTGGTCCCACATGTTGGTGTCAAACACCATTTGTGATGGTTTCGGGTTCCCTGCCTGCGTTCCCTCCTCCGCAGGGATCAGGGGATCCAAAATCCCACAATCCCAGAACAATTTGGGTAGGAAGGGACCTTCAATCCCACCCATCCCACCCAGCCATGTCAGGGACAGCTCCCACTGTCCCAATGTCCAGCCCCAATGTCCAGCCTGGCCTTGGGCACTGCCAGGGATCCAGGGGCAGCCACAGCTGCTCTGGCAATTCCAGCCCAGCCAGCAATTCCCAATTCCCAATCTCCCATCCATCCCTGCCCTCTGGCACTGGGAGCCATTCCCTGTGTCCTGTCCCTCCATCCCTTGTCCCCAGTCCCTCTCCAGCTCTCCTGGAGCCCCTGCAGGCCCTGCAAGGGGCTCTGAGCTCTCCCTGGATCCTTCTCCTCTCCAGGTGAGCATTCCCAGCTCTCCCTGGATCCTTCTCCTCTCCAGGTGAGCATTCCCAGCTCTCCCTGGATCCTTCTCCTCTCCAGGTGAGCATTCCCAGCTCTCCCTGGATCCTTCTCCTCTCCAGGTGAGCATTCCCAGCTCTCCCTGGATCCTTCTCCTCTCCAGGTGAGCATTCCCAGCTCTCCCAGCCTGGCTCCACCGACCCCTGGCTGGTGCCACTCTCGGGTGTCCTCAGCTGCCACATGGGGCCATCAAATCCATCTTTCCAAGGTGGGACCAGGTAGATCCCAGCCCCTCTGTCCCCCCAGTCCCTTAGGATTTTTCCAGAGCAGCAGGGGATGCCTCCTGGGATTGGACAGGGAAGAGTTTTGATGAAGATCAGTTGAAATTTGGGGATTTTTTTTTTCTCTACCAAGGATCATTCCCAGAGGAGCCCAGCTCTGCCCCATGTCCCCAAGTGCCACATCCACAGATTTTAAATCCCCAGGGAGAGGTGACCCCACATGGCCCTGGGAAGTGGAAAAGTCAGGAAATTTGGAATTTCCCCACATTCAGAGCTGGTTTTGCCCCAGATCTGAGGTCCAGAGATAATTTTGATGAGTTCTGTCCTCCCCACAGCCACAAACCAGGCTGGAGCATCCAGAGCCATAATTATCATTTTTAGCTCTCCTTTCCATCCACACAATAATTGATTTGCATTTCCAAGAGACCAACAAACCTGGATACCTCATTTCCCTCTCCCCTCCTGCTCTCGTCCTCTAGAGCCACTTTTATCTTTATTAGACCCTGCACCGAACAAAGAATAAATCCATTTCCAACATAAATAATAAACATTAAAATAAATAAACACTGCTGCCTGCTGCCCAGCCATGAATTTTAAGTGCCATAGCAGGACAGAGACGTTCACTAATTAGCAGAGTTTATTTTAACTCACCATAAACACCTCGAAAAGGAAATATTTGGGTCCAACAAATCATTTTTGATTTTAATCACTTTGTGCCCAAGCAACATTTGCAGCAGAATGTCGCACAGTAAAGGAGCTATAAAAATCATTCTATTCCAAACAGGATTTTCCCAGTGTTTTAGTACTTGGAGATTTTTAATTTATTGTAAGCAAATGATGCACGAAATACTTTTTAATGCCTGGAACGCTCGGTGCAAAATTGCATGGGCACAAAAATAATCTGATTTTATTTTTACTGAATGGATTCAAAGGGTTTTAAGCCTAATGTGCATCATTAAACAACATCAATGTTGCCTCTTCTAATTAATGGCTCTGAGGTGAGAATTCCCTCTCCCACCCAGTGCCAGAGAACCTCCAGATCCAAAATCCTGGCCTTTTGTTGGTTGAGCTCCAGCATTTAATGAAAGGAAAGAGGAACAACCCCAGGCTCCAACAACCACCTGGGGTTTGGCAGAAGAAAAGGGGCTCCAGGTATGCGAGAAGATTCCCAATGGGAAGCTCAGGGTGGACAGCAGCAGGAATTTCCCCATGGAAAGGGCGCTCAGGCCTTGGAAGTGCCCAGGGAGGTTTGCAGTGCCCATCCCTGGAGGTGTCCCAGGAATTGCTGGAGGTGGCACTCGGAGCTCTGGGCTGGCTGAGAAGATGTGGGAAGCCATTCCCTGTGTCCTGTCCCTCCATCCCTTGTCCCCAGTCCCTCTCCAGCTCTCCTGGAATCCTCTCCAGGCAGGCTGGGAATGTTCCTGCAGCCCTGGGAATGGGACACCCCAGGCAGGGGCTCCAGAACCACCTGGAAATGGTTCCTGAGGGGCTCCATCGACCTGGGCATTCCCAGATTTATTTTGTCCCAGCTCTGTGGTGGGTAAATCCTCCCAAACCACTTCCTCCCTCCCAAAATATAACAATTTTATCCCTTTAAAAAGTCATTTTATGAATATCCAGGCTTAGCTGGAAGCGAAACCTTTTCATCTTGGAGAACTTGAATCAAACTTCCTGTCTCGGAATTCTGAGGGTCTCCCCACCCTCACAGGGAAGAGAAGGTTGGGAAGGCGATCCTGGGTTATTCCTTCCATGTTTTGGAGAAAGAAGTTCGGCACTGCTTTGGAAGAGTCCACGGAAAAGGAAGAGCTCGGAGGAGGCACAGCCAACGCCCCGGGGAAGGATGAAGGACGGATATTAACTCCACATTAACACTAATGACGAAACCATAAATCATGGACAGCCTTAATAAAAAGGATCCTGTGTGGAGCTGCCCAGGAGAGGTTTCTGATTGATTTTTGGATCACTCAGGTAATTCCAAGATCAATAGGACACAAAATCCAACTATTTGTGCTTGTTAGCGGCGCAATTAGAGTTTGGAACAGACTCCGTTTATAAAACCTGTTCCATAAGGGAGACAAGGGATGGAGGGACAGGAGCCAGGGAATGGCTCCCAGTGCCAGAGGGCAGGGATGGATGGGAGATTGGGAATTGGGAATTGCTGGCTGGGCTGGAATTGCCAGAGCAGCTGTGGCTGCCCCTGGATCCCTGGCAGTGCCCAAGGCCAGGCTGGACATTGGGGCTGGACATTGGGACAGTGGGAGCTGTCCCTGCCATGGCAGGGTTTGGAATTTGATGAGGTTTCAGATCCCTTCCAACCCAAACTATCCCAGATTCTCCATTGATAGTAAAAGGTCTTAAAATCTTAGAAAATTCGGGGACTTAGAAAGAAAGTCAGGTTTGGAAAGCCCTGAGAAAAGCAGGCCCTGGAAATGTTAGGCCTTGTGCTTGCTAAAGATCAGGTCAAACTGCACCTGTGTAATCAGTATATGATAAATTATACAATTGTTAGATGTGATCAGATATAATTATAGTTTAAAGAACATAAGGAACAATGTTAGGGGGCTGAGGGGGGATCATGAGAAATCCATGCTTGGGTAAAAAAAATGCATACAATAGAACAGTGTAAGTTTAATAATTCATATGTAAGTTGCATAATGATAGAGTATAAAACATGTTCAGCTCAAAACCAAATCTGGTCAGATTTGGGTCTGTGTACCCCTGACACCCAGAGCTCTTCAATAAAGCACCTTCATATAATCATTTGTGATTATGTGTGTTCCTGAACACTAACACCATGACTGGGAGAGGCTGGAAGCAGCAAAGAGCAGGAAACTTCCCAAGCTGGAGGTGTTCCAGGAGCTGGAAGCAGCAGCTCCTGCCAGGAGGTTCACAGTGAATCCCAGCCACTCCTGAGGAACCTTGTGCTGGGATCCCAGGATTTCCTCCAAAAATGCAGGAAAAGGGACAAATCCCAAGCTCCAGCAAATTCTTTTTCACTCCAAACCTGGCCTGATCCCCTGCTGCATTCCACCCACAAATCTCTCCTGCCCTCCTTTTTGCCAGATTTATGGAACCCATCTGTTCTGCTAAACTCTTCCCAGCTTTTAAGGCCAAAGTAACTGCTTCCTTTTTTGTGTGTGCTTTATGCATATTTATGCTAGTTTTCCTTTTTCCAGCCAAATTCCCATTTTCTGCAGGATCCATCAGTGGCCAAGCTGCCTCCAGTAGCCACAAGAGCTCCAACAGGTGGAGCAGCTCCTTTCAAGTGAGTTCCTGCGTGGATTTCAAAGGAATAAATCAAAATATCCAGCATTCGCTGTCCCTTCTGGAGGGGCTGTGACTGCAGGAGCTGAGCTGGGGAGGAATTCAGTGGAATTGTTCAGCCTGGTTATCCTCATTCCCAATGCCAAGGAAAAGCTGGAGAAACGGGAGCAGGACGTGCTGCCAGTGTGACTTGGTGGTGCCTCTCGTCCACTTGGTGTGGGGATGGAAATGTGACTCCTGAGGAAATCCAGAGGGCCCTGAGGAAGGAGCAAGGAATAAAAGTGTTCCCTGATCCTGGAAAATGAGAATTCCCAGTTTCCCATTTTCAGCAATGCTCTTCTCTTCTGGGGAAGCTGAGGGAATCTCCTCAGCAGCCCCAAAGTGCAGCTTTTGAAATGCCAGGGAGGAGGAAAAGCAGCTTCTGGGTGCTCTCCTGGCTCCTCTGGAAGGAGCGGGAATTTCCTCCAGTGACCTTCCAGCTCCTGGAAAGGCTGCTCAGGTTATCCAAACACGGCTGAGATGACTGTGAGCGGGGAACTGAGGGTGTGTGGGGAAAAAGCCGAATTGTGGCTCTGAGGGAGCGATCGGGGAGAGCAGGATGGAGAACAGGGAAAGTGGGATGGAGAACAGGGAAAGTGGGATGGAGAACAGGGAAAGTGGGATGAAGGGCAGGGAGAGCGGGATAGAGAGCAGGAAAAGCAGGATGGTGAGCAGGATGGAGAGCAGGAAGAGCAGGGAGAGTGGGATGGTGAGCAGGATGGAGCGGGCCCAGGAGAACCTAAGGTTACCAAGACCTGGGATCATCACTTGCAATCAATACTCTAGAAAATCATGGAATGGTTTAGGTGAGGAGGGACCTTAAATCCCATCCCAGCCCTGCCATGGCAGGGACAGCTCCCACTGTCCCAGGCTGCTCCAGCCCCAATGTCCAGCCTGGCCTTGGGCACTGCCAGGGATCCAGGGGCAGCCACAGCTGCTCTGGCAATTCCAGCCCAGCCAGCAATTCCCAATTCCCAATCTCCCATCCATCCCTGCCCTCTGGCACTGGGAGCCATTCCCTGGGTCCTGTCCTTCTCCTTCAGATGGAGAATCCTTAGCCAAGCACTTTTTAGAGCAATCTGGTTCCTGCTCCTAAAGAAAGACCAGGAACAAATCCCTCAGGAATTCCTTCAAGGTCTCTCCTTGCCTTTTAGGAGACAAAGGCTGTCCACGCCCTCCAAATGTTCCCCGTGGGAGAACACGGAGCAGCAGGAATCAGGAGAGCTCCAGAGAAGGGAAGCAAAGCCTGGCAAAGGGATTTGTCCATTTTATCCAGGATGGTCACCCCTGTGTGCCTGGCAGCAGCACGAAATCCACGAAATCCACGCTGAGAGAGAATTCCATGCATTGCCGGGGCCCTCCGGGCTGAAAACGGGGATCGGGAGCAGGAGGGATGCACTGCACAGCACTGGGAGGTGCTCGAGGTGGCTTTCCAGGAACATTCCAGCAGCAGGGAACCAATCCCACCCACAGCTGTCTCAGAGCACTGGGAGGGCTCTGCTCTGGTGGCAGCAGGAAATGCCACCAAAATTCCAAGCCAAGGGCTCAGCAGGCAGGCTTGGCTGGGACACCTCCAGCCAGGGCACAGCTGGGACATCCCTCCAGAGGTTTGGGAGCAGCTGGATCATCAATGCAGGAGTTTTATCACGATAAATCCGGGTCTGGATCCCTGTGCTGCATCCAGAGGGAGCCCCTGGAGCTGAGGCACGGGCAGGAACCCACACTGGAACCTGAATGGATTTAAAAACTCTTCCTTGGGCAGTGCCAAGCACTGGCTGGTGTTGGGAAGGTAGAATTAGAAAGGAATTATAAATATGACTCCTTAGCCAGAGAGGCTAAGGAAGAAATAGAAATGAAAGCACGGTTTGAATAATTCAAAGAAACCAGGCTGGTGTGCCAGAACACATTCTGTCCCCCAGTAAAACTGAGCTGAGACCCCTCTCCCCAGCCTCATTAGGAAAGGTCTGAAGGACCCTGAGATAACTAAAAATATGCAAAAGCAGTGATTTCTATAGATCGCACACAAATGTTACTGTATTAGTACACTTAGAAAGATTGGTTAGTAAAGGAATAGAATATTCAATGTATAAGTTAGATAAGTAATTGTAAAAGAGAGTTCTCTCTTGCTACGCTCTCTTAGCTCTCTTGTTTTCTCTTGTCTCTCTTACTACGTTCTCTTGCTGCTCTTTCCTGCTCTTCTTTATCCTTTTTCCCAGCTCTCTCACTTCTGTTCTGTCACTCTCTTTCTTAGCAATCCGAAGTCTTGAGCTCATGTATTCATATTTTACCCCCTTTTGTATTGTTCCCTCTGAGCCTGCTTTGAGCTCTATCTGCTGGCTCATAGCAGGCTCCCTCTCTCTCCCACGCCCTGAAATAAACTCCTAACACCTAACTCGATTATAAAGGTCTTTGCTGTGTCTCAGACCGTCCCCAGAAAGCATCTCCTACAGGCTGGGACAGGCCTGGCTGGGATTGGGACTGTCCCTCTCAGCAGCTGGAGCCAGAGTGCTCCTGCCAGCCCAGGTATCCCAAAATCCCAGCCTGCAAAAGGACACTCATCTTCCTGGGACTGCCTCAGCCAGGATAAAACTGCTCCAAAGCAAAGCAGCCCCACGGGAACTCCTGGACACAACCCACAGAACACGGGATCTGCGCCACGCCTGAGCCATCCCAGGTGATAAATGTGCAATTCCTGCCCTGTGCCCATCACACCTCATTAAAAAGGCCTTAACTGGTTGTTTGTAGAACTGCAGGGGTCATTAAGGTAATTAAATGCCAGCCTGGCTGATGAAGGACTCTGCCATTAAATCCCATTTACAAACTCCTCGCCCTGGGGGTGCCACTGGAGCTGTTTTGGGGCTTCACTCTCATGGCTGATAAAACCATTAAATCGTCCATGCTGAGATCTCCAACAGAGAAGATTCCCAGTTTTCCAGTCTTCTGCTCCCACAGCTGTTGGAATATGAAATTATCCCCAAAACATCTCAAATGTGAATATGGATAAAAGCACACGGATATCCCTCCCTGTCCCTGAGCTCTGAACCACGCCTGGGATCTGAATCCCAGAATGGTTTGGGTGGGAAAGGACCTCAAATCCCACCCTGTGCCAGCCCTGCCATGGCAGGGACACCTCCCACTGTCCCAGGCTGCTCCAGCCTGGCCTGGAACATTCCAGGGATCCAGGGGCAGCCGCAGCTGCTCCGGCCCCCTGTGCCAGTGAATGATGCCCAGGTTATTCCCCTAAGGCACCAGTGAGGACATTTTCCAGAATTCCCACTGGAATCGCACCACAAAGACCATCAAACATTCCCAGATGTCCTCACGGGCACAGCACAGCCAAGCTGGGAGGAGATCTGGCCTCAGCCCATTCCCAGGGTTCTATCCCATCAGCTCAGCCCATTCCCAGGGCTCTATCCCATCAGGATTCAGCCATTCCCAGGGCTCTATCCCATCAGGATTCAGCCATTCCCAGGGTTCTATCCCATCAGGATTCAGCCATTCCCAGGGCTCTATCCCATCAGGATTCAGCCATTCCCAGGGCTCTATCCATCAGGATTCAGCCATTCCCAGGGCTCTATCCCATCAGGATTCAGCCCATTCCCAGGGCTCTATCCCATCAGGATTCAGCCATTCCCAGGGCTCTATCCCATCAGGATTCAGCCATTCCCAGGGTTCTATCCCATGAGAACTCAGCCCATTCCCAGGGCTCTATCCCATCAGGATTCAGCCCATTCCCAGGGCTCTATCCCATCAGGATTCAGCCATTCCCAGGGTTCTATCCCATGAGAACTCAGCCCATTCCCAGGGCTCTATCCCATCAGGATTCAGCCCATTCCCAGGGCTCTATCCCATCAGGATTCAGCCATTCCCAGGGTTCTATCCCATGAGAACTCAGCCCATTCCCAGGGCTCTATCCCATCAGCACAGCCATTCCCAGGGTTCTATCCCATGAGAACTCAGCCCATTCCCAGGGCTCTATCCCATCAGGATTCAGCCATTCCCAGGGTTCTATCCCATCAGGATTCAGCCTATTCCCAGGGCTCTATCCCATCAGGATTCAGCCCATTCCCAGGGCTCTATCCCATCAGGATTCAGCCATTCCCAGGGTTCTATCCCATGAGAACTCAGCCCATTCCCAGGGCTCTATCCCATCAGCACAGCCATTCCCAGGGTTCTATCCCATGAGAACTCAGCCCATTCCCAGGGCTCTATCCCATCAGGATTCAGCCCATTCCCAGGGCTCTATCCATCAGCTCAGCCCATTCCCAGGGTTCTATCCCATCAGGATTCAGCCCATTCCCAGGGTTCTGTCCCATGAGAACTCAGCCCATTCCCAGGAGCTTTGTGTATATATAACACACACACCATCTAATAAAGATTAATCTATAAATATATACAATAATTAATACATAGCCCTACATATCTGTATAATATAAATCTGTGTAAATATGAATTTGTATTAATATATATTTGTATGAATATACATTTGTAGTAACATACGCTGTGTATATATAACATTATATAAAACATATTAAAGATCAATATATAAAGATATAAAGCTATTAATGTTGGGAGACCTCAAAGAAGATCAAGTCCAAGGTCTGACCGATCCCACTGTGTCCCCTAAACCACATCCCAAAGTTCCACATCTCCTCTGTTGATCACATAAATGTCCAAAAGGGCTCTCAGGAATATTTGTTTCCGTTTTATTTCCGTTTTATTTGCTCGGTTCCCATCAGGGCTGTCACTCCCGCTGCCGGTTCCACAGGATCAGGGACACACCTTGTAATTTCTCTCTCCTTGCCTCCTTTGGGCTGAACTCTCTGTGGATATATCTTTTCCTTAGTCTCTCAGCCTCCTTTGGGCTGAATTCCTCTGGGATCCTCCCTCGTGGGGAGTCCCATTTATCTCAGTCCTTATGATTCGATGAAAACTCCCGAGCTCGTTAGAATCTTGTTTCTCGTGTTTATTTATTAACAGGTGATCACAAAACTTAACAGGTCTCTCCAGGCTGGTCACAAGGTTAATCTTTGCAATCTGGCACATTTCTTTCTTCTGATGGTACAAACAAGGCCTTGTGGCACACTTCGTGTCTGATGCACAGAATGGCCTCGAAATACACAGTTCTTTTATCTTTATACCTATTTTTACCCAATTAACAACAGACACGTATATTATTTTTCTTAATGACCCAATGACCCATCACCTCTGTGCTGCACTGTGGCATTTTCTGTCCAATCACTCACTGTCACCCAAAAACCTCCAGGAGAAGAACATGGAGAAGAAAGAAGAAGGGACAAGAGACAACACCCTAAATCCTCCTCCTTGTCTCCTGTTCTCTAAACTAACCTTTCCCACACAGGGGTTTAAGAAAACTCTCTAATCTACACACTCACACTTTTAGCTTTTTTCATCTGACTTTAACATTTGTTCTCATGTTTCACCATGAAAACACGCTCATGAATTTCATATTCTATGAAATTCAGTGTTTTTCTGGATCCTGTAACTAAGGATCAGAAACAAGGGCACACACTCTGGATTGCAGACTCCTACACACCTGAGCTCCCTTTCCTCATCCCAGTTATCTCCACTCATCCAGCTCCTCCTCTTCCCTCTCCTTATCCCACATCCAGCAGCTGCTTCCCAAAAACAGGAGCGGCTCCACCGCTGCCTCCAGCAGCAAAAACCCCTCCAAGCCAGGCAGGGCCGGGCTCAGCCACACCAAGGAGCGCCTTAATGAGGCAGAAACAACCAAAATTGATTTTTAATTTCAGATTTTAATTTGTCGGGAGCATCTCAGTGGCTTTTAAATGAGATTTAAAGCGCGTTTTATTCCGCCAGGAATGGGTTCAGTCACCGGCTAAAATTGGATTAGCGGCTCCAGTGCCTGATTAGGAAAAAGCTTGGAAGCTGAATTTTGGAACATTCTGGACCACATCTCATTAATCCAACCTCTAAGGAACTTTTTGGGTTGGTGTGGGGTTTGTACACAAAGGGGAAATTCAGGAATACGGCACAAATATGAAAATACTTACCGTGGGGAATTTAGGAACAAAACATGTAGGGAAACACTCACCTACAAGAATTTAGGAACAAAAATGGAATATGGAAATATTCCAAATATGGAAACATTCACCTATAAAATTCAGGAATAGGACACAAATACAGAAACATTCACCTACAAGAATTTAGGAACAAAACACAAATATGGAAACATTAATCTACGAATTTCAGGAATAGGACACAAATATGGAAATATTTTCCCAGTTCCTGAGGGGAAACTGAGGCAGGGAGCCCAGTTAAAGCTGGACTGGGAACAACCAACACTTCCAGGGATGGGGCATCCCCACCTTCACAGCCACAAATTCCTTCCTAATATCCATCCTAAAGGTCAGACTTTAGTTTCCAATTATTGCAAAAACTAAGCCATGAAAAACGCAGAAAATTGAGAGAAAACATTGCTGGGTTTGGGGAGGAGCAGTTTTATTTTTGATTTTTTAGGCAAGTTCAGTTTTTATTTAAATTTCCAGACTTTCTCTCGGAGCTGGTGGCTTGGATGTTCCTGAATATCCTGTTCTGACTTCTGGGATGAGGTAGGAAGGTGGTTTGTGTGCATTTTTAATCTGCTTCAGGTTAATTAAATTGGTTTTTAATTAAAGTGGGTTTTACAAGGTCGTTATTTTGAGTTCTTTTTTCCAAAACTTCCAGCCTGTTTCTCCATGTGGTCACGGGTCTGTTCCCTTAAATCCCAATCCAAACTGTCCTGTATTTATGGGACTTGGTTTGACCTTAAAATTGAGCTCCTACGATGCTGACTTCTGGTTTTCAGCCCTGTTTTGGGTTGGTTTTGCACCAGTTTTGTGTCTTTACACAGAATAAAATGCTGATATTTGTGACACTCGTGTTTCTAGCTCAGCTTTACCGAGGTTATGGGTCGGATTTTGAAATCCAACCGCCGTCATTTCGTTTCTCTATTTTTATGGAAGCACCGAAGCTCTTTCTGTGCTGAACTCTGTTTTTACCTTCATGAAATAACAGAGAAGAAAGAATAATCTGGGCTGGTGGAAATGTGGGGCTCAGCTGCTCGGTCTGAGACGTGAAGAGGATGAGGAAACACGAGACAGATGATCTGAGGAATCTTCTGGTGTCTCCAAGATCACCCAGCCCTCAGGAGACACAGGCTTAGGGACTGGCAAAAAAAAAAAAAAGTTAATTTTTTAACACAGGTTTATTAAAAACAAAGAGTTTGGGCCACTCTGGTGTGGGGATTGTGGATCTGGCAGTGAGGAGGGAAAGGAAAAACAAGGAATGAACAACAAGAGAGTTCCTGGGAGCCTGTAAAACACTTCCTGGTGAAATATCAGCCCAGTCACGGCAATAATCCCAGGAAAAGACGTGGGAATGAGGGCGGTAAAAACTTGGAATGAATTTAATTTTGAAAATCGTTGTGCTGTTAAAAAAAAATAAAATATGTAAACTAGATATGAATGGGTTTAGAGTGAGGGAGCATGAGGGGAAATGAGAGAGGAACTCGAGGCTGGGTGATAAAATCCATCCAGTTAATGATGGAGACAAATCCCAACGCGGCTTTGGGATCCAGGATGTGCCACCAGGCAGGAGCAGGGCTCAGCATCCAGCTGCTGGTGCCCGTTTTCCATGGCCCTGGATATTCCCAGCAGTCACTTTGCCAGAGACAGGAAAACGTTCACTGGCAAAGATGAATTGGGAATGTGCCATCGACACTGGATGATCCCGTTGGGATTTGGGAGGCAGGAAGGGATGATTGGGAAGGGCTGGGTTACCGAGGACACGGCCCCGGGGATATTTGGGATCTTTGGGATATTGGGATTTTTGGGCAGTGGTGCCTCAGCCAGGCTTTTGAAGGCTGTGGAGCGCAATTCCAGTGGAATATCCCGCTGGGAATGGCACTGCTGCTGTGGCTGGGGCAGGGAGCCTTCTCCAGGGATGGGAGGTGGCTCCAGCTCTGAAATCCTGGGATTTGGTGGCCTTAGGAGGAGGTCTTGGCTGAAGCAGCAGGTGCCAGCTCCTCACAAGGCCCCCGAGGAGTTGTGGCTTCCTGGCCATAAAGATCAGTTTGGAATCCAAGTGAGATTCCAGGGCAGGATCTTCAAATTGATTTTATATTTTACTGGGAACCAACTTTTATTCTCCAATTCCAGAACATGGCTACAAGACAAGAGATTCCCAGTATTTAAAGGGGGCTTAGAAAGACAGGGAAATCAACTTTGTGCATGGGCAGAGAGGGACAGGACAGGGGAGAGGAGTTTTACACCAAAAATATTATTTAAATTGTGTTTTAGGAGGAAATTCTGGATCTGGGTGGGTCTAAGGTCCCTCCCATCCCAAACCATTCTGTGACCGTGCAGAAGCTTCCAAAACGCCGAATGTGAGGGGAAAATAACAACAAAACCCCCAATCTTTTTGTTTTCTCCCCTTTTCTGGTCCGTAGGGCAGCAGAGCTGAGCCGTGCCCAGGCTGAGCTCCCAGGAACATCCTGGATTCTGAAACGTGGAATCCAAATCCTTGGATTCCACAGGGGATCACTGCAGGCCCAAAAGCTTTTGAACCACCCAGCAGCCCTGAAATCTCCCTGGAAATTCCCATGGGAAGCCGTTCCAGGAGCCATTTTCTGGTTTCTATCCCAGCAGCAATTTTCTCCTACAGCATTTTCCATAAACCAGCTAAAGCAGCGCCGTGGGCAACGAGCTGAGAGGAAAAGGACACAAAAAAGCAGCAAAGCTTTGGGAAATGCAGCTTTTCTCACTTTTCCCAACATCCCAGGGTGGAAAGGCCCCACTGGGGTGAGATAAAGGAGATAAACTGAGCAGTGTTGGTTTCTCTTCAGCTCAGTCTCCACCAGTGGGGCTGGCAATAAAAAAACACTAAAAATACAAAATAAGGGCCAAGATTTGCTCCTGCTTCCTAATAAATAATTGCAGGAAGAAAAAAACCTTTCCCAGCACTTGGACTTTTGGGGAAAACAAGGGTTTAGAAGGGTGAAAATTCATTTTTGAAGGGCAGAAATGGACTCGTGTGTCCTCAGAAGGAGAAGCTCAGGGACAGCTTGAGCTGGGCCTGGCAGCTGTGTCCTTCCATCTGCCCTTCCCTTCCCATCCCAGCACATCCCACACGGATTTGGGCCATTAGCTGGAAAAATCTGGTGATTTGTGCTGCCAGGATTAAAAAAAAAGTGCAGCCAAGGAGAAAAAAAGGACAAGATGGCAGAACCTTCATGTGGAGACATCGCACTGAATTCCAGGAAAATCCCGTCCTTCATCCCGGGATGGCCAAAGCCAACCAAGGACACCAAAAGCTGTTGGATTTCAGGAATCCGAGCCCCCAGGTTCAACTGGGATCAATAAATTGGAGGAACTCGAGTTTGGAAATCTCATCTTAAAGAATGATGAGAAGAAAGGATCCCAAATAAATCTCTCCAGTAATGGATTTGTCCCAGAAAACTCCACTGAGCAGCAGTTCCTTCACGTGGATCAGTGTGTTAAAAACCTGGGATATTCCTTGGATGCTTTGGGATCACCGGTGGGGTGGGAAAGGAGCAGAGCAGCCCTTGGGGCTGTGCAAACCCAGAAATAACAAATATTCCTGAATTATCAACAGTTTCCAGCAGAAATCCAAAGCACAGCCCCACGCCAGATCAAAGTAAATTAATTAACTCCATCCCAGCAAATCCAGCCCAAACACCACAGCTCTTTCCCATTTCCAACCTCAAACTCAGATATTTAAGCTGTAAACTGAATTCCCCCACCTGCTCAACAACTTTCCACATCAAGGACCTTCAATCTCAAAGCCTATTAAATGTAAAATACTCCTAAAATTTTAGTTCTCCCTTAAATTACGGACTGCAAGAAGCAGCAACGAAAAATATTTAATACATCAAATGCTAAGCAAAGCAAATCCATCTCCAAATGTGAATTAAATTCGTGTTTAGTGTTTGCACTGAACTTTCAGGTTCATTAGGAAGAGAGCTTTGGGAGATTAAAAGAGGAATATTTTTAAAGCCCAGTCTGTTACTCCTCACACTGAAAGAAATAATTTCCCCCTTTAAATAGCAAAACCTTTCCAGATGAAAGATGGAACCACAGATTGGGGCTCACAGCAGAATTGAAAGGCCTAAACTCACTTCATTTCACAGGAAAAACTCGAGTATTTTTGATCAGGGAAAAGCAGAACTGGGCTAAAATCTCCAAATTATATACATTTTTTTTTTTTTTTATAGAGCCCATAATTTTATTTTGAATTCATCCTGATATGTGAAGATGATTTATTACAGCAGGCCATGAAAAGAGTGATAAACATAGAATAAATTCTATAAAAATACACATGAGCTTAAGATTTGCTGTCTCGCAGCCCAGCGCTATTTAACAACTGCTGCAGTCTGTATCTGCTCGTGCCCAATCTCCCTGCCTGATCTCTCTTATTCATCACTGCAGATGTGTAGAACAAAGTCATTTAAAAGGCATTTTACAGTGATAAAAAGTTTGATATTCCTCGAAGTTCTCCAAGATGAAAAGGTTTCGCTTCCAGCTAAGCCTGGATATTCCTAAAATGACTTTTTAAAGGGATAAAATTGTTATATTTTGGGAGGGAGGAAGTGGTTTGGGAGGATTTACCTACCACAGAGCTGGGACAAAATAAATCTGGGAATGCCCAGGTCGATGGAGCCCCTCAGGAACCATTTCCAGGTGGTTCTGGAGCCCCTGCCTGGGGTGTCCCATTCCCAGGGCTGCAGGAACATTCCCAGCCTGCCTGGAAAGGATTCCAGGAGAGCTGGAGAGGGACTGGGGACAAGGGATGGAGGGACAGGACACAGGGAATGGCTCCCAGTGCCAGAGGGCAGGGATGGATGGGAGATTGGGAATTGGGAATTGCTGGCTGGGCTGGAATTGCCAGAGCAGCTGTGGCTGCCCCTGGATCCCTGGCAGTGCCCAAGGCCAGGCTGGACATTGGGGCTGGACATTGGGACAGTGGGAGCTGTCCCTGCCATGGCAGGGCTGAGGCAATTCCGGCTCCACAGGCATCTCCTGAGGGAATTCCACATCCCAGCTGGGCACAAAAGCTGCCCCTCATGGGTTTAATTAACAGAGCTAGACCAGGATTAGTTGGAAAGGACTCCGAAGTGAAAAGGGAGGGACCCACACCCTGTCTCAGTTTCCCCATGTGAGGTCTTGCAGCTGTTGGTGGGTGCTTGGAGGTGACTCTGAACCCTCAAATCCTGGAATGTTTTGGGTTTGAAGGGACATTAAAGGTCACCTCATCCCACCCCTGGATGTGCAGGGACAGCTCCCACTGTCCCAATGTCCAGCCCCAATGTCCAGCCTGGCCTTGGGCACTGCCAGGGATCCAGGGGCAGCCACAGCTGCTCTGGCAATTCCAGCCCAGCCCCTCCCCACCCTCCCAGCCAGGAATTCCTTCCCAAAATCCCACCTAAACCCACTCTGGCAGTTTGAAGCCATTCCTGTGTCCTGTCCCTCATTATCTCTCTGCCCATGGGACTCCTTCAGGATCCCTGTCCCTCCAATCCCTGTCCCAGGACCGCTCTCCTGGGCACCGCTGACCACCTTGGCACCCTCCAGCCCCAAACCCACCCAGGAAATCCAGGGATTCACTCCAGCTGCTCTTTCACGTAGGAAAAAGCTGGAAGACGTGGAAAACAAAGCTCAGCTTTTCAAAGGTCAGGCCTTGAGAGGTTGTTGATTTTTGGCCAAGCCACCACGAGCTCCTGCTCTGGCAGCGAGGGCTGGAGGATCCTCGGCACTTTCAGAACAAAGCTGAATAAAATTCACTCCCTTTTCTAAAGAGCAAGAGGAGGCAGGAGTTTGCTGAAGCCTCCTGCTCTTTGTCCTTCATTATCAGCTTCCTGCCAGCCGAGGGAAGGCTTTGGGAATGTCAATAGGGATTTCCTGGCCTTCAGTGCCCCTCTGCCTTTTGGGTGCCACCAAACCAGAGCAAACCTTCATCTTCCCCTCGCCCTCCCTGCCAAAGGCTCCCCTGGCAAAGGGGGGGCTGTGGCCCAGCCTGGAAAAGGGGGTTTTAGGGAAAAAATAAAAAAAAACGGGATTATTTTGCACACAGACAAGCAGCCAGCTCCTGGAACCAGCCAGGACAGGTGGAGTCACCCTTTGGAATCGTTTAGGTTGGAAAATCCCTCTAAGCTCACCAAGGTCCCCGGGTGTCACATCCCCCCTCCAGGAATGGGGACTCCACCCCCGCCCTGGGCAGCTGTTGGGAGTGAACAACCCTTTCCATGAGGGAATATTCCCAATATCCAACCTGAACCTCCCCGGCTGCAGCTGGAGGCTGTTTCTTTCACCACTTGATCCATTTCCATAGAGCAGATAAATAGATTTATGTAAGTGTGAAAAACGAGCTTCACATAATTTTTATAGAATGTAAAAGTTTAATAAAAAAAAGACAATTAGCAGATAAAAAATAAAGTAAAGTACACAGATCTGGCCGGGTGTCTCTGCATTCACCTCACTGACAAAGGATTGTCCCTTAAAAACAGAACCCTGCTCCATATCCATAAATTCTCACACATATTCACACATTCTTCTCAGGATCTTTGGGCTTCTTCTGTTCAGTTTTCTCTTGCCCCCTTCCCAATAGATCAATGCTCTTGGTGCCATCGAGATTTACATTCCCTGATAGCAGAAATGCAATAAATTCCTCCCCCAGAGCTCTGGGCACTGCTGTCCTCATCTGGATCAGAGAGTTTACAAAAGGAAAAAAGATCTCCAGCTCTTTTTCAGTCTTTGGGTTACACAAACAAAAGCAGTTTTTGTTTTAATGCTATGTCACAGCTTAACATACATGTATTATAGCACTATTTCTGAGTTTCATCAATAACAGAAATAAAGAAGACTGTATTATTACAGCTAAATTTTCTAATCTTATACATATAATATTCATTATAATACTTGTGAAAAGTCAATAATATGATATGCATTTATAACATAAGCGAGGTATTTAAATGAGTGAGTCCTCATGGCAATTACAGTGCTGGCATTAATCACTACAAAAACACTAAAAATATTCCTAGAACTGCTGTTCCTAAACTCTTAGAAGCAGCACATGAATTTGTGGGGTAAAAAACACTGCAATGTTCAAAACTGAAGGAAAAAAAATGAAGAACTGGCAAAGCTGGGTCCAATTCCTGCGGAAATAAGGGAGATAGATTTAGGATTCATGTGAAGTCCCTACAGCTGCTTTGGGACCACCAGAGCTGATTTGAGAGGGGGTTCCACTCTCAGGAACGAGAGGAATTCCCATTCCACAGGAATTCCAGCTGGCTTTGACACTCTGGGTTCGCTGCACCACCAGGAAAAGACATTTCTGGGAAGGAGTGAAAAACACCTGATGTTACTGGGGGGGTGAAATGGTCCAAGGCAAGAGAAATGGGGAAAATAAAGAGAATTTTGGCACTTTCAACCTCGGGGTATTGCTGGGATGAGGTACAGAAAAATTGGGATTCTCCTGTGGATGCTCAGTCCCAAAACACTCCTGGAATAAGAACAGGTATCCTCTGTCCTGCTGCTGGGAGGCACAACAGGTTTAGGTGATGTGGGATCATCTCCCAAGCAACAAATGTAGAATTCCATGGAATCTCTTCACTACAAAACCATCACTTTTAGGATTCCCACACCATTTCCCAATCCAAGCTCCCTGAGAGGATTCCCAACTGATCTCCTGCTGATGGATGGAAATCCCCAAGGTGGGGAAAAGGCAATGAAACTGTTGGGAAAGCAAATAAAAACCGGGAAAGGCAGGGAAAAACTCAGTGCAGCCCATGGAAACACAGAGGAACGCAGGGAAAGCGGGCTGGGGGAGTCTCAGCTCTGAGCAAAATCAGAATTGGAGTGAAAAGGTGGAAATACAAAATATGCAGATCACAGCCAGCCGGTACAAGCTGCTCCTCGCTGATGTTTTTCTCTTGTCGCTATTTGCTACCAGCCTGAACTCCAATATTACAGGATTGTTAGCATTAAAAAAGGATCATTTTGGAGGCTCCTTCCCATCAGGCAGGGATGTAATTATTCCTTATCTTCCAAGACAGCCAAGCCCAGGAAATACAATTACCCAAATTTATGTTCACTGGAGTGTGAAGAAAGAAGTCATAAACTGAATATTGTATTTATCCCTTTGCTTTTAGCAGTTATTTAAATGCACCAGTGACTTCCTGACTCTTCCTTTTGAAGAATTCTTGGCTGGAATTTGTTATGACTTTGATTTCCTGCTTGTTTACAAAGCTTTTCCCACCTCTTCGAATTCCAGAGGCTCCCAGCCATAACAAAGAGCTTTCTCTTCTCCCTGATAACAGCTCTGCACCAGTTGTTCGGGAATTGTTTGCTGCTAAGGTGGGAAAAGCTGCAATATCCCTGGAGCTGGTCTCATTCTGTGCCCAAAAGGAAGAGTTCTGGCAGCTGGATGGAACTGGATGAGTTTTGAGGTCTCTTCCAGCCCAAATTTGTGATTCCTCATCCACCAGATCGACTCCCGGAGGAGGATCCAAAGGAGGAGCAGGAGGAGATCAGGGATGTGCCACCCTGGAGGAGCTGGGGACGGAGGGGCCTCAACCAGCTCAAACCTCAGCCAGAACAGAGCCACCAAAACCTCCAAGGAATTACATGGAGCTGCGGGAGCAAATCCAGAGGATGATCCAAGGGATGGAGCAGCTCTGGAAAAGAGACCAGGAATGACCTCATTGTGACCTTCCAGGACCTAAAGGGGCTCCAGGAGAGCTGGAGAGGGACTGGGGACAAGGGATGGAGGGACAGGACACAGGGAATGGCTCCCAGTGCCAGAGGGCAGGGATGGATGGGAGATTGGGAATTGGGAATTGCTGGCTGGGCTGGAATTGCCAGAGCAGCTGTGGCTGCCCCTGGATCCCTGGCAGTGCCCAAGGCCAGGCTGGACATTGGGGCTGGAGCAGCCTGGGGCAGTGGGAGCTGTCCCTGGATGGATTTAAGGTCCTTTCCAAGCCAGAGCATCCTGGGATTCTGTGATTTCCTCACCAAAACACCTCTGAATGAGTCTCATTTCCATACTGGGCTCAGCCTTTGGAAGCAGCACCAGGAACATTCCCTAGGGAGCAACTCCCAGTTGTTCAGGCACCTTCAGGAAAGGTCAGAAGTGGAGCAGGAATCTCGTTCCCTCTCTGTGTTCACACCAAGGCCTGGAATTTTCCAAGCTGTTGGGTTTGGCTCAGGATAAAGAAAACTGGGATAATGCAACAAGGAGGAAGCAAAGCCTCCTTTGTAATTCCCTCTTCTCTCCTCTGCTTTCCAATGCAAATGGGGAAAGAAAGGAAAGAAAAATGGATTTACTCCACTCAGACCAGCACCAAAGGAAACAAAAATGGATTTACTCCACTCAGACCAGCACCAAAGGAAACAAAAATGGATTTACTCCACTCAGACCAGCACCAAAGGAAACAAAAATGGATTTACTCCACTCAGACCAGCACCAAAGGAAACAAAAATGGATTTACTCTGCTCAGACCATCAGCACTGCTGGTGCTGAGCTTCCCCCAAAGGGTCACAGCTCCTTGATCACCCCAAATTTGAACCACCCCAGAGCCCAGGAGCAATGAGAACACACAAATGCTCCAAGACCAGAGGTTTTTTTCCAGGAGTTTGGAATTCTAGAATCTCCCGAGCTGAAGGACCCATGGGATCAAGGAGGCCATGCCCAGGACACCCCAGAAATCCCATCCTGTGCCCGAGAGCCCACCCAGGACCTCCAAAGCACCCCAAAAATTCCAAAACTGCTTGGAAAAGTTGGGGTTCCATTCCTGTTACTGAGAAAAAAAAACACCCCCTTAACTGACACCTCTACAAGTCCATCCCTATCCCTCCTGTCTCCAGCATTCCCGGGATACACCTGGGATATGAGACTGCTTCCATGATTCCCACAGCAGCCAGGTCTCCCTGTTCCTTCTTCTTGCTCTTCAACCTCACCCCAGCCCCAATATTATTTTTATTTCTGCTTAAATTCCCAAGCTTTTCTCCATAAGGGAAGGCGACAACATTAATGGGCCTGACTTTGAAGCAGATTTTAATTTCCAGCAAGCAGGAGAAGTTATCCAGGAGCCATGGATGGAATTCCCGAGTTAAATCAGCTGGCAGAGAAAGCCAGTGCTGATGGAAAAATGCACATTATGGAAAAGAGCCTCTGGGACAGCACAGGCTCTGCAGGGAGCTTTTCCTCCCTCTGGATTGGAGGGGAGCAGGAAAAGAGAGGATTTCAGGATTCCAGGCAGGCAGGAGCTGCTCCGAGGGGAGCACAAATCCCAGCAGAGCCTTCGGTGAGTGCCCAAGGGTTGGGATGGGAGATGCTGGTTTGGACAGGCAAATCCTGACTTTTTCCATCCCTTTTCATCATTTCCAGAAAGTGAAGGAATTGGTTAATAATAATGTAGTTGGAAAGGTCTTTTTTTTTATTCCTCAATAGGGTGATGCTGTGGCCAAGGTTTTTCTGGGTCAGAGGAACCTGCACAACCGGTATCTTCATACAAGCTCCATGTCCGTCTGCAGCACAAGGAGCAGGACGGGCACATAAGGACTATAAAATGACCTCTAACAGGCAAATGAAAGAGCCCTGAGGAAGAAGTGGCTGTGGGCAGCGTGAATCAGCAGGAGTGACTGTGCACACCTTCATGCACCCACTATATGCTAAATCTGTAATAAAATTGTCACTGCCCCAGACATGGGCTTTGCCAGGCTTGCACATGAGAAGCTTTCCAACCTGCTGCTGGTGCTGTTGAGTGTGGTATCCTGCTCTGCTGCTGCTGCTGGGGATGAGCCCAGCCTGGGCAAGAGGTCCTTGCCTCATTATGAACACGATTCCAGTGGTGCTGTTGACTCTTCTCAAGACACGAGGCTACATGTTTTCACACTGGACTATGACTATGTGCAAATTCCCTGTGAAGTCACCCTTTGGATACTCCTTGCCTCTTTTGCAAAAATAGGTAAGTAGAAAATGGGATCTCAGGTTCCCCCTAACTTGGAAAGAAGGTGAAAAAGTACAATGTAACCGAGTAACTTTCGTTCATTTTGAAGCTGGAATTGATTTTACAGCATCTGTCCTCAAAAGAACAGGTGTGTTCATTACCACAGCAATGCCAATATTCCACTTTAGGATGATTCCATCTTACTTAAGTTAACATATGACCTCTAACCTTCACGTCTCTTGGGCTGTGCGTAGCAAGTAGCAACAGAGCTCCCTGACACAGTGCTGTCCATTCATTTTTCTAGTCCTTGTAGATAACAAGATACTGGAATTTTCAACCTGACACAGCTGTAGAAATCAGTTACACCAGACTGAGACTTCAAGAGTATTGAATTTTAGGGAGAAAGTGTAAAGCTTTCTTTCTTTGTATGAGGAAACATTTCCCTCTGAGTCCTTGTTTTACATATTTGCTTCTTAAAGCTGGTGTGAAAAGTAATACCAGGAGAGAAAGAATGAGAGTCTCCGAGGGTGTGGATCATCAGAGATGCAGGCTAAGTATCTTTTGAATACACAGCAATGCATCTAGCCTCTATTAGAGCTCCATGTGGGTATCTGAAAGGGTAAATAAAAAGCCTGGAGTTGTAGTGATGCCTTTTCTCAATCCTTAAATCCCAGGATTTGGCTTGGGAAGGGACCTTAAATCCCATCCCATGGCAGGGACAGCTCCCACTGTCCCAGGCTGCTCCAGCCCCAATGCCCAGCCTGGCCTTGGGCACTGCCAGGGATCCAGGGGCAGCCACAGCTGCTCTGGCAATTCCAGCCCAGCCAGCAATTCCCAATTCCCAATCTCCCATCCATCCCTGCCCTCTGGCACTTTGAACATCTTTCAGGGCCTCACCACCCTAAGAACTGGCAGTTTCTGTCCCATATCCCAACTAAATTTCCCTTCCTGTCGTATTTTCACCTCCCCAGTCTCACTTCCATCCCTACATCCGTGTGGAAATACCCAAATAATCCAACAACAAACCCAAATAATCCAAACAACAACCGCTGAGTTTATCACAGCTGCGCAAAGCTCTCCCGAAATCCGGAGCTAATCAAACCCCCCAGGAAGAAACACAGAATTCCTGGATGTTCCTTTTGGTCCCGAGATCCCCCTGAGAGCAGCAGCTCCTCTCCCAGCTCATCCCTGATCCTTTGCTGGGCTCATCCCGCTCGGTTGAAGTCACCCACAGCAATAAAGTGCAAGGACCTCGGGGAAATATTGCTTTTTAAAAGTCATCACCCAGCAAAAGGTGAAATAAAACCAAGCCCCTCATTGCAGGAACAGGCTGGAAGGGGAGAGCAGTGAATAAACCCTGAAATTCAGAGTTTAGCCCCAGCACATCAATTCTCCTCGAATTCCAGGGGGTTTTAGCAGCAGGATTTCTCCCCAGACGCTCCCATTTCCTGCATTAAAAGCTTTTTCTGCTGCAAGAGTTGGTTTTTCCTCAAATGATTCTTAAATAGAGCCTTGAAACTGAAGCAAACCTGAAAGTCCACACAGGCTCTTGATTTCAGGAGTCCTCAGGTCGTTCTCCGCTCAGAGATTCAGGAAATGGTGATTTCAGCACTGCGAGATAAGCAATTAATTCCCCAATTAATCAAAATATTTGGTATGCAACTGGGTTCTTATTTGAATAAGCAATTATCCTAAAGTCCTTTGATTCCAAATTAGCACAAAAAAACCATCCTGGCACGGAGAAATTGTTCCTGAAGTGTTTGTTTGGATACAAACTCTGGATGTGCGGAATGGGAACACAGCCATGGGATGGAATTTATCAAAAGTAGGCAGAGAACTTCCAGAATTCCCTCTGCAGGTTCCCCATGGAAATATTCCATCCCTTTCCTCAAAGGAAAAACACCCACCTGGATGGAATCAGCTGCTGGAGCAGGGCTCCTTGGGAAGAAATCCCCGTTGGAAGCTGCTTTTAAATAAAAACCACAATAAAAGGAACCCACCCGAGAGGATCTGGGAGAGATTCCCCAGGGAACTCAAACAGGGACACGTTGGGAGGTGGGAAAATGGGATCCCAGGCTGCTCTGGGGTATTTCCAGGGAATGAAAGGGGAAGATGGGAGTGGATGAGACCCCTCCAGGCACCCCAGAGCTCTGTCCCAGCACCCCCGAGAAATCCATCCCCAGCTCCAGGGATTTTCCTAAGGATGGAAATGAGTCCTCTCTAAACAACTGGGCAGTCAAAAATGTATATATTATTTTTTTTTTATTGACTCCTCTGGGTTTGTTCCTCACTCCTGGGAGATGCTGGGACAGCCCAGGCAGCACCTCAGGGATTCCCCAGAAATTCCAGCCCCATCCAGGTGCTGGAGACACGGAGACAGCAGTGAGGGATGGCTGGGCACCACAGGATCATGGAATGGGTGGGAAGGGACCTCCAATCCCACCCATCCCACCCTGCCATGGCAGGGACAGCTCCCACTGTCCCAATGTCCAGCCCCAATGTCCAGCCTGGCCTTGGGCACTGCCAGGGATCCAGGGGCAGCCACAGCTGCTCTGGCAATTCCAGCCCAGCCAGCAATTCCCAATTCCCAATCTCCCATCCATCCCTGCCCTCTGGCACTGGGAGCCATTCCCTGTGTCCTGTCCCTCCATCCCTTGTCCCCAGTCCCTCTCCAGCTCTCCTGGAGCCCCTTCAGGCCCTGCCAGGGGCTCTGAGCTCTCCCTGGATCCTTCTCCTCTCCAGGTGAGCATTCCCAGCTCTCCCAGCCTCTCCCACAGCAGAGCTGCTCCATCCCATGGATCCTCTCCCACTCTGCAGCCCCAAACTCCTCTGTCCACTCCAGAATCCTCTGCTTTCACCCCTTCCCCTCCTCCTCTCCGTGATCCCAACCAACACTCCAATGGTTTTTAATCACAGCCAAGGGCTCAGGATAAAACCTCAGGCAGTGCAAGAATTCTGAGCTAGAAAAAGAAACAAAATAACCGGCGTCCAACTCTGCCTTTTATAACCACTCTGGCTGAGGAAAAGAAGAGAAAGTAATTTTACAGCTTCCTCCAGAAATCAGAAGCTGCTCCTTGGCCTGATGCAAATCATCTCTCGATCCTACAAAGTGCCAGTGATAAAGGCCTGGAGCACGTCCTGGTCCCAGTGCCCATCTCCCTCTGCAATTAACGCTTCTGATTTCACCCAAACAGAGCCAGGGGAGAATTGACTCCTCTCAATTCCAGTCCTCGCTAATATTTCATTTTTTTACAGCTCACATCCCGTCTGAGTTAAATTGGGGCTGTCAATGCCTCCTCCCGGCCAGGGGAGCTGCACAAAATCCCAAGGAGCTCATTTGGAGAGGCAGAGCTGGGGCTGGGCAGGCTGTGGGTCAGGAAAGGGGAGAGGAGAGCCTCACCCAGCACAGCTCTGCCTCCTGAATCCTAAGCAGAGATTACAAACTGCAAAGGCACAGAAACTGTGATTGTTTTCAATCTTTAAACCCCAGGAAAAGGTCAGCGAGGTAATTGCTGCAAGAAAAGATCACAGGTCAGGAGAAATTTAATTTTTTTTTTCTTTTTTTTTCTTTTTCCCTTGAAATATTCAAAGTGCCAGGAAAAAAAGTTTGCAATGGGAGGAATTAAAGAGGGTGTTAATTCTGTCTCCAATTCACAGAAAATATTACAGAGGTGGAAACTGTGGTTGTGAAAAGCAATTGCCAACCTCTCTGTGTCTCATTCAGCCATGGAGGAGCAGAAAGCATCCCAGTCCTGCGGTGGAGGAGATGCCCAGGCACAGCTCATTCCCATTTTCTTTGGGATTTTGGGATGTTCTGGTACACAGGGAAACAGAACCTGAGTTCAGCAGGAGGGTTTCAAAGTGGAAAACACCCAGGGCTGCCAGTGAAACTCAGGTTTTAACCAAACTGGGAGGGGAAGGGAATTTTCTTGAAGGTCCAAACCAAGCCAATGCAGTTCTGTGACTCCTGGGACATCCCTGGATGAGGCAGCAGGCCAAAGCCAGAGCTCACAACAAATGGTGAGAAAAAAGTGACTGCTCAGGTGCCAGGGGCTGCCTAAAACAGGACCTTGGGCTTAATGGGTCGGTTCCATTTTCACTTTGGTTCCACGGCAACCTCATTCTGGACCCAGATTCGGGAAGAGATTGAGATTGTTATCAAACAAAACCAGGTGAGCACAAAGGCGAGTGTTCCTCTGGATCACCCCAGCAAGAGCTAACAGCTGCCCTATAGGGTGAAAATCCTGCACAGTTCCTGAAAATCCGGCACATTTCCCAAAAATCCGGCAGGAGGCAGGGCCTGAGGGAGGAGAAAAAACAAAGGGAAAATCACCAATAAGAACTGATTTAGCAGGTGAGGAAATAAAGGTACAAGGAAGGTATTCCATGCTCTCAGGGTGGGCTGGAATAGGATTCCTGGTTGGAGTTGGAAGCCACTGATCCATGAGGAAAGTCTGGGAGAGCTGGGAATGCTCACCTGGAGAGGAGAAGGATCCAGGGAGAGCTGGGAATGCTCACCTGGAGAGGAGAAGGATCCAGGGAGAGCTGGGAATGCTCACCTGGAGAGGAGAAGGATCCAGGGAGAGCTGGGAATGCTCACCTAGAGAGGAGAAGGATCCAGGGAGAGCTGGGAATGCTCACCTGGAGAGGAGAAGGATCCAGGGAGAGCTCAGAGCCCCTTGCAGGGCCTGAAGGGGCTCCAGGAGAGCTGGAGAGGGACTGGGGACAAGGGATGGAGGGACAGGAGCCAGGGAATGGCTCCCAGTGCCAGAGGGCAGGGATGGATGGGAGATTGGGAATTGGGAATTGCTGGCTGGGCTGGAATTGCCAGAGCAGCTGTGGCTGCCCCTGGATCCCTGGCCAGGCTGGACATTGGGGCTGGACATTGGGACAGTGGGAGCTGTCCCTGCCATGGCAGGGCTGGGATGGGATTTCAGATCCCTTCCCACCCAAACCATTCCAGGATTCTTTGGGGAAAGGCTGGGAAAACATTCCACAATTCCATTCCCCCACCGACAGGAGCAAAGCTCAGCCTTCCTTTGCCACCCCCCAAATTCCTGCTGCTGCAGCTCCTGGAATGGCTCCACTTGCATAAATTTGTCGGGAAAACAATTAAAGTTAATTTAGATAATTTATCACTTGAAAAGAAAGCGCCTTATCAGCAGGTATCAGCCTGTAAAGCAAACCCAGAATGGGTGGCAGAGGAATCCTGAGCCCTCTCAGACACCGAGTGATGAAATCCAGGGGGGCTTTGTAGCCAGAGTAATTAACTGCTATTAGCTAATCACCCTCTGGTAGCTGCGTTTGTGGCTCCACAATTGTCTCATTGACACTTTGGCTGCATTCCCTGGTGGAAAAGGGACAGAAACTTGTGGTAACAGCCTGGAGTTCTTGTCCTGCAGCAGGAAGGGGAAGCTGGGAAGAGCTGTGAGTGCACAGGGCCTTGGGATGCTCCTCCCGCTGCTTCCAAGGATTTCTGTTCTATCCTGAATGTTCTGTCTGCAGGGACCGTAAAAATGATGGAATTGGGGGGAAAAAATTAGCCATTTTCACTGCTCCATGCCCCATCCAGCCTGGCCTGGAACTCTTTCCCAAATGCCCTCAAAATTCCAGGCGGGCTGCCAAGGTCTGCCGGCACTGCCATCGCTGGGAATTTGTGCAGGAATTCTGAGATTTTGAATCATTTTTCCCAAGGAAGATAAAACAACGGGAAAAGCTGAGGTTGCAGAGCTGCATGTCCAGGCCAGCCTCTTGCAGCTGATCACAAATTAATGATATTTGCTTAATGATAATAATAATAACCAGCTGCAGGGAAGGCAGGAATGACCCGAGCACCTAAGGAGGGAATGCTCTAATTAAGCATTGCCCTGACGATGGAGGGCATGGGGATGTTGTCATGGCAACTCCACTCCGGGCTCCACCAGGATCAGCATTCCAGGATCCTTTAGGCTGGGAAAGGCCCTCAGGATCACCGAGGCCAGCTCCAAACCAAGCCAAGGCCAGCCTTGCTTTAGCTCCCACTATTTCCCAGTTAAAGCACTTTATCACCAGTTCCTGAGCTGTCTTTGGACAGCTTTTGGTTTCCCACTGAGCTGTTTGGAGCTGTAATTGGGGAATGCCCAATCCCAGCCCCTTTTCCCACTGAATTCCCAGTTTATATTTGGACAGGGAGCCTGCTCTGCAACCCACCGAGCGACGCTTTGTTTGCTCACTTCGCAGTGGGGTCGCCACCTCCTCTGCTCCTGTTCCAGGGCTGACAGTGATTTAAACTCGGTCTATTTCTCCAAGCTGGGCCTAATCTCGGTTATAAATCATGCTGAAGGACGTTTCCTCCTGCCTGTCATCGCTCAGGAAGATGCTGCTCTCGGAACGATGCGCGATTCCAAGATTCGCTGATTCCAGAGGCGGCGCATTTTAATGAGCCGTGGGCTGGCGAGGGCTGCAGCCCCAATCCTAATTGCCTCCCCTCATTTAGGGGTTTGCTCATTAAGAAGGGACAGCTGCAATTCAGTTTGGGCAGAGACTGAGGGAGCTGGGCTGACTGGACACGCTCTGCTTCCCACAGGAACCGTCTCTCTCTTCCCAGAATTCCAGCTCTGGGATCGCCAGAGCACGGCACAGAATTCCAGAGCCATTTCAGCTGGGAAAGCCCTCCAGGATCACCAAGTCCAACCTGTGCCCCATCCCCAGAGCTCTGAGTGCCACATCCAGGAATTCCTGGGACTCCCCCCGGGATGGGCATTCCAAAGCTGGCTCTCCTCTAGGAAAGGCTTCCTAAGGTTTCCTGTCCCATCCTGATGAGTCTCTGCCCCTTCCCCTGCAGTCTCTGTGCCCCAGATCCCTGTGGAGCTGCAGGAATTCCGTGGCTCACGCATAATTCCATGTCCCACCCCGCTCCCAGCTTCTTTCCAAGCTGCCAAATCCATCCTCATCTTTCATCCCTTCCACCTCACTGGAACTTCCCAAGGACACGTCCTCCGGGGGGATAGCAACAACAGGAGTAGCACTAAAGGAAGGGAAAGGCACTAATTGCAGTTAATTATGGGGCTGCTGGATTTGCCAGCTGTGCTGTGGCCCCTCACAGCCGGGCCAGCCCTTACTGTGCCACCCAGCAGCTGGCAGGCCTGGCAGGATGGAATTAAAAGCCAATGCAGGGATTTCTTAGATCATTTTAACAGCACAAAGCAGGAGTCCCTTGTCCAAATCCCATTAATAACCACTTGGAAACGGCAGCCTGCAAAGCCCATTAAATACAGACAGAGATATTTTAGGCAAAAGCTAAAACTGTTTGAACTTTGCAGTGTCTGCGAGGCCGCTCGAATTGAGCAGCAAACAGAGCATTTCTAATCCAGCCCAGATGAGAAAAGAGAGCAGAGAGGACAGAGTTTTAAAAGAGAAGGAGAATAAATGTCAGAGCGGAGCAGAGAGCCGTGGCTGCGGGGATCCAGCGGGATGGGCTGCAGGGATGGGTGAGGGAGCGTCGCAGGGACAGTGGGACGTCACTTCACCTTCCCTGGGAGGGATGGAATTGCCAGAGCAGCTGTGGCTGCCCCTGGATCCCTGGCAGTGCCCAAGGCCAGGCTGGACATTGGGGCTGGAGCAGCCTGGGACAGTGGGAGCTGTCCCTGCCCATGGATGGGTGGGATTTGAGGTCCTTTCCAACCCAAACCCTTCCATGGTTCCATTTTGGTATAAAATCAAGCAATCAGCAGTGAGATCGAACCCAAAGCATGAATATCAATTTTAGTCCACAGCTCGTTTTGCTCTCCAATCACAGACCAAAGGAATTAAAGTGTGCCAGAGGATGGGATTCAGGGAATTTTTGAGCAGGTATTTCCTACACCCCCAGCACAGTCCTGGCTGTCCCACAGCTCACCACACTCAACTAAACCCTTTAACTTCCACCAGACTCAGAGGAAAAGAGGGATCCAAATGGCTGGGAAGGAGCAGGATTTCCAATGGAAACTCCAGCCACGAGGAACTGGAGCTGGAGAGGGAGGAGAGATGAAAGCTCCTGTCCCACTCCGTGCTCTCCACCAGGAATTCCCTGCAGCTTATTGAGGCTCACACAGATATTTTCCATTTCAAACCAAACCACCTCAAGGCATGGATGGAAACCTGGAGGTTCTGCCTCAGAAGTGGGCAGGATTATAAAAGAACAAGAAGACAAAGGAAGCCCCTGTGGAAAACTGGTGATGCCCTTCCCAGTCCCTGGGTCTTGGAAGGATTCAAAAGGGCCACATGGAGACCAGGCTTTGGTACAACTCCAAAGGTGTTTGTTTTCTATCCCATTTTCCTCTCCATCCCCTCTCCCATGGCTGGAACCGATGCAGGGAGTGTCCAACACCCAGAGCACCTCAGGGTTTAATTAATTCCAGAACTGGTTCCTTTCCTAGAAAGACTTTGTTGCTGTCCCTCAAATTCCCTTCCTGAAATCAGCTCTGGGTATCCAAATGTCATCCCTGGATTTCTCAGGAATTCTCAGATTGAGAGATTTGGTTTTAGTGATTAAACGGAGCCATGATGGATGGATCTGCCACAGGATCCTGAATTCTGGTCACTGCCAGGCTGTCTCAGCTTCTACAGGAAACTGATTTTCCTTGGAGAAGCAGAAAGAGCCTCTCCACTGCCCAAAACAGGGAGGAAAAAGAGGAATTGTCCATTGTGACATCTTTGGATTGGCTCCACGCTGAGCCAGGGAATGCACCCTCACATCCAAGCCTGCCCTGGGCAGTGGGAACCATTCCCTGTGTCCTGTCCCTCCATCCCCTGCCCCAGCCCAGCTCTCTCTGTCTCCGCAGAAGAGGAACAGGCTCCTCTTGTTCTGTCCCTGAGTATGGAATTCCCACCCCAACCACTGCAGTGTCCTCCCCCTCCTCTGGAACACAGGAGTTTGTCCAAGATGGTCAATCCAGGAATGTCAAATTTTAAAAACTCAGGTAAGAATTTTTGCTTATGGAACTCCCCAGCTGCAGGTGCTCGGCAGCAAGAGATCCGTGGAAATATCCCTCTGAACTTGCCTGTGCCTCTTCTTCCCTAAATCCCATGGGAATGAGGCTGCTGGCAGAGATGGAGCTGGGATGTGAGGCGATTCCAGAGGGCCACCACAGGAGATTTAACCAGGATGGAATCATCCCATAGCGATCCACTGCTGAGCAGGCCCGGGAAACCCAACAGAATGGAGGAGAACCCGCACGGCTGGAGAGCACCCGGAGCAATTCCCACATTCCTGGAACAGCAGGGAAGGTCTGTCCTGGCTGGGAGAGCACAAACCTTCAGCCGGAGCTTTCCACACCCAGATCACTCCCGGAGAGTGGCAGGTTCCCTCTGGCTCATCAGAATTCACCGGAATCCTCCCATCGTTAATTTGTTGGCAAAACATCGCAAACTTGACGGGAAGCAGAGGGCAGGAGTCAAACGTTGCAGCCCACGTGGCTTTGGTAAAGATATTAAATTTGCAAGAGAACAGCTTTCCCCAGAACCTTGGAGATTTAAAAGATGGGAAATATTTTGCTCCAACTGGTCTTATTCCTATTGGTCCTGCATTTATGAATAATATTAACTCACACACAATTGGAGCCATATGGCAGAAGGAAAATTAAAAAGTTACAACAAGAAAATTAGCTGTGGATATGGTTTGCATGGCTGGGAGAATTTCTTGGGAGGTTTCAAGCTGTAAATCTTTTTTTAGCTTCGCATAAAAGCAGATCCAGAATGAATTCTTCACTGTTTTGGCACAAGAACGGTCACTCCTCTCGAGGTCAGCTGGAGAGGGGGATGTGCTGGCAGGATGGAGAAGTTTGGGCCCTCAGGGGATTCCTGGGATTGGAGGGACCTCCAGGGGGATTTGCTCCCTCCTCCCAGTTCCAGGAGGGTCACCCAGAGCGGGCTGCCAGGGCCAGGTGTGGTTGGATTTGGGATATCTCCAAGGATGGAGCCTCCACAGCTTTCCTGGGCAGCCCATGCTGGTGTTTGAGTGGGAAAACAGGGTTTTCTTGGAATATCTGTGCTGTTTGTGTGTGCTCCTGTGGGCACCACCGAGAGAAGGCCGGCTCCATCCTCAGCCTTCCACAGGGAATTCCTTCCCTAATTATCCACAGGGATAAGACCTCCCTTATCCTCCGGGCTGTAGGAAAGATGCTGCAGCCCCTTTATAAAACCTGTCACAGAATCCCAGCGTGGTTTGGGTTGGAAGGGACCTCCTCAAGGTCCTCCAGTCCAACCTCCGCGAGCGGGAGGCTCTTCCTCCAGAAAATATCCAAAAAAGAAGCTATTTAGGAGCAAAGCTTTGAAATAATACATTCCAAACCATTCTCCCATCTCTCAGCCCATGGCAACACCTGCATATTGGCCTGAGCATCCTGGACTCATTCCGTGGCCTGAGTCCCTCTGGAGCGAATCTCTCCCAGGAGGTCCCTGTGGAAACTCCTGAGGTTTCGCGGTGCTCCTGCAGCACAAGCAGAGGAGCTGTGCGGGAACAGAGCAGCAGGAATCCATCTGAGAGAGTTCAGCCTCCCAGGAAATCCCAGGGAGCTCCAAGCTGAAGGTGGCCTGTGCTTGGCTGGAGTCCTGGGGAGAGGAGTCGGAGCGGGTGAGCGTCAGCAGAATTCCTGTTTGCCTCTGCGGCTTCCGACCGCGGCCGGCTCCCTCCTGCTGCTGTCACCTGCTGTGGGACACGAGCTGTGCTCCAAAGGGCACTTTGGGAACCAGCCCAGCCCCGCTCAGAGAGCTCAGCTCTCTCTGTGCTCCTTTAGGCTGAGCTTAATGAGCCTGATGTGGTTTCCAGCCCAATTAACGCCATCCCAGCTCAGAGCCTGGCAATAACGGCCTCGCGCTGAGCTGGAAGTGATTTTCCCGGACTAACGGGAATTCCTGCATTTCTGACGGGAGGCATTCGGCACAGACATGTGCCTGGGGAGGCTCTGTCCCGTTTGGAAATGCTGGAAGGGATTTATCCTGTGGGGCAGCCCAGCTGCTGCTCCTGGTGCTGGTCCAGCATCGCCTCTCCTAGACCCGTTTGACTTTGCTTGAGCTGCTGCCTGAAAGCTTGAGGAGGTTTAATTACAGATAATAATTCATGTGGCAGCAGATGATTAAATATTCCAGGAGAAGCCCACCTGAGCTAAAGTGACGAGAGAGACACCCAAATTCCAAAGGGACAGCTCCAATTTTTTTGGCTCATGGGACTGACTTTTCCAAGGACGCGCTGTGTCTCCCTCGTACCCTGGGAGTTCCCCTGGCCTCAACAGCTGTCCCGTTTCTCCTCTGATTGCCTTTCCATGAAACATTCCATGTTGCTCAGTTTCTGCCGTGTTCCAGCTCCCTCGTCTCAGCAGAACTGCTCGGGAGCCTCAGCTGCCACAGCTGCTCTGGGAACTCCATCCCAGCCAGGAATTCCTTCCCAATATCCCACCCAACCCTGTCCTTTTCCAGCTAAAAGCCATTCCCTGTGTCCTGTCCCTCCATCCCTTGTCCCCAGTCCCTCTCCAGCTCTCCTGGAGCCCCTTCAGGCCCTGCAAGGGGCTCTGAGCTCTCTCTGGATCCTTCCCTTCTCCAGGGGAACATTCCCAGCTCTCCCAGCCTGGCTCCAGCCCTGGAGCAGCTCCATGGGTTTCTCTGGATCACTCCAGCAGCTCCATGTTCTCGTGTCCCTGTTCCCCAGGCTCTGCTCCCTCCGTCCCTCACTGCCCGGGGGTGGCTCCGGCACTCCGGGTGTCCCCAGTGTGTCACCCGAGGCCCGGGACAGGGACAACATTCAGGTGACCCAGGTGAGTCTTCCCCAGCAGGAGGAGGAGTTCTGCATCCCTAAAATCCCCGTTCATCCCCAGGGATCGGGGAGGATCCTGGGTCAGTAATTCCCAGTGGATCCAGTGTCAACCAAGGCAGAACCTCTCTTGCAGCCGAGTTTTTCACTCCGGCGGGGACATTCGAGGGCTCCCAGAAGAAGAAGGAATTCCTCCTCTCCCGAAGGAATGGGATTCCCGGGAAGAGGGAGCAGGGACAGCCGCACTCCAATGGGGTGAAGCTTCCCAGAGCTTCCAGACCTGCTCTGGAGGTCCTTGGTGTTGGAGCAAGGACAAGGAAAAACCACGGGCAGGAGGGAGCTGCCTCCTCCTGGAGGCTCAGGGTCAGGATAATTAGTGAATTATTGTAATTATGCCTCCTTCCCGAGCACAGAGCTGTGTCCTTTCCATCCCGTGCCCTGACCTTGAAGGTTCTTCCTCTGGACATCAAATGCCATAAATTCTTTACTATAGTCTTAAAAAGAGACGACAAATATTGTGATTTTATTCGTACTCCACACATCACCTGATGAGGGGATGGAAAATTGGCTTGTGGATCCTGGTTATTCCAAGGAAACGCCCTGGAGGATATTTTCTGAGGGAGTTTCTAATTTGGGAACTTTTCCTGCTTCTTGCAAATCGAGTGAAGCAACATTTCCTCTTAAACTTCCTTCTTATCGCTTCTCTGCTGGGGTTTGCTGTCACTTATTCATAAAATCCATTCAAAAACCTAAAAAAAATAGCATGGAAAAGCTCAATTCCTTGGAAAATCAGGTACCCTGTGGTGCTGCAAGGCAGCCACAGGTGCACGTCCCTCCTGCCTCCACAAATAAAATTCCAAGGATTTGGGTTGGAAGGACCTTAAATCCCATTCCACCCCTGCCATGGGAAGGAACACCTTCCACTATCCCAGGGTGCTCCAAGCCTTGAAATCCTTGGATCCAAGGGCTGGAGTTCATGCCCAGCTAATGGAGGGTTTGGGGGGAAACGTGTGGAAGGGAGGGAACAAAGAGTGGAATTAAAAATCAACAGAAAAACTGCTGGGACTGTCAAGACAGAGGTCATGGATAGCAATTAAAAAACCAGGGAGTCCCAAAGGAAGGAAAAACCAAGGAATGATCCTGAAAAGCGCAGCAGACACCTGGAAGGAGCTGGGTAAGGCCACGGATAATGGATCATTAATGGATAAATAAAGAATAAAGAGGGACCATAGGAGGTGGTCCAGGGGTGAGGAGATGGCAGAGGTGGGAATCAGAGCAACCCTGGGGTTCCATGGAGGGGGGACAACAGTCCCTTGGAATTCCAGTCCTCTGGAATTCCAGCAGTTCAGGAGCTGGCAGGACACGGGGTGGGAGCACAAAGCTCCCCGAGGAGCACTGCAGCTGTCCCCAGGGACTGTGCTGGGATAACAGAAATGTCCCATTTTCACCATCACCTGGAGAGGCAGCTCCCAGATTATCCAGGTTTGAGCTGCTTCTGTATTTACACCCCAAATTACTGCTCAGAGTGGTTTGGGAACTCTGGGAAGTTGTGGTAGCTGAGCAAAAACCACTCTGGGAGGGAAAAGCATGGAAGTGACGTAAGGCAAAGCAGCCAGTGCCCATCCAAGCAGCTGGATTGTGGAATGGCCCTGCTGAACCCCCCAAACCAGGCTCCAGGTCGATCCCACTACACCCAGAATTCCCACTGGGAGTCCCTGCACTCCTTCATCTCATGGCCTGGACATAATTATTCCAACCCAGGCCAAAGCCAGTAATTAGCTGAGTGTGTAATTATCTCTCTCAGTCCATCTGCAGTTCAGGCTCTGTGAGGGATTTATTTCCTGAAGGGCTTCTGGGGGTTTTGCAACTCCAGAATGAAATTTGTTAAGTGTTAATAACTCCCAAATTAGCTCATTTGAGGCAGAGTTGGAAATAACTCAGCCATGTCAGCCGTAATCAACAAATTATCTGGAAATTTAGAAAGGGAAAAAAGGGATCTTGGATCATGCTGCAGTCCAGGGCAGTCAGTGGGAGGACATTTGTCGCTGGTGGGGAGGGGCTGGGATAGAATTCCCAGAGAAGCTGGGATCCTCTGGATCCCTGGGAGTGTCCCAGGCCAGGCTGGACACTGGGGCTGGAGCAGCCTGGGACAGTGGGAGGTGTCCCTGACATGGCTGGGGTGGGATGGAGGGGATTTGAGGTCCTTTCCAACCAAAACCCTTCTGGAATTCTGGGAATGGCACTCCCAGGCTCTCAGAGTTTGCTCTCAGTGAGTTGGGGTTTGGGTTCCTCTTTTTTTTTTTTGAGGAATTGTTTTAGAGCTCAGCTCCTTCTCCAAGCCGAGCCCAGACCAGGGGATGTGAATTCCCTGGGAATTATAACCCTGGGCGAGGTCAGGAGCTCAACAGAAACAAACCCCAACCCCTGCTTGGAGCAAATCCCCCCCTTTATCAGCCCTCGGAATAAATCTGCAGATCCAGCGGATGCCAGGAAGAAAATCCTCCCAGAGCTCTGGTTTTGCCTTTCTCAGTGCCAGAACCACCCAACCAAATTCTCTGTTTGTTACCAAATTACTCATCAAGGGCTCAGACAATCCAGGATTCCTTTGGACTCAGCAGAATTCCACCCCCTGCCACCAGGATGAGGAACTGGATGGCAATGAGTGAGATTTTGAGGCTGAAGGAGGAGAATTCTGCTGTCTGCCATACACTGGGCATCCAAATTTCAGGAATCACCGTCAGATCCCTGTAATTTTGGGAAAAAACGAGTACATTTATATTTTAAACCCCACACCAGAGCACCTCGAGCTCTACAGACGTCCCTTCTCCTGCTCTCTGGTGACCACTCTGTCCTGCCTGTGCAGAAATATTTTTCCTTGGAAGTCTTTCCATTGTTCCTGAACAGGGACACCAAGGGAAGCAAATCAACAGAGAGAAGCCTCTCCCGGAGGATTTGATAGGAATAAAGGGAATATCACATGAAACAGGGGAGCAAATGGACTGCAGGGCTATGAGGGAAAGCTCTCAGTGCTGGAATGCTGCTGGGTTTAGCCCCAGATACCTCTGGAGCAGCTCCAAGGCATTCCCGATCCCTGTGGGATGGTGACAAAGCCACAGCTCAAACTGCCAGAAATCTGAAAGCTGGGAAAGGGTCTGGAGCACCAGGAGAGGCTGAGGGAGCTGGGAAGGGGCTGGAGAATTGCTGAGGGAGCTGGGAAGGGGCTGGAGAATTGCTGAGGGAGCTGGGAAGGGGCTGGAGAATTGCTGAGGGAGCTGGGAAGGGGCTGGAGAATTGCTGAGGGAGCTGGGAAGGGGCTGGAGAATTGCTGAGGGAGCTGGGAAGGGGCTGGAGAATTGCTGAGGGAGCTGGGAAGGGGCTGGAGAATTGCTGAGGGAGCTGGGAAGGGGCTGGAGAATTGCTGAGGGAGCTGGGAAGGGGCTGGAGAATTGCTGAGGGAGCTGGGAAGGGGCTGAGCCTGGAGCAAAGGAGGCTCAGGGGGCCCTTGTGGCTCTGCACAAGTCCCTGGCAGGAGGGGACAGCCGGGGGGGTCGGGATTTCTCCCAGGGAATAACTTCAAGATTCAGAATATTCCAGGCTGGAAGGGACCCACAAAGGCTGAATCCAACTCTTAAATAAATGAGTTATTAAAACCCATTCTTTACCCAATATGGGTTATTAAAACCCATAACCTTGGTGTTGTTGGCACCGTGTCGTGCCAGGGGAGGGGAAAAAATCATGGAAAGGGCAATAAAGCAACTGCTAAAAGAACTGGTGGAGTCCCCATCCCTGGAAATGTCCAAAAAAAACCTGTGGATGTGGCCTGTGAGGCTGTGGGTGAACGTGGTGCTGGTCCCATGGATTCTGTGACCCTAATTCCAGCCTTAATGGGATCATTAAGGATCGATTGGATTTTACAGAGGTGTGAAGGAAAAGTCTGAAAGAATCCACAAAGCAGAGGTGTTCCAGAGGAATTCCCAGCGCCTGAGGGCACCCTGGAGCTGCCTGAGGCTGTGATAAATCAGTGTGGCTTTATCTCCAAACGCAGCCAACACCCCCGATAAGAGCAGGGATTTGTTTACCCCAATGGATTTCTGCCACCGGGAAGGGAAATAAATGACCTGAGGAATTTTAATATATATAACACACCTGCTTTATCTCTGGGATTCACCTGGGGAAGCAAAAGCTGCCTCGCAGGAAGGGATAATATTTGTTTTCACCTCCCAACAGCCTCAGTGACAAAGAGGGACCTGTGCATTCACAGCCCACCTCCCACTCCAGGGGTTACTCATCCATCCCAGAATTTGGAAATACGTTTTGAGGCCATTTGTGATCTCTCTGGATCAATCTGGAAATAAACTGGAAATGCAGTAGTGGGATAAAGCCAAAAGCTTCCAGGCTTTGTGAAGCTTTAACTGTGGGAAAGGAGATCCTGGGAGTCCTCTCCACACAGGATCCAGCGGGATGCTCACTCCTTATTCAAGAACTCAATTTAAACCCTCTCAAATCAATGCAAGACGCCTTTAAAGCAAATTTTGCCGATGGTTTGAGACGAGAGTCACCTGCAGGGAGACTCCACAGGTGCTGCTCTGCTACCTGGGGACCTCCGAGAATAAAAAATGTGAAAATCCATCAGCTCCGAGATTGCCTGGTTAAACTCAGGGAGGAAGTGGCTGCGTGGAGAGAGGAGAGGGAATTGCAACTAAAAACAAGGGAAGGAGGAGAGGAAAATGTATCAGTGTGGCAGCAGGAGCAGGACAGTGCCTGTCCCCTGGGCTGGCCCTGCTGAGCACCTCGAGAGCTGTGCCCAGTCCTGGGCCCTCAGTTCAGGGAGGAGCTGGAGGGGCTGGAGCGTGTCCCGGGCAGGGAACGGAGCTGGGAAAGGGCTGGAGAATTGCTGAGGGAGCTGGGAAGGGGCTGGAGAATTGCTGAGGGAGCTGGGAAGGGGCTGGAGAATTGCTGAGGGAGCTGGGAAGGGGCTGGAGAATTGCTGAGGGAGCTGGGAAGGGGCTGGAGAATTGCTGAGGGAGCTGGGAAGGGGCTGGAGAATTGCTGAGGGAGCTGGGAAGGGGCTGAGCCTGGAGCAAAGGAGGCTCAGGGGGCCCTTGTGGCTCTGCACAAGTCCCTGGCAGGAGGGGACAGCCGGGGGGGTCGGGCTCTGCTGCCAGGGAACAGGGACAGGAGGAGAGGGAACGGCCTCAGGCTGGGCCAGGGGAGGCTCAGGGTGGACAGCAGCAGGAATTTCCCCATGGAAAGGGCGCTCAGGCCTTGGCAGTGCCCAGGGAGGTTTGCAGTGCCCAGCCCTGGAGGTGTCCCAGGAGCTGCTGGAGGTGGCACTCGGAGCTCTGGGCTGGGGACAGGGTGGGCACCGGGCACAGAGATTTTGGGACAGAAAATTACCAACATTTGGTTATTTATTTAAGTAGCAAAGTCTGGGAAAGTTCAGGGAAGGATGTTATCCCATTTTTTCCTGCTGTGCTTTACTCCCTTGGCTCAGGTGAGTCAAAATTATCATTTTGGTGAATCTGAAATATTTTCTAAAAGATCAAATGTCTTTTGGAGAGGAGGAGGAGGAGGAGATGGGTCCCACAGGAGCAGCTCCTGCCTCCAGAGCGTTTCCAGCGAGGGCTGGCTCAGGGAGCATCCCTGGTCCCACCCTCCCTGTCTTTCAAGCCTTTCCATGGGACACGTTGACATTTTGGAGCTTCCAGCTGTCACATCAACAGATCCTGCTTAAAATTCCAGCTCAGTAACCGAGCACCAGTGAGGAAACCTCGGGGTGGCCGTAAGATTGAAATGTGGGAAGCCATCAGGGGGAGCCCATCAAAGTGGTTACAGCCGAAGCACTCGACCTCCAGCGGCAGAGGAATCATTTTATCTCCTGTGCCAGGGCAGAGGAATAATTTTATCTCCTTTGCCAGGGCAGAGGAATCATTTTATCTCCTGTGCCAGGGCAGAGGAATCATTTTATCTCCTGTGCCAGGGCAGAGGAATCGTTTTATCTCCTTTGCCAGGGCAGAGGAATCGTTTTATCTCCTGTGCCAGGGCAGAGGAATCGTTTTATCTCCTTTGCCAGGGCTTTGCTGCCCCTCGTTAAACGTGACAGAGCCCAGAATAACAAAACCAGACAGAGCACTTGTCATTTCCGTGACCTTTTCCTGCCCTGCCTGGAATGGGGCGATAAATGAGCGGCACTGGGCGATCCCTGGTGCTTCAGAGCCTTCCCAGCCAGGCTGTGCTCCCAAGGGATCCCTGGGATCCCGGGATGTGACTCGGAGTGGAACCTTGGGCAGCAAACTGGGACCTGGAGCATGAAGCTGGGCAAGGAAACTCGGCTGTTCCCGTGGTAAAGGAATCCTTGGATTGTGGGCAGGGGGATCCTGCTCTCCCTGTCTGAGCTCCCTGTGAGGGAAAGGGCTGGTGGGGTGCGTGTGGTTAACAGTGACTGCTAGAAAGGGTGAAAATTCTGATTTTTTGGGCTGATTTGCCATTTCAGGGAGTCACAGAACCCTCAAGGTTGGGAAAGACCTCTCAGATCAAGCCCAGCGTTGTCCCAGCCCCACGTGTTCTCCAGTGCCATATCCCAAAGTTCTTTTAACACTTCCAGGGACGGTTCCACCACCTCGTTTGCTGCAACCTCCCAGAAACCCAGACAGCTCCAGTGCTCCCAGAGCCCAAGGAATTCCCTCAAATTTAGGATCTAGGAGAACAATGATATCACCATTCCTGTGCCAGCTCCAAACCCAAACCATTCCTACGCTTTGGGAGTGAGGAGGGATCCTTTTCCAGTCTTGGAGAACTCTCAGAAGAGTTTCCATTTCCAGGCAATGCCCTTCCCGACCGGACACTCTTCCAAACTTTTCCCAAACTCTCCGTGTGTCCCCGCGCGTCACAAAGGCTCCACAAGGCTCTGACTCTTCCACCCAACTGCGCCGCTCTCCTTTGAACTTCTTTAATGGATGCACTTCAAAATTGACCCCTTTGTGTCTCCTTCCTCATTAGCTGTGCAAGGCTGGGCTTTTGTCTTGGCTCGCTGTGAATTCTTTGTGTGTGATCCCTGTGAGCCAGAGTTGGGCTGGCCGCGGGTTCCTGATCCAATTATCCCATTGTGTTCCCTTCTCCCCCTCACGGGGCTCTTGTCTTCTTTACAGGAGATTAAAGACACCCTTAAAGCCTGGCACAAATCAGTTCATGGGTTGATATTGCCTCGGTTGTCCTAAATCCCTGAACCCGAGGGTCTGGGAGAGCTGGGAATGTTCACCTGGAGAGGAGAAGGATCCAGGGAGAGCTGGGAATGCTCACCTGGAGAGGAGAAGGATCCAGGGAGAGCTGGGAATGCTCACCTGGAGAGGAGAAGGATCCAGGGAGAGCTGGGAATGTTCACCTGGAGAGGAGAAGGATCCAGGGAGAGCTCAGAGCCCCTTGCAGGGCCTGAAGGGGCTCCAGGAGAGCTGGAGAGGGACTGGGGACAAGGGATGGAGGGACAGGACACAGGGAATGGCTCCCAGTGCCAGAGGGCAGGGATGGATGGGAGATTGGGAATTGGGAATTGCTGGCTGGGCTGGAATTGCCAGAGCAGCTGTGGCTGCCCCTGGATCCCTGGCAGTGCCCAAGGCCAGGCTGGACATTGGGGCTGGACATTGGGACAGTGGGAGCTGTCCCTGCCCATGGCTGGGGGGGCACTGGGTGGGATTTAAGGGGATTGGAATTTCCCACCCAAACCATTCCAGGATTCCTGGGTCTTTGCCCTGCTCCCTTCCCTCGGGGCTTTGCTGAGGAGGAAAATAAAGCACAATTACAGCCAAGTGTGGGAATGAAAACTGGGCAGCAGGGCCACACTTTGGTAAGGACACTGCGAGACCCAGGGTTCATTCTGGACCTGCAGAACCAAGAACTGCCTGATTAATTTGTTGATTACAATGGAATTAATGACAGCTTCCATGCAATGCCACAACAAACCCCACGGAACAGCAGGAGCCATAAACGAACACCTGTTAATTGGGAATTAAACCCCACCACGCCACTAGGGCTGATGCCAAGCTTGCAGGGACCAAGGGAGACAATCTCTTTATTTTCTGAGTCTGGACAAGGTTTCCACGACCTCAGGAACATCAGGATTTAAATCCAGCATTTCACACTGCTCTTCAGAAGGGTTTTGTTCCGCCGGAATTCAGATACCAACAGCGTAAACAATGCTCATTAATCAGAGAATAAATGATTTGCCAGGACTGCAGGGATTGCAGTGAATTCTACATTTTTCAAGCCGTATCTTTTAGCCCCTAAGAATTACAGCAGCAAATGGATTCGCTGTGATTCGGGGGATCCACGGACTTGGTTCCTCCTGATCAAAGGAACTCCAGGTATTTATTTACCGTTTATTTCCACAGCTTTTCTTAAAGGTATAAAAGGAATGAAAGCAAACTCAGGGGAGGCTGTGGTGAGTCCCAGCAGGAATTTGGTGAGGCTGGGGCTGTTCCAGGAGGACAGGGAGCCATTCCCTGTTTTTTACAGTGTCAAAGGATCGGGACAGATCATTTTTAGGTTCCTTTGCAGCCCTGCACTGATGGAAGGATGCTGCTGGTAACGTCCATGACTCACTGAAAACTTCCAAAAACTTTTCAAGACCAGGCTGGGCAGGGCTTGGGGCAGCTTGGGATAGTGGAAGGTGGCACTGGATGGGCTCTAAGGTCCCTTCCAATACAAACCAAATCTAAATCAATTTAGAGCCCAAAAAGGATCTCATTTTATACCTTCTGAGCCATCTCCCAGAGCCCTGAGCTGCTGAGCCTCAGCCATGCCCATTAATCAAAGGTATTTCTTTATCTCCAGCCTGAGGTGCTCCAGATCCTGCTGATTTGTGTGCAAATTACACCCAGCCCCAGGACCTCACATGGCAGAACAACACCAGGAACTTGGGATAAAACAGCTCAGGAGGAGAACCTCAGCCCTGGCTTCCAGCTCCTGGTCGGCACTTCCCTTTGCTGGGCAGGCTGCTCCTGTCAGCAGCACTTCTGGTGTTTATCAGATTGGACACAAATCTCTCTGAGGAATCCATAATCCTCTTCTTGCATGGAATCACAGAGTCCTGGAATGGTTTGGGTGGGAAGGGACATTAAATCCCCCCCATCCCACCCCTGCCATGGCAGGGACAGCTCCCACTGTCCCAGGCTGCTCCAGCCCCAATGTCCAGCCTGGCCTTGGGCACTGCCAGGGATCCAGGGGCAGCCACAGCTGCTCTGGCAATTCCAGCCCAGCCAGCAATTCCCAATTCCCAATCTCCCATCCATCCCTGCCCTCCTCCAGCTCCAAGCTGGCAGCAGACAACACCTTCTGCCTGCCTGGGAGGACAACTGGGAAAACTCTTCTGACCTGAGCGAGGTGATGAAGGACCCCAACCCTTCTCTGGTCACTGAGCACGGACCTGAGCACACAAACAGCTTTTATTCCTCTCTTCTGCCTCACAAAGATTTATTATTTCAGGCAACGCTGCCCTTCGTCCACAGCAGCTGCAATCACAGCCCAGCACATCTGGGGAATGGAAACTCATGGAAAACCTGGAGAAAATGGTGGGATGATCCTTTAAAAGCTGCCTGCAGAACAAGGGCCTCAGCCAGTGCAGAGCATGAGATGAAGAATTGTGAGAGCATCTCTGGCTCAGCTCTTTCCAAGTCTCTGAAGCAAAATAAAACCCCAGTCCTAAATAAAGAATGGTTTTCCTTCGTGGCTAGAGGAAGGAGTGGGGCTGATGGAGAGCAGCATCCAGAGGGGCTCCTGGCACCAGGAGTGGCTCTGGGGCCAAACTGGGAGGGAGGCTGTGGTTTATCCCCAAAAGCCTCCCTGGGCACAGGGCCAAGGGTCTCAGCCAGAGCCTGAGCTCCAGATCGGTGAGAGGGACCTGAGGTGGAGCAGCTGCAGCAGCCAGAGCTGCACAGGGCCCTGCTTGGACACAGAATTCCCTTTGGAAGGCAGACAGGCTCGTCAGCACCACAGAAAACTGGATTCAGCCATTCCAGAGGCGCTGCTGGAGCAGGATCAGCCCTTGTCCTTCCCTGACCCCGCCCAGGATCCAAACCTCACTGCTCCCCTCAGGTTCAGCATTCCCTGCAGCCACTCAGGGAACTCCAGAGTCCTCCCCCAGCAGCTCCCTCCTGAATTAAACACTGCTCTGACACCCTGCAAACAAACCCACGGACACAGGGCAGCAACACCCAAACAGATTAACCACAATATTTGTCCACTTCTCCACTTCATTTGCTCCCCTCATCAGCTCAATTGGCGCTTCAAACCCAGCAGGGTGGAAAATTGGAGCTGCTGGAGCGAGTCCAGAGGAGGCCACGGATGCTCAGAGGGCTGGAGCTGCTCTGGAGCCAGGCTGGGAGAGCTGGGAATGCTCACCTGGAGAGGAGAAGGATCCAGGGAGAGCTGGGAATGCTCACCTGGAGAGGAGAAGGATCCAGGGAGAGCTGGGAATGCTCACCTGGAGAGGAGAAGGATCCAGGGAGAGCTCAGAGCCCCTTGCAGGGCCTGAAGGGGCTCCAGGAGAGCTGGAGAGGGACTGGGGACAAGGGATGGAGGGACAGGACACAGGGAATGAGCCCTGACACACTCAGGGATTTGAATTTTTCCATCCTTCTCTGCTCAGGTGGGACAATATCCCTATTTTACCTCTCCGGCTTCCCTAAAAATCCCAGGGAGTGGCAGATCCATGCCAGAGCACCCCAGGATTCATGTTCCATTTGTTTTATCACCTGCAGGTAACCTGACATCTCTTTCCCTGGCACATCTCAACAAATGAGTCCTTTCCACAAGGCAAAATTCCTGGTTTTTCTCAGGCCGCCAGTTAAAGTTCAGCTCTCCCCAGTTACCTGTTGTAGTTGATAGCCTGAAATGTATCTTTTCCCATCTTTCAGTTGTGATTCCCCCCCCAGCTTCTCTTTCTCCTGTTTACCTGGCGTCAAGTTACCATGGTTACTGAAGTTTCTCTCCTCAGCCCCACGGCAAGAGGCCGGGTAGAGTAAAGAGAGGACCCCGCTGGCATTTCCAGCTGCTTGAAGTTTCTTTAGCCCAGGAAAGCACGGGGTTGGGAGAAGAGAACTCTTCTTTCCAACACGGAAGTTTGTAACTTTTTCCTGTCCCAGAATGCCTCTTGAGCTATGGAAGCTGAGAGGGTATGCTTACCTTGCCTTCCCATTCTTTCCCCCCTGTGTTGCCAGGAAACCAGGCCCCCCCTCTCTCTCTCCTCTGCCCCTCTGTATAGAATACTCCCACACCTTTGTGGGCATTTGAAGAAGTTAGTGTCTGTTATTTTTTATCTTGGCGTGTGTAACCTTGATTTGTAGAAAGTTTGCAAGATGTACTAACTGAGAAAAAATAATTGGTTCTCTCTCTGATGTCCCCTCCCTCCGAGAAACCCTGTTAAAAGAGACCCCCCAGACCCCAAATCCTTTGTCTCTCATCCTTTGGATTCCCCTTCACAGAAATAAACTGTGGAATGCAAACCAGAGAGAGAGTCCCCCCCTGATTTCTTTACTCGCTCTATAGACTTGGATTCTTGAAGAAAATCAGTGAACCCCACAAACATATGCTGGCTCGAAACTCGAGTGAAGAGAAACCTCATCACTGAGCTAGCCGGGCCACACTCGAGAAGATCGAGTCAGATGGCGCCCAACGTGGGGCACGAACCCACGACCCTGGGATTAAGAGTCCCATGCTCTACCGACTGAGCTAGCCAGGCCACACTCGAGAAGATCGAGTCAGATGACGCCCAGAACGTGAGGCTGGCCTGTCCCTCAATAAAGGGGACAGAAGAACCACGGAAGGTGAGATTCTGACCACCGCTGGGACGACATCTACCCCAGAAGCGTCTCTTCGCTGTTCTAAGTGGAAGACGTGTTGGGGAGAAAAGCAAGAACCCCTGTGCACCGAGGGGCTGCTTTTGAGAGCGAGACAACGGCAGGAGCATTCAGAAGACTGAATTCCCCAAAGGGGGGAAGTGGTGAAGAGGGAGTGGGTGAGAGAAGAGTCCCATCCCAGGTTGAAACTTCTGGATGCAGAGCAGTTGGAGCCGTTGGTGAAATAGCTGCGACAGACAGGTGAGATCACAGAGATGGGTGCAAGATTGTCTGTAGCACAAAGGGGGATTTTTAATCAAGTGATTGGCATTTTGCAAATTGGAGAGAAACCGTTTTCTAAGAAAAAAAGTGAAAAAAATTAGTAATTTGGGTTTTTTTAAATTTTCCTCAAGTGTCTCCTGCAGATGTAACTTCTGTTTCCTTTTGGAACAGAGTGGGGACAAAATTGACTGAAATCTTTGAATGCTGGAGATAGTTCAGCAGAGAAAGTAATCCATTTGTTTGTTTTGGTTAGACTAACCCTTATTGAAAAAGAAAAAAAAAGGTTATCCAATCCTAACCCTGATAACCCTGTTTCTTTACCTCAACCCTGTTACCCTAAGCTGGGGGAGTCCTGTCAGCACCCCTGTTCCAGGAGCTCTGGCCAAGCTGTTGGAAACCTTTCCCTAAAACCCATCCCAGCTCCCTCTCCTACCCCTCTTTACCCTCAATATCCCTCTCCTTTTGTTCCTGGTGGTCTTTTGGGTACACAAAATGGAGGAGACCACATGGTGAGCCTCCCCCCAAGTGTTACACAAAGGGCCCAGGAACTTCAAAATGGTGGCGAGCACATGGTCAACCCCCAGGTTGCTTCTTCTTCCCACAATCCCTTTGTTGCACCCTCCCCCCCTCAACCCTTTCCTCCCTCAGGACCTCCCCCCTCCTGGTCCTCCAGACCCTCCCTCCTCTGCCTCCGCCCCACCCCTCAGGGGTGTCTCTCCCTCCAAGGTACCCCGCCCCTGACCCTTCCTTCCCCCCTGCATCCCCGCCTGCCCTCTCTCTGCTGCTGGCTCCCAGGTCACTCCCCCCTGCTCACACAGTGTGGAGGAGGGGAGGGGGTGTGAAGAGGACAAACCAGGAAACAGAGGCCTGCCTTCTTTGCAGCACCTGTAACTTACGGGAGGGGAGGGAACATTCCCAGAATGGAATCCAATGCCATTTCGATTGAAAATGGATTAATGCAAAGCAGCAAAAGAGTTGGGAAAGGAAAGCCAATTTTTAAAAGTCTTTTAAAGGCTACCCTCTCCTCCAACCAATTTGTCCCCCCTGTTTTGAAGGATTTGTTTTTCCCCCTTCTTTCCCCACGAGAAAATTTGCTCTGGGAAGGGGCTTGGAAAAGATTGTTGAAAACCCTTTTGGGGAGAATTTACTGAGCAGTGATTTTGAAGCTTTAGATGAAAGGGGTTAAAATAATTACCATGAATCATTTATGTGGTGAAGGTGATTGGAGCGAACCTATTGACCAAGCCCAAAATTTGCCAAAAGGAGTTAGAGAGAAAATAAAGAAGGCTGCAGAGAAAGCATTTTTCAATATTCCTCTTTCTGAATCTGTTGTTCCCTATGCTCAAGTTAAACAATGTTCTGATGAAAAGATTTGTAGATTTTGTGAATAGATTAAAGGTCCAGATTGAAAGACAAGTGCAGAATACCACCCTGCACTCTGACTTGCTGTTGGAAATGGCTCGAGTGAATGCGAATGAAGCCTGCAAAGCACTGATTCGGGTGCTGCCGAAAGATCCACCACGACTTGACAACTTTGATCGAGATGTGTACGGATGTAATCAGCACTTCAGTGCCAAGGACTGAGGATTCCCAAAGAACCCCAGGAAAGGATTGCAGCCACAACTATACCTACTCTGCCATCACCAGCAAAGCCGAAAGGGAGCGTTTCACCTGTCATCGGTGTGGACAGCCAGGACATTTTGCAAAGTTTTGCCAAGTGCCATATCCTAACAAGCAAGGGCAAAGAAACTTGGAAAAGGGAGGGGGTCCTCAGAACCAAAAAAACTAGATACGCAGCGCGAGTCTATTCCGCGCAGAGACACAAGTAGAATAGAAGTCGCAGGGGGAGGGAAAAATTGAATGTGATAACACTCTTAAATGTGACGTTTCTCACAGGTCTGACTTCTGCCACCGAAATAACACCAATGGATGTTAGGTTTGGAAGCCAAAATTACCTCTCAAATTGTTTACTGTGAAAGATCAATTTTTTAGGTCTTGCCACTGGACGGTTGTTTCCGTTGACCCGCTGAGGGAAAAACTCTGACCCCGACTTGAATTGTAAGTTTCTTGTTATTGGGGACACAAAAAACACACCCCCAGAGATTGAAATTTCTCCGGTCACTCTTTCAGCTGACTTGGATGCACTCATCCTTTTGGCACGGTGCATCAACCCACCATTCTACCTGGCACAAGGGCAGGTAATTGCTCAAGCTATTCCCATTCCATCAGGGATCCCAGTAGATGATGTAGCACCTCAGATCTACTGGGCTCAAGCAGTGGGAGAAAACAAACCCATCATCTCATGCCATTTGAAAAAAGGTAGTGAAGGCATGGGAATGACAGGCATGATAGACACAGGAGCAGATGTCACTGTCATCCCTGAAAGGAGATGGCCACCACAATGGGAACTGCAACCGATGGTTAGCCACATCCAAGGTTATAGGGGGAGCCCAATTGGCCAAGATATCAAAGGAACCCATTCAGATTAAAGGACCTGATGGGCAAATAGCATCTATTCGCCCCATTGTCACTGATTTCCAGGTTCCCCTGTGGGGAAGAGTGTCATGTCCCAATGGGGAGTCCGCATTGAAATTCCGAAAACACCTCGGGATTTTTGATTGCGGCCACTGAGAAGCGCCAGACCCAAAAACTAGAATGGACCACAGATTCCCCAATTTGGATACCCCAGTGGGCCGCTGAGTAAAGAGAAATTAAGGCGCTAAACGAGTTAGTAGATGAGCAATTGGCCCAAGGCAATATTGAACCTACTTTTAGCCCTTGGAAACTCCCCTGTGTTTGTCATTAAAAAGCCAGGGAAAGACAAGTGGAGATTAGTTCATGATCTGAGAGAAATTAACAAAGTCATTGGTAGACATGGGACCTCTTCAACCAGGGATGCCGTCTCCTGCCATGCTTCCTCAAAAATTGGAATTGGCTGGGATTGACAACAAAGATTGCTTTTTCAAAATTCCTCTAGACCCCATCGGTGGCCCCAGGTTTGCTTTTTCTGTTCCTTCCCCCAACAGAGAAGCCCCAATTGAGAAGGTTTCATTGGAAATCCCTCCCCCAAGGGATGAAAAATTCACCTGTGATTTGCCAATGGTATGTTGCTGCCTTGTTATCCCCTGTGCGAGCTGAGGTGGGGGAAGCCATTATCCTGCATTATATGGATGATGTGCTAGTGTGTGCCCCCCAAGAAAAATTGCTCCAGTCCACACTGGACCGGGTGATCGAAGTTTTAACAACTGCAGGACTCACCCTTCAGGAAGAAAAAGTACAAAAGATGCCTCCTTGGAAATACCTAGGTCTGGAAATCACTGCAAAAAACAATTGTTCCTCAAAAATTAGCTTTTAACAGCAATCCCAAAACCTTAGCCGACTTGCACTCTCTGTGTGGAACACTGAATTGGGTTAGGCCTTGGCTAGGCATTGCCACTGATGACCTAGCCCCTCTTTTCAATTTATTGAAAGGGGGAGATGAGCTGAGTGCTCCAAGGACTCTGACTCCAGAAGCCAGGGATGCTTTAGAGAAGGTAAGGAGCATGATTGGAGAAGAGACAGGCACATAGATGCCATCCAGAGCTGCCTTTCAAATTTATTGTAATGGGGAAATTGCCACACCTTCAGGGGTTGATTTTTCAGTGGGACAAGGACCAGAAAGACCATTTGATAATCATTGAGTGGGTCTTTCTCAGTCATCATCGGTCCAAAAATATTACAAGGCCACAGGAATTGATGGCCCAGCTGGTTGGAAAGGCCAGGCTGAGAATGAGAGAACTTTCCTGGCTTTGATTTTTCATGTATACATTTGCCCCTAAGCCTCTCTGAGGAAGAAACCTCCTCAGTGAAGATGACCAGGGAAATGTTTGAGCACCTCTTGAGGAATCAAGAGACCCTGCAAATTGCTCTGGAGAATTTTACTGGGCAGATTTCAGTTCATGCCCCTGCACACAAATTGTTTAATTCAAAATTTAATTTGGTACCAAAAGATAAGAGGAGTCAGAAGCCCCTTGAAGCTTTGACTGTTTTTACTGATGCTTCTGGAGCATCCCGAAGGTCAGTAATGACCTGGAAGGATCCTCAGACGCAGCAGTGGGAAAACAGATGTTGATTATGTAGAAGGATCCCCTCAAATTGCTGAGTTAGCAGCAGTGGTTAGAGCATTTGAGAGGTTTTCAGAACCATTCAATTTGGTCACTGATTCAGCTTATGTAGCAGGAGTAGTTTCCAGAGCAGAAAATGCAGTCCTCAAGGAGATCTCAAAACAGAACTTTGTTTGAATTGCTCTCAAAATTAATTTATGCAGTTTCCCATCGAGAACATCCCTATTTTGTTATGCATACCCGGTCGCACATGGAATTACCTGGTTTCATAGCAGAAGGGAATGGAAGAGGTGATTCCCCGGCTGCTGCCCCTGTTGGACTGGCCAGACTCCCCTGCCCTGTTCCACCAGGCAAAATTAAGCCATGAAATGTTTCATCAGAATGTACCAGGTTTGATTTCGACATTTTAACCTGAAACAAGATCAAGCCAAAGCCATTGTGGCCACATGTCCCCACTGTCAGCGCACAGCTCTGCCATCCCTGGGTGCTGGAGCCAATCCAAGGGGACTGAAAAGCTGTGAAAGTATGGCAAACTGATGTAACACACATCCCTGAATTTGGACAGGTAAAAATATGTACATGTATCCATTGATACCTTCTCGGGAGCAATTTTTGCCTCAGCCCATGCAGGAGAAAAAGGTGTGTGCATGCCACAAAGCACCTGTTGCAAGCTTTTTCTGTACTAGGAATCCCTAAAGAAATTAAAACAGATAATGGACCAGCATATATTTCCAAAGTGTTTAAGGAATTTTTTGCAGGAATGGGGAGTGAGACACAAGACAGGAATCCCCCACTCTCCAACAGGTCAAGCAATAGTAGAGAGAGCACACCAGTCATCAAAAGAGTTTTGAAAAATCAATGGAAAAAACAAAGTAAAGTTAACACCACAGGAAAGATTATGCAAAGCCCTGTTCACTCTCAATTTTTTAAACTGTTCTATGGAAGATCAAAACCCCCCAGTGGTTAAGCATTTCTCCCCTCATGGCAAACACAAGCTCAAGGAACATCCACCAGTGCTGATGAGAGACCCTGAAAGTGGAAAAATTGAAGGTCCTTACAAATTAGTGACATGGGGAAGAGGATACGCTTGTGTATCAACACCCCTGGGTTTGCGGTGGGTCCCACAGAGGTGGGTAAAACCGTACATTGAAAAACATCCCACAAGACCCCCTGATATTTCAGTAGCAGAAGTTCAAAGAACAAACAGGTATTTGGGTGGAAAAGGAAATCCAGATTCTCCATTCTACCCTGACTTTCCACTGTTGAATCTGTTTATTGATGAATTTAGCTAATGGTTTTTGTTCCTTGTTTACCTGTATTTTAAGAAGAAACCATCCTCAGTATGACAGTTTTGTAGACATTTTCTCAGGATGGGGATTTTCGGGATAGCTGTCTTCTGTTTTCCGTACTGTTTTAGGGTTTTTTGCAATTGTTGTTGTTGTTTTGATTGTGTTTTCTGTTTTGCAACGTTGGTGTGTTACCACCACCACCAAGTTAATTTCTCCTGCACCTCAGATATATGCTGTAGAATTCCCAAATCCCAATACACCCCAAACCCCTTCCCCTTGGTTTGAAGAAGTAAAACCAAGTTCCCTTCCTTCTTTTGGAAAAAATTAGGGGGAGATGTTGTAGTTGATAGCCTGAAATGTATCTTTTCCCATCTTTCAGTTGTGATTCCCCCCCCAGCTTCTCTTTCTCCTGTTTACCTGGCGTCAAGTTACCATGGTTACTGAAGTTTCTCTCCTCAGCCCCACGGCAAGAGGCCGGGTAGAGTAAAGAGAGGACCCCGCTGGCATTTCCAGCTGCTTGAAGTTTCTTTAGCCCAGGAAAGCACGGGGTTGGGAGAAGAGAACTCTTCTTTCCTACACGGAAGTTTGTAACTTTTTCCTGTCCCAGAATGCCTCTGAGCTATGGAAGCTGAGAGGGTATGCTTACCTTGCCTTCCCATTCTTTCCCCCCTGTGTTGCCAGGAAACCAGGCCCCCCCTCTCTCCCCCTCTGCCCCTCTGTATAGAATACTCCCACACCTTTGTGGGCATTTGAAGAAGTTAGTGTCTGTTATTTTTTATCTTGGCGTGTGTAACCTTGATTTGTAGAAAGTTTGCAAGATGTACTAACTGAGAAAAATAATTGGTTCTCTCTCTGATGTTCCCTCCCTCCGAGAAACCCTGTTAAAAGAGACCCCCCAGACCCCAAATCCTTTGTCTCTCATCCTTTGGATTCCCCTTCACAGAAATAAACTGTGGAATGCAAACCAGAGAGAGAGTCCCCCCCTGATTTCTTTACTCGCTCTATAGACTTGGATTCTTGAAGAAAATCAGTGAACCCCACAAACATATGCTGGCTCGAAACTCGAGTGAAGAGAAACCTCATCACTGAGCTAGCCGGGCCACACTCGAGAAGATCGAGTCAGTTACCCACCAGTTCTTATTCTTGGATAATTGATATTTTCCTTCCTTGTGCTGGAGGTTGCTGGAACCAAGTTTATCCCAGCCTGGACACCTCCCTGGCCTCTCCAGCAGGAGGGGAATTAAACATGGAATTGTGCTGATGACCTCCAGTGACCAGAAAAATCTCCCCTAATGTGCCCCAAGCACAAAGTGCAGAATTTAAAGGCTCATTCTCCCTGTACCACATCCAGGAAAAAAACCTTGGGTCTGACAATTAAGGAAGCAATCTCTCAGATTTGTTCGTGATTTAGTTCAGCCAGTTCTCCCTCACCCTGCTGCCCCAGCAGATGAACCTGGCTCAGTCTCAGCATCAGAGACATTTGTGGCAGAGAGAGAAGATCCCCCCCAAAATGTTGTCTGTGGGAGGTTTGTGAGCTGGAGGGGCTCTGGAGTTCATTCTGGATCGCCCTGTGCCGGGGATGTTGGACTTGGCAAGCCTGGATTGTATTTTAATGCAGGGGGATCTCATCCAGGTGGGATATAAATCCCATAAATAAAATGAAAGGAGGGAATGGAGGGGGCAGAGCCAGGCTCCTCTCAGTGCTTCCCATGGCGGGACAGAGGCACAAATTAAATGGTACAAAATTCAGTGTGAACACTGTAAAAACACATTTGTCCTGGGAGAGTGGGGGAAATGGGCTCAGGGAGCCCAGAGCAGCTGTGGCTGCCCCTGGATCCCTGGCAGTGCCCAAGGCCAGGCTGGACATTGGGGCTGGAGCAGCCTGGGGCAGTGGGAGCTGTCCCTGCCGTGGGATGGGTGGGATGGGTGGGATTTGAGGTCCTTTCCAACCCAAACCAGTCTGGGATTGTGAGACACAGGAAATTCTGGGGCCTGCTGCAGTTTCTGTGCCTCCCCACAGCGAGCTGAGAGGATTCCTGAGGCACTGTGCCCATGGGCTGGGAATCACTGAGCAGCTCCCGCATCCCTGGGGAGCACAGGCAGCTCCCAGCTCCTGTCTGGGGGAAAAGCAGGAATGAGGCAGTGTCCCAGCCCAGGATCCCCAGGGATGGCCCAAAGGCAGCGCAAGATCCCAGAGCAGGGCTCAGAGCTCGGATGGGGCCAAGGATGAGCTGTGGGCTCAGCTGAGCCATGGACACACCTCACCAGCTGCTCCAGGCCACAGTCACTTCCCAAAATTTCCTGCTGGGAAACAGCCAAGGCCGTGGCAGTGCCCACAGCTGTCCCTGCTGCCCCTGGGTGCCACGGCCAGGCTGGCACCAAACACCTGCCAAAACCTGTGGCCTTTGAGTGGGCATTCCAAACTATTACCTGGAGGTGTGATTAGCACAACAAAACCTCAGATTTTTATTGGATTTATTTATTTCATCTACCCTGGGAGTGTAAAATTGGCTTTGTGCGCACTCACAGAATTCCAGAATGGTTTGGGTTGGGAAGGACATTAAAGGTCACCTCATCCCAGTCTTGCCATGGGCAGGGACAGCTCCCACTGTCCCAGGCTGCTCCAGCCCCAATGTCCAGCCTGGCCTTGGGCACTGCCAGGGATCCAGGGGCAGCCACAGCTGCTCTGGCCACCTGTGCCAGGGTTTTTTTCCATTTACAAGGAAGAAATGGAGCAAGAGTGGGGGAAAGAGACACGGGGACCTCGTGGAGTGGCTGGGGTGGGATGTCCCTCCTCCCCAGGCAGAGCTGCCAGCAGGACTGGGAGCTTTTTTCTTTCAAAATCAAACAAACAAACTCCTTTCCCTCTGCCCTCAGGTCACAGATTCTATTAGAATTCTTCTCCTCCCGAATCCAGAGCAGGGAATAATTGCCTTGGAGTGAGTGGATGGACTGCAAAGCAGGGAGGGTTGGTAATTTGGAGGTCATTATCTTGCTGCTGAACTCGAGCCAGCCAGAGCTGGCACTTGAGAGCAAATTCGGGAGGCAAACGCTCTTTAAAGCGAGCTCTTCGATGGTGAACTTCCAAACCTAAATTGAAGGCACTGATTACAAGAATGCAAAACTTTTAACTGCTGCACAGAGAGGTCATCGAGACAAATTGGCTTTCACAGATTCCCAGAATGGTTTGGGTTGGAAGGAAGTTTAAATCCCACCCCTGGATGTGCAGGGACAGCTCCCACTGCCCCAGGCTGCTCCAGCCCCAATGTCCAGCCTGGCCTTGGGCACTGCCAGGGATCCAGGGGCAGCCACAGCAAATCTGGGAATTCCAGCCCAGCCAGCAATTCCCAATTTCCCTCTCAGCCCAGTTCAAAGCCATTCCCTCATCCATGGCCTCTCAAAGCCCCCCAAACTCTCCTCCATCCCCTCGCAGTCCCCTCTCCCTGGGCAGCTCCTCCCAGTGCCTCTGGATCCCAAACCCTGGAACACAGCACAGGTTTTTAGGCAGACTACACAAAGCAATCCATCCCATTCTTGGATGAGGAAAACAATTATTAATACTTGAAAACAAGCTGTAATCTATTCACTTATAATTTCTAGTTTGGCTGTCAAGGAGCTAATTTGAATTTGAACAAAGTTTGCAGCTCCCTAATTGAATTTGCTGAAAGGATTCCTCTTATCAGGAACACAAGGACCGCTGTGAGTCTGGTTTGGCTTTTGTGGGGCTTTAACAACGTCCTGAAAGACAAGCCCAGGCCTGGGAGCTGCTCATCCCCAGTGTCCACATCACATCCCCTGCCCCAAACCCCTTCTGCCCCAAACCCCTTCTGCCCCTCCTTTCATCATTTCCACACTGGGTTTATAATGTGACAACCATCAAATGTCCCCTCCTGCCAGGGACTTGTGCAGAGCCAGAAATTCCCCCTGAGCCTCCTTTGCTCCAGGCTCAGCCCCTTCCCAGCTCCCTCAGCAATTCTCCAGCCCCTTCCCAGCTCCCTCAGCAATTCTCCAGCCCCTTCCCAGCTCCCTCAGCAATTCTCCAGCCCCTTCCCAGCTCCCTCAGCAATTCTCCAGCCCCTTCCCAGCTTCCTGTGTTGGGAAATACACCAAGTTCAAATTTTTATTTTTTTTTAATTTTTTTTGTCTCTAGTCAGGCTTGGTTTGCCTTTGCCTTGGGGAAAGGAATTTTAAAGTTTGGTTTTTTTAAGGGATGTTCCATCACTCCAGGGAGATGAGCCTAACATCTCAACAGACTGGGAATAGCCCAAAAGATTCCCACAAAGATAAGGACCATGAACAAAACATCAGCCAACATCTCCCAGACACAGCTGGAGACACCAGAGAAGGCTGATACAGAGATCCAGGAGCTAATTAACATCAGAAACAAAGATGTTAATTGGATGGGATTTACCATCCCTCCAACCCAACCCAACCAATAGGGAACCAAATACTAAGTCCAACCCGACCTGGGAGGGATGAACAATAAACCAATGGATTTCCATGGGTTTGGAATGTATAAAGTTTAGGGAAAAATCCATAAAACTCCAGTGTCATGGAATGATTTGCTCTGCACACCCGGGCAATGTGTGGATGAAATGATTTCTGTTGCACGTCCTGGCCAGAATCAAGGAATGCCTTTGTTGTAGATACATATTTTATTATTGGCATTTTCTTAAAATTAATGTTATATGTATAATGGTGGAAAACTTTGCTGTATGAGACTTAGAAATAGTGGTGAGATACATATATATTTGTGTTATGTATTATATATATTATCTATGTAAATATGATATAATATGATATAATATGATATGATATGATATAATATGATATAATATGATATGATATGATATAATATAATATGATATGATATGATATAATATAATATAATATAATATTATATTATATTATATTATATTATATTATATTATATTATATTATATTATATTATATTATATTATATTATGTGATGTGATATGATGTGATATAACATAACATAACACAATACAATACAATACAATACAATGTATATATATATATATATATATATATATTATCCCTGCACCTCAGGGAGTGGCTGGGTTGGAAGCTCCAGGCAGAGCTGCCAGCAGGACTGGGAGCTTTTTGCTTTGAACATTAAACAAACAAACTCCTTCCTCTCTGCCCCTCAGGTCACAGATTTCATTAGAATTCCTCTCTTCCTGAATCCAGATTCCATCATGGAACCATGGAATCCCAGAGGGAGCTGAGGCAGGAGGAGCTGAGTCTCCTCCTGATGTCCATGTGTCCATCTCAGCCACCATCACCCAATTCCAGGGTCATTCCAAGGACACATCCCCCTGGAGCAGGATGCTCCAAGCCCTCTCCTGCTCCACACCTGCTCCACCTTTCCCAGGATCCAGAATCCCAGGATTCCTGGCCCTTCCCACATCCAGGGAGGATGGAGGATGGAGGATGGAGGATGGATCCAGCAGGACTCATCCTGCTTGTGTTCCACTGCTGGAAAGTTCGCTCTGCCTTGCCCCAGGCAGAAATCTGGTGATGGCCTCAAGCATTCCAAATGCCATCCTTTCCTCCCTTTATTTCAGCACAACATTCCTGACATTTCAAATCCCTGCTCAGCCAGGACTTGGTTTAAATGAGAGGTCAGGGCTGCTCCTGAATAACTGCAAACTTTATCCCTGCAAACCCCATGAACGCTGCACAACAAAGGGGCTGCGTTCCTGAGAAACCTGGAGCCGCTGATCAAATTCCCATCCAATCCCATTCCATTAAAACCCCGAGATACAAACACAGACTGCAGGATTTAATTGTGTTTAGGGACCAGGTCCGTGTGTTTGCTGCTCACAAAACGAGTGACTGATTATGATCAAAACCTCGAGTTTTGCTGTTCTCCTCTAGTTCAGATTCCAAATACAGCTGGTTTATTAAATGCTTGTTAAATTCATTCCTGCAGCAAGCACCTGACACCTGTTTAGTGCGCTCCAAACCTCGTCTTTCAGAATAAGGTTGTGGATTTTATGATGATTCTGGAGAAGTGTAAATCTGCCAGCAGGAAGCAGCAGGTTCACAGCTCCAGAAAGGGTGGAATTGGTTGTGTATCGCTGACACAAAGCAGAGCAGCTTCCCCTGGAGTATCCACAGGGATGATTCCAGCTGGGTGCTGTCCAACATCCCATTTTCCAGCTGCTCCATCAGCTCCATGCCACTGGGCCCCTGGTCAGGGGCACCTGTTGGCTGCACCAGCTGATTCTGAGGAGCTGAATCAAAGAGACACCAATTTAGTGAATCCCAACGAGTTGGGAAATCTCATTTTCATTTGCGGCCCCAGCTGAGTATTGACGTGATTTGTGTTGGTGTCAGGAAGCAAACAGAGCAGGCAGGGAAAGAATCACAGAATTCCAGACTGGTTTGGATTGGAAGGGACCTCAAATCCCACCCATCCCATCCCATTCCATGGCAGGGACAGCTCCCACTGTCCCAGGCTGCTCCAGCCCCAATGTCCAGCCTGGCCTTGGGCACTGCCAGGGATCCAGGGGCAGCCACAGCTGCTCTGGGAAACCCAGGGACTGATGACAGAAAGACAAAACCCTTTTTATCTCTTCCAGAGACCCACAGGGTTTTTGATTCATTCCTAGATTAATTTCCTTATTCACTCCAAACCCAATGTACGCAGATTAATTTATCGCAGGTTTTGTGTTAATCTTCAAAACCACTGATGAAGCAAAGACCTTGAGGGCAATCCTTAATGTGTCATCTCCAAACCTTCCATTGAACTTCCAGGTTCCCTTTGAAGGTGCAAAGTATTTTTAAAAGTTTCCCAAGGTGACAGGAAACTTTCAGTTTTAGATCCTTTACAATGAACCCTCTTTTTCTGCTGAACCCACGGCGAGATCTGAAATTATCAAGCAGCAAGTCCGGCTGTTAAATCCTGGGGCTTTTGTTGGCTATTTCACTGGCACAAAGCAGGAAATTATGGAGCCTCATTGTCCAGGAGATCAATGGAAAAACCCTGGAAAACCCTTCGGAGATTTGAATAGCAGATTCCACCTCGTAGTTTCTTGCTCCTTTCTGGATGCCCAGTGCTGGCAGCTGCTTTGAGGATATCTTGTTTCATCCTTTCTTCTTTAGGGAGCAGCTTTTTGTTCTTCCTTGTGCTGGGATGAGCCTTCCCACGGAGCTCTGCAGGCACAAAGGATCAAAGTGAGCAGAGCTGGGAGCAGGGGGCTGACAGAAACCTCTGTGGGCTCCCAGCAGCGCCCATCCCACGGCTCTGCCTTCCAGGACCAGAATCCATGGAATCCATGGAATTGGAACCTGGATTCTCGGTGCCTCGGGAAATGCGGCCTGGAGCCACACCTTGGGCTGAGGCCTCTTCGTGGGAAGCACCTGGAGATGCAAATCCCGTCTGTGGAGCTGCTGGAGATGCTTCTGGGGGAAGTGAAAACCAGCCCTGTCCCAAAGGGAAGGGCAGAAGGCCACGTTTTCTCCAGCAGGTTTCCACAGAATCCCCCGCGCTCCCGTTTCGTGGTGGGAAAAGGCCGATCCCGGTCCCTGCATCCTGCGGGAGCAGCAGCTCCCAGAGGACACGGATGGCTCCTTCCCGAGGAGGGTTTTCCCCTGGGAGCAGCCCAGGGACATCACTGATCCACGAGGAACAAGCCAGGCCCCCAGGCCAAGCTCTGCAGGGAAAAGGCGGATCCAGAACTTCCCACTTCCAGGAGCTTCTCCAGGGCACAGCCACACTTTGGGAAGACAAGATGGGAATTCCCAGGCCTGGAATCTTCTCAGGCAGCTCTCCAAGGACACCAGGCAGCAGCACTGACCCCAAAGCCACCACTCGGAGATGCCATTGTTCCCCACCAGGCCAGAGGGATCAACCCAGCTCCAGGGGCTTCCCTGGCATCTTCCAAGGTGCCATCCAAATCCAGGATTTCACTTCAGGGATAACACGGAGACCTCCCTTGGGCCACCTGAGCTCCCTTGGGCCACCTGAGCTCCCTTGGGCCACCTGAGCTCCCTTGGGCTCTCTGCTGGCACCCACTGAGGGTGATCCAAGGTCCTGTGGAACCAACACAGCCAATGGAGGTTCCATCCCTGTTTTTCACCAGGAACACTGAAAATCCCTCGTTACTTGGGAAAAAGGAGAGACTTTGCTGAGTTACGACAGGGAGGAAGAATTCAGGGACCTACTTGGATCCTAAAGGATCCGTCCTCACAATCCCTCTCCAGTTTTCCCAGTTTGGCTGTGGAAGCACCAGTCCCGTGGGAGCAGGGATCCAGTAAATCAGGAATTCCAGGAGTACAATTCAGGCAGGTGGGCTGGGGACCTGCTGTGCCACTAATGGGAGCATTAAGGGAACAGAGCTTCTTTTCCCATAAAATATTTAGGCTGGAACACATCCATATTTATCACTGTAATCAAACGGAATGAGAGAGTTCTTCTTGCTTCAACTTCAGGAAAGCAAAACAAGCCTGGCCTGACAACTGCTTCTTTTTTTTCTTTTTTTCTTTTTTAATCTTCTTTTTTTTATTTTTTTCCAGCAAGAAAATAAAAAGTTTGGGGAAGAAGAAATGTTCAGAGCACATAGTTTGGGAATCACTACCCCATCCAGGCTTGGAATGGCAGCAGGAATTACAGGCTGCAAATCCAGGTAAAATCTGACCCCTCCAGCAAGGAAGGGGGGACCAGATCATCCCGAGAGCTCCTGACAAATCCCCAGGGATTTTCCATGGAGGATAATGAGGCTTCCCATCCCTGGCAATGTCCCAGGCCAGGCTGGATGGGGCTGGAGCAGCCTGGGACAGTGGGAGGTGTCCCTGCCATGCCAGGGCTGGGATGGGATTGGATTTAAGGTCCCCCCAACCCAAACCATTCCAGGATTCTATAATCCCATGGATGCATTTTACCTGGAACTCTGGCACCAAAGGTAACAGCAGGCGCTGCCCCAGCAGCCACTGACATTCCTGAGGGATTTATTCCCACCCAGAACCAGATCCTGATCAGTTTTATTCCCTGTGAGCAAACAAAATCGCTTCTTCTTAAAAAACCCAAAGATAATCCCAGACTTTCCAAATTGTGTGGAAGGATGGAGAGTGGATGCCTGTTCCCAGGCCATCAATCAAACCCAGGCTCAGTTTAATGATGTTACCAGTCATGCTCAGCTTTCCAGATCATTCCAAGAGCATCTCCTGGAGCTGTTTGATCTCAAGCTTCTTGTTCAACTTCCCAGCACTATTTTAGAGAGTCTGTGAAGTCTGAGAAGCTCCATGTCCTGAAGAGGGAAGGAATTACAGCACTAACATTCCTATTTATTGCTTTTTTTTTTCCCCTACTGAAGCCAAGTGAAATGACACACACAGAGATCTGCGAGAGGCACCCAAGTGCCAGTATTTAGTTATCTGGATTAGTCACAGAAGAAAGCAAATCACGAGCTTGTCTCTCCGAGCTGCCAAGCTGCTGACAAATCTTTCAGAAATAAGGCTGGGAAATAATGAAGCTGAGTTTATGAATGAAGTTTGTGTCAAGGTAAGCCAAGATTCCCTTCAGCATCACAAACAGGCCTTTGATGAAACTTTCATAAACAGTTTAATTTTTCTCTTTTATCTTCCCCTGCGCTCCCCTCTCTGTTCTTCAGAGCAGCATCCACCAGGAGCAGCGGCTTCAGGAGATGGGAGACCCTCCTGAAGGCTTCAGGCTGAGGTTCCTCAGTGGTCTGGTGGAGGGGAGAGCTCAGATACGGGCAGGGAGATGAACTCAGCCTGGCAGAGGGACGAGCAGCGCCTTCCTTTGGCACAGAACCCACCTGGCAGGGTCTGTGCAGGCTCCTGACGCCCTCCTGGGAAGGGCTGAGCGTCCACTGAGGCCAAACCTCACAGCAGGAGGAGCAAACCCCGCTGTGAAATGGGAATTATGGCCCTGAACTTCGGGGAGAGGGCTCAGAGTTCCAGCCCTTCCCTGCTGATGTTCTGGCCGCAGAATCCCGCGGCTCCGGGGCTGCCTGGGAGATGCCAGCTCGGACACTGCTGTTCCCAGCTGGGGAATTTCACCTCCACCAGCCCCTTCCCTCTGCAGAGCCAGCGTGGGCTGCACCCCTCTGACCTCCAGCACCATTTCTGCAGCCACAGGGCTCTCCCAGCCCTCCTCCCAGCCAGGAATTCCGAATTCCCACTATCCCATCTGTAACTTTTCTAATTCTTTGTTCCTATTTTCTCTCGATTCTGCTGCACTTCTATCTAACTTTAACAGTTGTTTTCGTGGATCACTATGAAAACATGCTGATAAATTTCATAATGTATGAAATTCAGTGTTCTTCTAGATCTCAGAGCTAAGTATCAAAAACAAAGGCACACACTCTGTGTTTCAAACCCCAACACCATCCATCCCTGCCCTCTGGCAGTGGGAAGCCTTTCCCTGTGTCCTGTCCCTCCATCCCCTGTAAATCCTCTTTCCATCTCTGTCCATCTTTCCTGTAGGCTCAGAGCTGGGAATGCTCACCTGGAGAGGAGAAGGATCCAGGGAGAGCTGGGAATGCTCACCTGGAGAGGAGAAGGATCCAGGGAGAGCTGGGAATGCTCACCTGGAGAGGAGAAGGATCCAGGGAGAGCTGGGAATGCTCACCTGGAGAGGAGAAGGATCCAGGGGGAGCTCAGAGCCCCTTGCAGGGCCTGAAGGGGCTCCAGGAGAGCTGGAGAGGGACTGGGGACAAGGGATGGAGGGACAGGAGCCAGGGAATGGCTCCCAGTGCCAGAGGGCAGGGATGGATGGGAGATTGGGAATTGGGAATTGCTGGCTGGGCTGGAATTGCCAGAGCAGCTGTGGCTGCCCCTGGATCCCTGGCAGTGCCCAAGGCCAGGCTGGACATTGGGGCTGGAGCAGCCTGGGACAGTGGGAGCTGTCCCTGCCATGGCAGGGGTGGCACTGGAAGGTTTTTAACGTCCCTTCCCACCCAAACCAATCTGGGATCCCATGAAATGAAGAATCCAGCGGCTCCTGGAGGGAGGGGGCACAGGAAGGGCCCTGCTGTGCAGTTCAGTGCTCATCCCTGGTAAATCCCAGCTCTGGGCTACAGGAAAACCTCAAAAGTGCTTCCCCAGCCATCCCCTCCTCCTTTCCATGAGTGTTTCCGAGGCTCCCCGCTCCGGCAGGAGCAGCAGGGTCGGTTCTGCAGGGATGGAGCCTCACAAGGAGCCCCACGTGGAAAATATGAAAGGGAAAATCTGCAGAGCCTGCAAAGCCTCCCCTCTCCCCATCACAGCTGCCACTTCCTCGCCCAGCTGAAGAGAAGGAAAACACACTTCAAGGGGAGGAAGATTCCTTTGAAAGGAGGCAGAACACGGGCACAGAGAGATGAAGACGACGGCTCCTGAAAGGGGCACAGCCCGACAGGAGCAGCAGCTCTGGGAACAATGGGAATTTCACAGAAATTAGATCAGAACACCAGCGAGGCTGCTGGAAACTTCAGCACAGGCAGAAGGGTGAAAAGTGCCACACTTTGCTGGATTTTTTTGCTTCCCCTGATGTTTTACTGAGAAGAGGGAGGGATGAGAGGCAGCAGAAATAATCAAGATTATTCCAGTCAAACGGGGAAACTACAGAAGTACAAAACAACTCTGTCATCCCTGTTCCCCCCAGTCAGGCTGAGCTCATTCTCAACAGGAATTTCATGACCCAGATGTGTTTGGAGGTGCAGAGGGTGACAGGCCATGGAGGATAAAACTGAGATTTGAAGAGGACAGGACCATGAGGGACGTGTGGGACACAGCCCCCGGGGGACTTGCAGACTTCTAAAGCTCAATACAAAAATGACTTTTTTAGCTGAGGTGTCTCTGCTCTGGAGCCAGGCTGGGAGAGCTGGGAATGCTCACCTGGAGAGGAGAAGGATCCAGGGAGAGCTCAGAGAGAGCTCTCAGGGGCTCCAGGAGAGCTGGAGAGGGACTGGGGACAAGGGATGGAGGGACAGGAGACAGGGAATGGCTTCAAATTAACAGAAAGGAGGTTTAAATTGGATATTGGGAAGGAATTCCTGGCTGGGAGGGTGGGGAGGGGCTGGGCTGGAATTGCCAGAGCAGCTGTGGCTGCTCCATCCCTGGAAGTGCCCAAGGCCAGGCTGGAGCCACCTGGGATGGTGCAAGGTGTCCCTGGCACGCAGAGCCAGAAGGAGCTCTGCACTGAGCAGTGCCACAGGCACCCCAGCCCTGCTCCAGGGGGGAAAGAGAGGGAGCAGCTTGCAGAGCAGTTAATTGCAGCGCAGTAATTAACCTGTTCCGAGGGGTGGCTCTGGAGCAGCAGCTCCCAGGCAGGGTGGGCAGCAGGGAGAGCTCCAGCTCTGCTCCCAGTTCCCCTCCCCAGCCAAACTGGGAGCTGTTCAGCCTCTCCTGGAGCTGCAGTGCAGGATCCCCCCGGCTCCAGGATTGAGAGGTCAAGGACAAAGCACTCTCCCATTCCATTGTTCACATGCTCCAACAACCCCACACGGGCACTGCTGGGAAGGGGAAGAGAGGAAAACCTCAAAATAGAAACTTTTTCTGCTTGGAATCGCTCCCACTTGGAGCTGCAGGAACAGCATCTCTTTTTCCTCATTGTTTATTTTTCTCCAGACACATTCTGGTCTTATTTAAAGCCTCAGCAAAATAGGATATCATCCATGTGGAAAGGAGGGGAAAAAAGGGGTGAACACAGTGCTCTGGAAACTTCTGGATGGCTCTTCAACAATTATCTGGGGAGATCTGCTGGTGCAGAATCTCCCAGCCCACCTACTGAAGTGTAAATAGAATTAATTTCAGACAGAGTTTCATTAGATTTCATTTCAGACAACTGTTCCCTTCCAGAAGAAAATATCTGGGAATGTTTGGCTGGGCCACCTCTTCCTGCAGGAGCTCCACCAGAAGTCAAGGTAAGGATGAAGTTTGTTTTAGACATCAAAAACTGGGATGAATTTACCTGGACACTCATTTTCCATGTTTCCTCAATTCTTCCATGAGTTATGAATAGTGGGGCTGATGGTTCTGTAGGATTCCTGTAGGATTTCTTAATTGTGCATCAGAATTCCCACAGAGTTGAGTTCCATCCTCACCCTGGATGCTCCAAAGGCAACAATTAAATCTGTTTATGCAAAACTAAAACAAACTCACGCCCACACCCACGATTTGTTCTTTGTCCAGAGCAGCTGTGGCTGCCCCTGGATCCCTGGAAGTGTCTGAGGCCAGGTTGGATGGGGCTTGGAACAACCAGGGATGGTGGATCCTGCCTTTTCTTAATCCCTAAAATCCCTCCCAACCCGAACCATTCTGGGGTTCTGTGAATGCTGGAAGGGAGCTGAGGGGGGGGGCAAAAAGCAACATTTTATTCTTTTCTGGGAGTACAGCCATTTCATTCCATGGAAACTGAGCCCTGGTGCCAGAATTCCAGCCTGGAATCCCCTTACACGTTGAGGGGGTCACTCAAAATCATGGAAGAATAACAGAGGTTTCAGTAACAAAATAAGAAAAACATCTGTGTCATTATAATACCCCAAAAAAAGTGCAATTATGTCTTGATCACAGCTCAGGGATTACATGTCTTTAATGAAGTGAACGTTGTCAGTGTGGGAAGCAATAAAAAATAAAAAAAAAGAAGTTACAGAACTGAAAATTTAATATATATGATAATACACACAAATCTATTAGAAAAAAAAATAAAAAAGTAAAGGAGAATTAATTATGTTTCGGTACCCAGAGGGGGAGTAAAAACTGTAAAGAATTAAGAAATAAAAAATTCATACTGTAATTAGAATTTTGCATACTAAAATTAGAGAAGGTGTTTTCTGATAACATCCAGAACCTTCTCCAACAAAAAACCCGGGATGGGAGCGGGGCATGGTAATTATGGAGCCTTAAGGTACGAAACAGGCTTGGAAAGAGGATTAAATACCCAGTGAGGGTGCGAAACTTTTTAATTTTCCAACTTCTCATAGCCAAATGAAGAAGAGAAAAAGGCTCCTGAGCAGCACAGCAGTGCATTATTTATTTAGACATTTAATGAATAACGAAAGAGTGGCTCTGTGGGAGCTGCAGGGGAGGCAGGGAACGCTTTCCCCACAGCCCGAGGGATCCCAGCTTTAGTGACAGGCGGGGATTTGAGCAGGGAATGTCTGAGGAGCTCTGGGATGTGGGGAGGTGGCCCTGGGAAAGGCTTGGAAATTCATGGGCCCTTCCACCCCAAAGCACACTGGGATTGTGTGACGGGTCCATGATTCCCCAAGAGTCACCTCTTATGGAATCCTGGAATGGTTTGGGTTGGAAGGGACCTTAAATCCCTCCAGGCTGGGTCGCCCCAGATGGTCCCTTCCACCCCAAGGACGTGGAATTCCCACAAAACAGGCGGTGGGGTGAGGCTGGGGTCCCTCACTGGTGCCACCACCCCATTAATGAAGATCTTGTGGCTCTGCACAAGTCCCTGGCAGGAGGGGACAGCCGGGGGGGTCGGGCTCTGCTGCCAGGGAACAGGGACAGGAGGAGAGGGAACGGCCTCAGGCTGGGCCAGGGGAGGCTCAGGGTGGCCAGCAGCAGGAATTTCCCCATGGAATCATGGAACAGCCTGGGAAGGGACCCTAAAGCCCATCTTGTTCCACTCCAGAGGTGTTGAAGGAGCACTGGAGGTGGCACTGGGGACGTGGCTGAGGGGTGGTGCTGGTTTAATGGTTGGACTCAATCATCTCGAAGGTCCCTTCCAACCTTGATGATTCTGAGGGATGAAGGGCTCCTGGACTCACCCTCTGGCAGAAACATGGAATCAGCCCCTTGCTGAAGGAGGAAACATCTGAGGAGGAGCTGCAGCACTGCCCTGAGCTGCCCCAACACCTTCAGCTCCCCAGTGCTGCTGCTGAACCGCACAGAAACACGGAAATCCCAGCTGAGATCCCAGGAGCTTTGTCTTGACCCGGATGAATCCAAGCTCCCCAGACCAAGAATTCACCAGCCAGATGGGCTGAGGAGCTCCTGGGCAAGCCAGGAAGGCTGGGAATTGTTTCTCCACCCTGGGGAGGGAAGGAACACGAGGGGAGAACATCAGGCCCCGCTCCCCAGCCCTGTGAGGAGCAGGATTTATTGCCAACCATTCCCCAGGATTTCATCTGTTCCCTCCCCAGGGCAGACCAGAAACCAATTAACACTGAACAATGTGGGGAAAGTTCTCTCAGGTTCTGCTTTGATGCCGAACCACTGAATGCAAGGGCTAAAACAAAGGGGCTCCAGCTCCCTGGCCTCCCCTCGGAAGGGCAGGATGGAAGGGAATTATTAATTCCACCCCCTACTGTTCCCAGCACTTCAGGAGGTTATTGCCAGCAAGAGAGCACAAGGGTTTGGATTTGCTTCCAAAAAATCTTCAGCTGTCAGATTCCCCAGAAATAAGTAAACTTCCCAGGAAAGTGAGGGGAACGTTTTGAGTGCAGAGACAGAATGTATTTATTTTTCAATTAATAAGCCCCAAAACAGTGACAAAGCCACAAGGGTCAGAATAAAACGTTCCTCCACTAAAGAGAACAAGGCTTCCTCTTTGATGTGTCTGAAGTCAGGGCTGCATCTTCCCAGGCTATCCTTTGCAAGCACTTTTTTTAATCAGTCATTGAAATCACAGGCAGAAGCCACAGCTCACTGTCTGCATGTACTGTGACTGGAAAAGCAAAATTCCAAAGCCACGTGTGTCAGCATTAATTCATGTCACAGATCAAAAAAAGAAAGAGAAAAAGAGCAGTAACTGCAGCAGTGACAGTTCCACGGGTTTTGTGGAGCTCAAAGGAAAACAAGAGAGGCATTTTCAGGATCAGAGGAGGTTGATTTCCCCCATACAGGTTATTCCTCTCCCTTAAAGTGTTTCCTACCAGCAGCAGAGAGATTTGTGGATTTACTCTTTGGAGTCCAGCTGCTCCTCATCTCAGCAGCCAAGGGAACTGATGGCCACACATCCTTAAAAACCTGAGAGAGCTAAAGCTGTATCCACAAATCCCAGAGTCATGGAACGGTTTGGGATGGAAAGGATGTTAAAACTCACCCAGTGCCACCCCTGGATGTGCAGGGACAGCTCCCACTGTCCCAATGTCCAGCCCCAATGTCCAGCCTGGCCTTGGGCACTGCCAGGGATCCAGGGGCAGCCACAGCTGCTCTGGCAATTCCAGCCCAGCCAGGAATTCCCAATTCCCAGTTGTCTGTGCCCAGCTGGAGCAATGGGGCCGATCCCCATCACGGAGCTGCCAAGCAGGGAGAGGTTCCCATGGCGCGACCACCCCAGCACGGCTCAGGGAGAAGGGAATTCCCCTCTCCCAAAACACAGAGCTGAGTTTTATATTTATTAATAAACGAAATGTCCAGAGCAGCTGTGGCCGCCCCTGGATCCCTGGGAATGTCCATTGGGGCTGGAGCAGCCTGGGGCAGCGGAGCTGTCCCTGCCTGGGATGGGATGTGAGATCCCTTCCAACACAAACCAGTCTGGGATTCCATGGAAGCGCTGGAGCAGGAGGTGTCCGAGCACCCTGGGAGTCATTCCTTGGGATTTTTACCTGTCTGACAGACCCTGCTTTGCTAAAAGCTTTTGGATGCACTTAATGAGCTGTCAGAGTAACTGCTCAAGGAAAAATAAAGTAAAATAAAATAAAATATAAAAATAAAATAATAATAAAAAATTAAAATAAAAATAAAATTAAAATAAAATTAAAATAAAAGAAAAATAAAAGAAAAATAAAATTAAAATAAAAGAAAAATAAAAGAAAAATAAAAGAAAAATAAAAGAAAAATAAAAAAATAAAATAATAAAATAAAAATAAAATATAATTAAAATAAAAATAAAATAAAATATAAAAATAAAATTAAAAAACAAATTTTAGAAAGAATATCTAAAAATAAAAATTAAATTAAAAATATTTTAAAAATTAGAAAAAAAAAATTAAAATAAAACAGTAATAAAAATAAAATAATATAAATTAAAATAAATTCAAATAAAATAAATTCAAATAAAATAAATTCAAATAAATTTAAATGAAATTAAAATAAAATGAAATTAAAATAAAATGAAATTAAAATAAAATGAAATTAAAATAAAATGAAAAATAAAATAAAATGAAAAATAAAATAAAATAAAATAAAATAAAATAACCTGCTGAAGCCTGAGCTGTAACTTTATACTCAACAATGCACTGTGTTTCCTTGGGAGCAGATCCAGGACTCCTTTCTTCTTTTTATCCCAACGTGTTTGCCTGGCAGAGGAATTCCAAGAGAAGGAAGGCAAAGTTTACCAAGCCTGATCCTCTGTTAATGATTTTGGATTTGATTTAAGTCAAGTCATCTCAGACGACACCAGAAAGTATCTCCTCCAGCAGTACAGGCAATTTTCTTAAGAAGTTCCTCATATCCAAAAGAAAAGCAGAAATTATTCTGTTTTGATGGAGTTACAGAAGAGTTTGGGGTGAAAGGGACAGCAAAGCCCATCCAGTTCCAAACCCTGCCCTGGGATTTATTTGGGGAAGCTCAAGGAAAGCTCTTCCAGAGTTTTCTCTCATGCAGCTGTAATTATAATGTGAATTTTACCTCACCCAGTTAAATGAAACGACTGAAACACGCAGAGAGGAGCTGTGAGCTGGAAGTTCTCCTATTTCCCACTCTCATTAATTTATGGATATTCAGAACTTTAGGATATCACAGGATGGCTTTCAAGTGTGGGATCAAACCAACCCAACACAATCCTCGCGTTACAAAAGCTGCTGAGGACAGGCAGATCCCATGGAGAGAACGCCTGGAATCTCTTCCCAGCCTCAGGAAGAGCAAGAGATTGACAGCAAACCACAGTCAACAGAGGCAAAAGCCTCTGTGCATCGTGATTCCGAGCTCCTTTGTTGATCCGTGTGCTGCCAATCATTCCCAGCTCTGCTGGCTCCTTCCTCCCCAGCCAGCTCCGGGATTGCTGCCGGGCTCTTCCTCACCAGACATTTAAATGTTCTCATCTTGTCCTTAGCAGAAATCCTTGGGAAAGCTCTCCATCACCTGGGAAGCGCCAGAGCCATCAAAGGGAGGGATCCAAACCTGTTTGGAGTCACTGCTCTGTTCCTGACCTGGAGGAGAAGGGCACAGCTGGATGAGTCCTGGATTCCAGCCCTCAGGATGGAGTCAGGAATGTGGGATCCGTGGCAAAAATTAATATTCCATCCAGGTTTTTATTTATATTTATTTTTCTGTTATATATATTTAATCCAGGTACGAACCTAAATCTGCCCCATCTGACGGGTCCTGGCTTCACTCTGTGGCTCTGCTGAGCTCTGAGGAGCAAAGGGAGGATTTCCAACACAGAGGCACTGGGAATTCATCTGTTCCACCTCCCCTGGCACACAGGGGTATCTGAGCCTTGGTGAATTCCCCAGAGGGGAAAATCCCACCCAGTGCCACCCCAGCCATGGCAGGGACAGCTCCCACTGTCCCAATGTCCAGCCCCAATGTCCAGCCTGGCCTTGGGCACTGCCAGGGATCCAGGGGCAGCCACAGCTGCTCTGGGAATTCTGTGCCAGGGCCTGCCCACCCTGATTGAACCCCAAAAATCAACAGCAATGGATGCAATCACAGAATCCCAGAATATCCTGAGCTGGGACCCCCAGGGATGATCCCAGACCCCCCAACAATCCCAGCCTGGGCATCCCTGGCAGCGCTGCCCAAACGCTCCTGGAGCTCCGGCAGCCTCGGGGCCGTGCCCATTCCCTGGGGAGCTTTTCCAGAGCTCATTCCACCCTCTGGGGGAAGAACCTTCCCTGACATCCCATCTCCTGCTCTCCTCAGGTATCCACATTTATTCCTCGGTGCCAGAACAAGCTGGAAACCCCCGGCTTGCCCCCACAGGCGGTTCCAGCTCCCGGGAAGGGCTGGGTGCTGCTCCAGGGAACATCCCTGCCCATGGATGTGTGCCCATCAGGCTCAGCCCTCCGTCCCAGCTAAGCTGCAGGGGTGAATCCAGTGCTAGCAGGAGGTTTGACACGAGTGACAGGGGTTTTTAATCCCCACGGATTTGTTATGGCACGGGAAGTATCACAACAGCTTCCGTGGAGAAGGGGATTATTTCCCAAATCTCTGCTGCCCTTCATTTCAGCCTTCTCCCGGAGAAACAGCAAAATCATCCGGGCTTTTTCCTTAAAGAAACCCTTCAGCTCCAGTGGTTGCTTTCCCAGATCCCCCTCCAGGCTGACCTGGTGACAGGGATCTGGGAAAGCCAGGGAAGAGCAGCTGGAAAAAGGGAGCAGGATCCCAGCCCTGCCAGAGTCGTGCCTCAGTTTCCCCAGCTGGGAGCACACGGATGAGCTCCCGGAGCACCTGGAGATGATTCCTGAACTGCCAGGCAGGAGTTTCCCCGTTATCCCAGGACCTTTTCCCCCCATCCTCTGTCCCTGGAAGGGTTTGAGGCCAGGCTGGAACTCCCTGGGACAGTGGGAAGTGTCCCTGCCCATGGAACACACGGTTGGTGTTCCCAAAGGAATCGCCCTTTGATATTTAAGCCGATTTTAATTAACCTTATCAATCCCCGCTGAAAATAATAATCTGAGGAAGCAAAGCTGATTTTAATGGCAAATCCTGAAGTCTCTTCAGAGCTCCAGCAGAATTTACCTGATTAGAGGAATATTGGTAATGATTATGGTAACAAAATCAATTTGGGATAATTACTAACCTTCCACCGCTCTCGGAATCAGAGTTTTATGTTATATTTTCTTCTAAATCCAGCCATTGATCCTGCCATGAATTAGAATTATACCAGCTCGCAAAACACCCAGACTAATTGAATAGTTAACCAAGTGCTCAATAAACTTCACACCTCAGTGTCCCGCCAGTTAAAGTGCTTAATTAGATCTTGATCCTCGCAAACGAGCTGTAAATGAGGCCGCTTGTTTCCCTTCTTTATTTAACTTTACTTTCCAAACTAAGGAAGGGTTTGGCAGATTTTTTACTTTTTTCACAGTATGGAGCCGATGGCAACAGCTGAAAGACTCAAATATTTTTAATTTATTAAATTTAATTTATTAAGTTGAATTTATAATATTTTGTTTATTATATTTAATTTATTATAGTTAATTTATTATCGTTAATTTATTATATTTATTATATTTATATTTATTATATTTAATTTATTATATTTAATTTATTATAGTTAATTTATTATATTTTATTTATTATATTTTATTTATTATCAATCAGCTTTAGTGCCGTGAGATTCTGCACCAGCCCGGATCTGTGAGACTCAGCTCAGCAAAGCTTAAACTGCTGAGCCCGGCTCAAGCTGCTCCAGGAGCTCTGCTGGATCCCAACTTCCCACATTTGTACCTGTAACTTTTCTCTAAAAAATCCTTTTTCTGTTTCTCTGTTTCTGCTATATCTCTTCTGTACTTTTCTTTTTATTCTTTGATTTCTCAGCCTCTTTTGGACTGAATTCTTTTGGGGTCCTCCCTCGTGGGGAGTCCCATTTATCTCAGTTCTTATGAATCAAAGAAAACTCCCGAGCTCGTTAGAATCTTGTTTCTCGTGTTTATTTATTAACAGGTGATCACAAAACTTAACAGGTCTCTCCTGGCTGGTCACAAGGTTAATCTTTGCAATCTGGCACATTTCTTTCTTCTGATGGTACAAACAAGGCCTTGTGGCACACCTCGTGTCTGATGCACAGAATGGCCTCGAAATACACAGTTCTTTTATCTTTATACCTATTTTTACCCAATTAACAACAGACACGTATATTATTTTTCTTAATGACCCAATGACCCATCACCTCTGTGCTGCACTGTGGCATTTTCTGTGCAATCACTCACTGTCACCCAAAAACCTCCAGGAGAAGAACATGGAGAAGAAAGAAGAAGGGACAAGAGACAACACCCTAAATCCTCCTCCTTGTCTCCTGTTCTCTAAACTAACCTTTCCCACACAGGGGTTTAAGAAAACTCTCTAATCTACACACTCACACTTTTAGCTTTTCCTATCTAACATTTGTTCTCATGTATCACCATGAAAACACGCTCAGTACCCTCGGGAATTGCAGTGGGTTTCATTCATAGAATCCTGGGAAGGTTTGGGTTAAAGGGATCTTAAATCCCAATCCCAGCTCTGGATGTGCAGGGACAGCTCCCAGTGTCCAGCCTGGGATCCAGGGACAGCCACAGCTTCTCTGGGAACCTTTGCCTGAGCCTCCCCACCTCCTTGGGAAAGATATCCACCAAAATTCCACAATTCCTCCTTTTCCTCATACGTATTCCGTGCCAGGATCGCATCTCCCGGGCTCCAGCTTTTCCCTGAGCTCAGCAGCAGCAGGGAACAATTCCACGATTATTTTTCCCCTTCCTTGGTGAATTAAATCCCCCCCGTGGACAATTCCAAGGGAAGCTTCACCCAGAGCTGCTTCTTCATGTGCCTCGAGCATTTCCAGGCTGTGATTCCTTAAAAAAAACAGAATAAAGACACAAAACTCGGGATTGAACCAGGGGGAAGGGGGAAAAAAATGGACAAATATGAGCAGATGGCTTTTTGTGGCTTTTTAAGAAGGGTCAGGGATGCATTTCAGATCCTGACACCTCCCACTGTCCCAGGCTGCTCCCAATGTCCAGCCTGGCCTTGGGCACTGCCAGGGATCCAGAGGCAGCCACAGCAAATCTGGGAATTCCATTCCAGCCAGGAATAGGATCCCAATCCCCATCCAGGGGCAGCCCCAGGAGAGGCCACAGACACCAACAAAGCTTCCCAGCCCAGGCAGGATCCCAAATTTCCTTCTCCCAGGGCCGGGATCCTTTGGAGGGCTTGGAGGACTGCTTGTCTCCATCTGCACAAGATAATTTTAGGATGCAGGGGGGTCTCTGACTATTATTTTTTTCTTTTAGTCTCTGGGTTATATAAATAAAAAGTAGTTGGTGCTTTAATATCATGTTACAGCCTAACATATATATGTATTATACCACTATTTCTATGTTTTATCAACAACAGAAATAAAGGAAAACTATATTAATACAACAAAACTTTCTAATCTTCTACATATAACATTCATTATCATGTTTGCGAAAAGCCAATAATATGATTTGCATTTATGACACACTTAAAACTTTTCCTTGGCAAAAGCACAGAGCTGCCAGCGTTGAGCACGAGGTATTTAACAGCATTAAACCACCCATTATCCCCCTCCTCGCTTCTCAGCTCGCTCCTGGCTCCACTTTTATTGTGCTTCTACTTCCAGCTCCATTAAATGCTGCAGGAATCACTGTCTGTGAGACCATGGAAAACACCAGGCTGCCGAGGGCAGAGGCAAAAGGAAGCCTGATGATATTTAACTCACTTACAAATGTGTCATTTCAGCTGCTAAGGCCATTAATTGGAAGCCATGATAAGCTCATCGCTTTAATTTTGGGTTCACTTAAGCTTCGTGCCCATAAAAGCAGCAATTCCCAGCTTTTCTTTCCTTTCTTTTTTTCTTTCTTTGCTCTCACACAAATCCATGGCAGAGCCAGAGATGGGAGCAGACACTCCTGAACGTGGCTGCAATTTAGCAGGGTGATAATTAAACTCAATCTCGTGGCGTTGGTGTGACACGGGATCAATCCTGAGAGCGGAATTTCTTGTAAAGGAAAGAACTCTAAAAGCCTGGAATGGCTTTTGTCAGCGCAACAGCCACTTTGTGCTGATCCCTGCGAGGGCATCCAGAGCTGCTCTGGGAACTCCAGCCCAGCCAGGGGTTCCCAAATCCCAATTCCCAAATCCCAATTCCCAAATCCCAATTCCCAAATCCCAATTCCCAATTCCCAATTCCCAATCTCCCATCCATCCCTGCCCTCTGGCACTGGGAGCCATTCCCTGGCTCCTGTCCCTCCATCCCTTGTCCCCAGTCCCTCTCCAGCTCTCCTGGAGCCCCTTCAGGTACCCTCAGCTCCCCCTGGATCCTTCCCTTCTCCAGGTGAGCATTCCCAGCTCTCCCAGCCTTTCCTCCTTAATTCCAGGTCCTGGAATTCCTGATTTCCCAGCAATTCAGCTCTGACTCTCGTTGGAGGCACCAATCCCTGCTCAGAGCACAGTTCCAGGAGTTTTTACTGAAATTAATCCTCCCATCACGTTCAAACTTTTCCCCCTGCGTGGATCATTTTTAAATTAAGTTTAAAATAAGGTAATTGCCCACCTCGGTTGTCTGGATTCCCCAGGGGGCACTGGCAGTGCTAACAGTGATTATCAGCACAGGGAATTCCAAAGGCAGCATTCCAGAGTGACCCAGGATGGGCTGGAGCTCCTTGGCCAGTGTCAGGTCCTGGAATGTCTCTTTGGGAAGATTCAGAGGCAGAAAGAGACACAAATGTTGTGTCTGGGGAAGTGAAAACTGAGGGAAGGAGCAGGGAAAAGCACCTGGATCGTGTTCCTGGCCAGGAGAGGCCAGGGGTGAGAGATCCCTCCAAGGTCACCTGTCTGTGCTTGGGCTTGTCCCCAGCCCAGAGCTCCGAGTGCCACCTCCAGCAATTCCTGGGACACCTCCAGGGATGGGCACTGCAAACCTCCCTGGGCACTGCCAAGACCTGAGAGCCCTTTTTTAAAGAATTTTTAGAGTTATTTTAAAGGAATTTTAGAGGTATTTTAAAGGAATTTTAGAGGAATTTTAAAGGAATTTTAGAGGTATTTTTAAGGTATTTTAGGGGAATTTTAAAGGAATTTTAGAGGTATTTTAAAGGAATTTTAGAGGAATTTTAAAGGAATTTTAGAGGAATTTTAAAGGAATTTTAGAGTTATTTTAAAGGAATTTTAGAGGTATTTTAAAGGAATTTTGGAGGTATTTTAAAGGAATTTTAGAGGTATTTTTAAGGAATTTTAGGGGAATTTTAAAGGAACTTTAGAGGTATTTTAAAGGAATTTTAGAGGTATTTTAAAGGAATTTTAGAGGTATTTTTAAGGAATTTTAGAGGTATTTTTAAGGAATTTTAGAGGTATTTTAAAGGAATTTTGGAGGTATTTTTAAGGAATTTTAGAGGTATTTTTAAGGAATTTTAGAGGTATTTTAAAGGAATTTTACTCAACCTGCTGTGTGGCTTTTCTGTCCAAAATAATTGAACTTTTCTGCTGTGCTTTTAGATTTTCACATTCCTTAAGCTTTCCTTCTGTAATTCCTTGTTTGAAACTCAATCCATCTGCGGCACTTCTGGCACTGCAGAGCCCAGAGCCAGGATCTGTCACCCAACCCTTCCCTGTCCTCCAGCACAGCTCCAAAACCGCCACAGAATCCCGGAATCCCAGGATGGGCCAGGCTGGGAGGGAGCCCAGAGGGTCACTGGTGCTCCAGCAGGGCCATCCCAGAGCCCAGAGCGTGGAATTGTGGCTCTGGAATGTCCCAGGGAGAAGATTCCAGATTATTGTGGCCCTATTTCCACAAGCTTTGTTCCTGCTGCTATCACAAAGAGTTCCACCAGCATTTCCATTCCAAACTCCACCAGCATTTCCATTCCAAACTCCACCAGCATTTCCATTCCAAACTCCACCAGCATTTCCATTCCAAACTCCACCAGCATTTCCATTCCAAACTCCACCAGCTTTTCCATTCCAAACTCCACCAGCATTTCCATTCCAAACTCCACCAGCATTTCCATTCCAAACTCCACCAGCATTTCCATTCCAAACTCCACCAGCATTTCCATTCCAAACTCCACCAGCATTTCCATTCCAAACTCCACCAGCATTTCCATTATAAACTTTGTTTTCTGGAGTTTTTAAGTGAGGCAGAACAATTCACTGTGCGCTGGAAGTTCTCATGTCACGGTGTTCACACCACACAGGAATCTGTTTCAGCATCAGCTCTGAAAAACAACAGCACAAACGATTTTTCCTGCTCCAGCAGGGCCATCCCAGAGCCCAGAGCATGGAATTGTGGCTCTGGAATGTCCCAGGGAGAAGATTCCAGATTATTGTGGCCCTATTTCCACAAGCTTTGTTCCTGCTGCTATCACAAAGACTCCCACCAGCATTTCTATTATAAACTTCATTTTCTGGAGTTTTTAAGTGAGACAGAACCATTCACTCTGAAAAACAACAGCACAAACGATTTTTCCTGCTCCAGCAGGGCCATCCCAGATCCCAGGGCATGGAATTGTGGTTCTGGAATATCCCAGGGAGGAGGTTCCAGCCCCTCCCTGGGCTCTGGAGCAGAAATTCTCTGGAATTCCTGGGATCAGCCCCTGCTCCATCCTTTCAGATCCCGTGGGGATCAGAGGTATTTAAAACATGGATATAAAATGGAAATCTGTGTTTGTCCCGTGTCACAAACTCCTGCTCTGGGGGCTGAGTTCATCTGGAGATCTCCAGGGAAAGCTCTCCCACTGTTCCCAGTGTATGGGAAATGTCTCATTACACCAGACATCATCATCATCATCATCATCATCATCATCATCAACACCAAAACCACCAGATGCAAATTCCCCGGTGTGTCTGAAACGGAGAACATGAGGAACAAAAAGATGGCAAAAAACGTTGGATTTGTTCTGCTGCAATCCAGGCTGCACCTCCACAGCCAGAGGGGCAAAAACACAACCAAGGGAGCAGCAAATGTCACCTGCCAGGAGGAATTTCATTTCTCCAGCCCTGGAATTGCAAGAGAACAGTGCCCCATCCAAACCTAGCTGTGGAAATGGAAGTTTAACTCCATTATTTTGGAATTAACTCGTGGTCACCCAGCACAGGGAGCTGCTGGGGGGAGTCCAGAGGAGGATCCAGGATGATCCAAGGGATGGAGCAGCTCTGCTGTGGGAAAGGCTGGGAGAGCTGGGAATGTTCACCTGGAGAGGAGAAGCTCTGGGATGAGCTCAGGGTGACCTGGAGGAGCTGCAGGAAAGACGGAGAGAGGATTTCCAAGGGCTGGAGGGACAGGAGCCAGGGAATGGCTCCCAGTGCCAGAGGGCAGGGATGGATGGGAGATTGGGAATTGGGAATTGCTGGCTGGGCTGGAATTGCCAGAGCAGCTGTGGCTGCCCCTGGATCCCTGGCAGTGCCCAAGGCCAGGCTGGACACTGGGGCTGGACATTGGGACAGTGGGAGCTGTCCCTGCCATGGCTGGGTGGGATTGGGAGGTTTTTAATGTCCCTTCCCACCCAATCCAATCTGGGATTTTGGGATATTTTTTGCCTTTTGGCCTTCTGGAATGCTCAGAGGCCGGGACCCAGCGGCTCCCACGGCTGCAGCCCCTGGCCAGGGGTTTAAAGCTGGGGGTGGCACAGACCCTGCCCTCACTGCAGGCCTCTCTCTGAAAATCACTCGAGGTATAAATTCCATTTCAGGGCTGCTCCTCCTGATTGCTGCTTGCAGAAAACCATAAATAATTAATTGCACTAGAGAAATGCCACTCAAGCCTGGTTTTGCTTCACCTGATGTGAAAAATGACCACTTGAAAGACAAAAAATCGTCAGGCTCTTCATCTTCCTGCCCCTCTGTCTGTTCCCCTGCTTTATAAAACCCGGTGTCTCCACCTAACCAAGTAATTATGTTTGAAGCCATCCTCAGGCACGGTGATTTATCCATGGCAGGAGGATTTATCCCAGTCTGACCCTGCAGAGGAGGAGGAGGAGGTCATGGATTCTCTTAGGAGCGATGCCAGGTCCCTGAAGATCCACAGAACTTTTGCCAGGACTCACCCACTCCCAGAACAGCTTCAAGACCGTTTTTGGAGGGCACAGAAGAGCTTCAAGCATCAAGAAAGCCCCAGGATGTGGAGGTTTGGTTAAGTGCAATCCCATCCCCATCTCCTGGGGTTCCTTGGGATCATTCCTGGAGCAGCAGGGACCATGTGGAGCTGCTTCCAACCCTCCCCACCAGGGTGAAGGGTTCCCAGGAACCGGGAGGAAATTCCTGTTTTTATGTACCAACAGCTTTGGCGTGTGAGGAACACACCCTGCTGGGGTCTCCTACTCGAGAAAATTGAGTTTTACACCCAAAATTTGCAGATTTAAACCCAAAGAAGAGCAGAGCTCAAGTGAAAAGCTGGAGATGGCTGTGCTGAGCTCAGCTCCTGTGGCTCAAAGAGCCTCTTGGAGCAGCAGGAGGAGGTTTCTCCTCCAGGGAGAGCTCAGGGATGGACTCACAGCTGCTTTTTTTGGGTGGAGGAAGAGCTGTTGGGCTGGAAAGGGAATAATTCCCATGAAGATGCCGTGCCAAGAGACCCCAAAGCGCCGGTGCTTTGCTCTGTAAGCACAGCCTGGGCTTTACTCCATGTATTAAACCCCTCTAAAATCCATATTTTGCACCTCAGCAGCACACTGAACATTCTACTACTTTCTACTTAATTTTTTATAAATCCTGGTTTAGCCAGGGATATTTGGAAGCCTTTCTGTCAATGGCAAAGAGGATTGATACTTTTTTGGGGAGGACAAACAGAGAAACGTCTCTCCATTTCTGGATTCCTGCAGGAACTGGCTGGAAAGGGAAAGGTTTTCCTGTGAAGTTTCAACCACCTTCAAAATTGGGCTGAGATGGAAAAGATCCTCATTTGAAAGTGTCTCCAGTTCCTGCAGGAATCCAGAAATGGAGAGACATTTCTCTGTTTGTCCTCCCAAAAAAAGTATCAACCCTCTTTGCCAGTGACAGAAAGGCTTCCAAATATCCCTGGCTAAACCAGGATTTATAAAAAATTAAGTAGAAAGTAGTAGAATGTTCAGTGTGCTGCTGAGGTGAAAAATATGGATTTTAGAGGGGTTTAATACATGGAATAAAGATGGAGGGAAAAAAGTGTGGTTTTAATCTCTTCTTCTTCCTTCTACTCCATGATCCTGCAGTTTTTTGGGAGCACAAAGAGTGATTGGTTGAAAGTTAGTTGCAGTTTTAATTTCATAAGTAGGTATAGAAAACTTATTTGTTAAAATATAAAAATACATATAAATAAAATAAAATAAACACAATAATAATATTATAATATTGTTATTTATAATTATAATAATTATAATATATAGTAATATAATATTTAATAATTATTAATATTATATAATAAAAATACATATAAATAAAATAAAATAAACACAATAATAATACTATAATATTGTTATTTAATAATTATTATAACAATTATAATATATAATAATATAATATTTAATAATTATTAAAATTATATAATAAAAATACATATAAATAAAATAAAATAAATATAAAAATACACATGAATATAGTTAGTAGGGTAAAAATGGATATAAAGGTGAAGCAGCTGGGTGGTTTTGGGGTCATTTTGTACCCTCAGAGCAAAATGAGCCAGGTTGTGGTGAACTGAACTCGTGCAGATAGTCTGGAGGTGATAGCAAAAGATTTTAAAATCATAGAAAATTTGGGGATTTAGGAAGAAATTTGGGCTTGGAAAGCCCTGGAAAAGTGTTAAAGGTAGGTCCTGGAAATGTTAGGCCTTGTGCTTGCTAAAGATCAGGTGAAACTGCACCTGTGTAGTCAGTTATATCTTATATTAGATATATTATATCTAATCAGATATATCTAATATATCTAATATATTAGATATAATTATAATATAAAATAATAATATATAATTATATCAGTTATATCAGATATATTATATCTAAATGATATAATTGTTAGATGTGATTAGATATAATTATCGTTTAAAGAACATGAATTATTGTTTAAAGAACATGAGGAGCAATGTTAGGGGTTTGGGGGAATCACGAGAAATCCATGCTTGGGTAAAAACAATGCACACAACAGAACAATGTAAGATTAATAATTAATATGTAAGTTGCATAATGATAGAGTATAAAACATGTTCAGCTCAAAACCAAATCGGGGTCAGATTTGGGTCTGTGTACCCCTGACACCCAGAGCTCCTTCAAATAATCTTAATAATGCTTAATAATGCTTAATAATGCTTAATAAAGCACCTTCATGTAACCGTTCTGTGATTATGTGTTCCTGAACTCTAACAGAGAGAGACCTGCCAAGTTTTGTGATGACATCCTAATAAACACGAGAAACGAGATTCCAACGAGTTTGGGAGTTCCAGAGAACTGAGACAAGAGGGACTCCCCACGAGGGAGGATCCCAAAGGAGCTCAGCCCAAAGGGGGCTGAGAAATCCAGGAGGAAAGAAAAATACAGAAGAAATATGGAAAAAGCGAGGGAAGAAAAAGAATAAGAGAAGTTTCAGTTCGCTGTGCTGCCCCTGTGAGCACAGGCCTTAAACCAGGTGAGGAAGATGCTCCAAGGAGCTTTGGCCCAGCCTGGCATCACTTCTGCTGCCTGACCTGATAAATGGGGCTGCTCACACCTCCCATCCGCACTGGAATTAAACTCTTCAGCCTCTCTGCTCTGCCACGAATAAATTACATGTTTGTTTGAAGGGAAATTTCCCTCTGACAAATTCTGAAGGTATAAATAACCCCTGCAGCCTCGCAGGAAGATGAACAGCCCCGTTTTATCCATCATAACTCACCCAGCAAACGGTGCCCGCGTTTAAATCCCGGCCCAGAGGAGCGGGAGCAGCACTGGGTTGATGCTGGCCTAAGCAAGCCGGGCTCAGCTGGGTGCCAGGGGTGCAGCAGTACTCTGAGAGCTCTGGATCCATTCAAAATTCCCAGAGGAAGATCCTCAGGCTGTTCCCCTCATGCCTTTGCATCCCAGCTCAAGGGACAGAGCCCCACCCTGGATTGCTCAGCCTGGGGTCAGAGCCAGCCTGGCAAAACCCAAATTCCCACCAGGAACCATCCCTGTGGCTCTGGGATTCTGGGATCGTGGAATGGTTCCTCTCTCCTGGAAACCCTGAGCGAGCTCCCTGCCCACCTGCAGCCTCCTCTGGCTGTGGAGAAGGACGAGCTGCTCTAAAGGGTCAGAGTTTCTTGCCCAAGGAGCAAAGCAGGGCACCCACTGCAGCAGCCCTGGGCTTTATCCCGCTCCTGCATGGAGCAGGAATGAGGATTGAAAGTGGGAACTGCAGAACTGAAACCTCAGCAATGTCAGTCAGGGGCCAGGGGTAAAAAAAAACCCAGCAATTCCATCATCAGTTTCCTTGTCCTGAGTCTCCCACCGGTCTTTTCTCCCTCCTCCATCCCTGAACAAACTTGTGAGCGGCCAAAATCAACCTTTGGCTTCAGTGAGAATAGGTCAGTCTCACTAACAAAGGCAGGCTCACATTCCAGAGCAAATAAAAGCATTCATATTTCAACTGGCAATAAATTCAATTTCCCTGAAGGACTGATTTTCACCAACTTATGAGATCTGACACTTGTGCTATTAGATAACTCTGTTGCCTTTTATTTCTGGGTTTGAGACATCAAGTGGCAAAAGGGGAAATAAAAATGGCAGGAAAGACAAATTGTTCCGAGGACAGAACGGTCCATTAAGCAAAAATTTAAACCAACTCATCTTTGGCTCTCTGTGGCTCAAATGCAATCGTGCTCCTTCCCTTCAGGCTGTTATTAACACTGTTATAATGAGTAACTAAAATCAAACTCCAGTGAATAAATATGCTCAAAGGCATTTTGGTATTTGTGCAATTAGAGACAAACTGCCACGGTGGAGCTAAAAGCTTTTGGGAAATCACATCCAAGGAAACTGTGCCAGGTCTGCGGCCCTTGGGCTGCTCGTAGCACGTAGAGAAATTCCTGGGAAAGAGCTGGAACCCCAACCCCAAAGCCATTTATTCCTTGTGTCTGCTCAGGTGGGAGGTGGCTCTGGAAGGGGAGAACCCAGTGGCCAGGTCACCTGTGTGTCCTGGGGAAATTCCCACTGGATGTGCCCAGGGCAGGGAACGGAGCTGGGACAGGGCTGGGAAGGGGCTGAGGGAGCTGGGAAGGGGCTGGAGAATTGCTGAGGGAGCTGGGAAGGGGCTGGAGAATTGCTGAGGGAGCTGGGAAGGGGCTGGAGAATTGCTGAGGGAGCTGGGAAGGGGCTGGAGAATTGCTGAGGGAGCTGGGAAGGGGCTGGAGAATTGCTGAGGGAGCTGGGAAGGGGCTGAGCCTGGAGCAAAGGAGGCTCAGGGGGCCCTTGTGGCTCTGCACAAGTCCCTGGCAGGAGGGGACAGCCGGGGGGGTCGGGAATTCTCCCAGGGATCAGGGACAGCACAAAGATGGTTTCGGTTGGATGTTGGGGAAATTTCTTCACTGAAAGGGTGGTTAAGCAGGGGCTGCCCAGGGCAGGGCTGCAGTGCCATCCCTGGAGGGATTTCGGAGCCCTGGGGATGTGGCACTTGGGGACACGGTCGCTGTGGCCTTGGCAGGGCTGGGCACAGCCGGACTCAGCCTTGCAGGGCTGTTCCAACAAAATCCCAGCCGTGATCCCAAGGAGCCTCAAGCTCCTGGAGGACAGGGCTGCGCCTGGCCTGGCCCTGGGAGCTCTCAGGGATCCCCAGCAGTGCTGGCCTGGGTTGGGATCGGGGGGCAGAGCTGGCTTGGAGCTCAGCACCCCCTGCCACAGGGCCCCGTGCCCAGCGCTGCAGACAACAATTACATTGACTTAGCAGTTATTTATCCCAGCAAAACCCAAAGGGGATTTATCCTTGGAAGAGACATGGTAATAAAAGGGAAAGGATCAGGCAGGCAGGGTTTAAAAAACCCTCATTTCCTCCTGTGACTGGCTAACAGGCTTTTGGAAAGCAGGAGACAGTAAATGTCATTTATTTTGACTTTAATAATGCTTCTGAGGCTCTTTGGCGTGACATTTCCGAGCGAGCCGGGGCAACAGGGATAAAACAAAGCCGAGGTAGGAAGCCAGAACATCCTACTGAGAGTGCAGCTGCCCGTGACCAGGGGACAGCTGAGTGTGCTCCTGCATCTCCCTGGCCTTTCCCTGGGCAAGGAAAAGCACCACAGGCACAGCCCAGACTGACCCAGGCTGGTCTCTGAGCAGCTGGGGCAGCCAGGCTGAGAATTCAAAGGGTTCCTGACAACTGGAAAAGAGATTGGAGAAAATAATTTCACTTTCTGTTGGGAAGAGGCAAGTGTTGCATGGAGCAGGACCCGCTGCACAAGCACAGGCTGGGGACACAGGAAGGCAAAATGGGGACGTGGCTGCCCCTGGATCCCTGGCAGTGCCCAAGGCCAGGTTGGACATTGGGGCTGGAGCAGCCTGGGACAGTGGGAGCTGTCCCTGCCATGGCTGGGGTGGCACTGGGTGGGATTTAAGGTCCTTCCAATCCAAATCCTTCTGGGATTCTGGGATTAAAACTGATGCACACAGGTCTAAAGGCATCACACCAGACCAGCAGGAAAAGACACGTGGAGAGGAATTGAGCTGCTTCTTCCCACTGAACTTCCACAAGTGACCGGAGTGATCCACCCCCAGCTGGCAGCAGGACAGGGTTGGAGAAGCTGTGATAAAATCAGGGAATATCCTGAGCTGGAGGGACCCCCAGGGATCATCCCAGCCCCTCCCAGACCCCCCAACAATCCCAGCCTGGGCATCCCTGGCAGCGCTGCCCAAATGCTCCTGGAGCTCCGGCAGCCTCGGGGCCGTGCCCATTCCCTGGGGAGCTTTTCCAGAGCTCATTCCACCCTCTGGGGGAAGAACCTTCCCTGATCTCCAGCCTGAGCCCCATCCCTGGCCCAGCTGCAGCATGAATTTCCTGATGTGCCATTAATTCCATTAACAAATCCATTGTTCTGGGTTTGGTGATTGCTCTGGGCCATGGGCAGGGTGTAACCGGTCCCTGCTGCCCAGCCAGGTTTGGTTTGTGGCTCTTTCAGCGGGGCTGGGACAGGCACTGCTGTGACCTGTGTGCTGTCAGGGGTGCAGATCCATCCTGCAGCATTCCCACAGCAGAACAGGCTGCTCCAGGCTCTGTTTCCAGTCCCTCTCTCCTCCCAGGCTGGAATTTGCAGGGAGTCACTGCAAGGTGTCTGTGGGTGCCGCAGAGGCAGCTCTGCTCTGATGCGATGTGACACGTCAGCTGACACCCTCTGTTGGGGCTGGCACGGCCCAGCCTGCGGAGCCACAAATGCAATCCCAGCTGCCAAGCACCCAAATTAAAAATAAATCACTGCACTGACCCCTGAACCCCGGCTGACAACTCATCCCCCCCAGGATCCCGTCCCTCTCCCGCGCCACCCTCTGCCATCATTCCTGACTTCAGCTATTTCCAGGCCTGGCTTGGAAAAGCTCTGCCCTCCTTAAACTGCTGGGGCTGGGGGTGGGATGAGGAGAGATGGGATGGGATGGGATGGGATGGGATGGGATGGGATGGGATGGGATGGGATGGGATGGGATGGGATGGGATGGGATGGGATGGGATGGGATGGGATGGATGGATGGATGATGGATGATGGATGGATGATGGATGGATGATGATGGATGATGGATGGATGGATGATGGATGGATGGATGGATGGATGATGGATGGATGGATGGATGGATGGATGATGGATGGATGATGGATGGATGGATGGATGGATGATGGATGGATGGATGATGGATGGATGGATGATGGATGGATGGATGGATGGATGGATGATGGATGGATGGATGATGGATGGATGATGGATGGATGATGGATGGATGATGGATGGATGATGGATGGATGATGGATGGATGGATGATGGATGGATGATGGATGGATCTATGGATGGATCCATGGATGGATGATGGATGGATGGATGATGGATGGATGATGGATGGATGGATGATGGATGGATGGATGATGGATGGATGATGGATGGATCTATGGATGGATCCATGGATGGACAGATGTCCCACTGTCCCAGGCTGCTCCAGCCCCAATGTCCAACTGGCCTTGGGCACTTCCAGGGATCCAGGGGCAGCCACAGCTGCTCTGGGCAGCCTCTGCCAGGCTATCCCAGGTGATCCAGGGGATTTCCAGAGCGTGTAAAGATGATTTATTGATGATTTATTGATGATTATTAAATCATTAAAGATGATTTATTGATGCAGGTGATTGCTGAGCTGAGCAGGGGAGATGCTGTGTTGGACCTGTGTTCACAGCAGGAAGAAAACTCCTGGATGATGCAGGATGGATCAGTGACCGTGGGAAATGTGGAGTTCAAGAGGAGAGAGCAAGATAAGCAGTGGAAATACAGCTGTGGGCTCAGAAGGGAATCATTTTAGCCTTTCTGTCGGTTTGACTGATGAAAAGACATCCGTGGGGGGTGAAGGGGCCCAGGAGAGCTGGGAGATGCCCAGGACAGCTCCTGGGGTGCCGTGTCCAGCTCTGGGCTCCTTGCAGGCGAGGGATGAGGATGTCCCTGCTGCCTGACCTGCCCCAAGCTCACTTTCAGTTCTCTCTCTTTTCCTGCTGAACGACACCGAGGACAGATCTCTCCATAAATCCCACGGTCAGATCCCCTGAAATCACGGCAAGAAGCAGCAGTGCTGTAAACTCAGCCTGTACCCACTGACTGCGGGATCGTGGCCCCAGCCGAGAGCTCTGAGCTGTGCTTTCCATTTCAGACACATCCTCTGAGCAAGAAAAGCAACTCCTTTATATATATTTAATAATGAAGCTGATGGAGAACTCCTGTTTCCAGGTAAATTCTGTTAGGATGTTTGGCAGCATCAAAAAGACCTTCAAACAGCCTGTTTAGCAAATAGCCTTGTCTATGAGAGCTGAAAGATTTGGCAACGCTTCGTAATTTATGTCCTGCTTTTCTTAAGGGGAGGTAATAAATCACAGAGGGTGTTTTACCTGGGGAGAGGGAGAGAGAGGGTGCTCTCTGCTCTGCACCTTCATTATTTGTCTTCAGCTTCAAAGCCTGGAGCTGCTGAGAGCTCTGAGAGGGACAGATAATGATGCCCCGTAATCAGCAGAGTAATCACGAGATGGCTCTGTTACATTCCTCTCCCCGGAATATTAATGGAGTGAGGAGGCTGCAGACTGATGTGCAACAGGGCTTTCAAATCCTTCCAAATGGCTCCTCAGTCCATTACTTCTGCTGCTGTTCTCCTGGGGGAGGGAGGTGCAGCCTCAGCTCCCTTCTCCACAGAGCCACAGCGCGGAGAGGCAGAGCTGTGTGCTGGAAACGACGCAGGTTTAACCTCCAGAACTGATCCTGGCCTCACCCAAGCAGCCAGAAAATGCAATTCCCCCAGCTGGGGCCACAGCAGCCGTGCTCTGGGGTGTCCTGTGGGCACCCCCTGCACCCCTCAGCACCCCCAGAGGGACCCGGAGCAGCAGGGCTGTGCTGTTGTCCCCTTGTCCCGGTGTCTGTCCCCCACCAGGACACAGCACATGGGGAGTGAGGGGCTCACACTGCCCTGACTGCCAGGGACGCACTGCCAGGAAATCCCACAGGATCCTGGAGATTGGAAAAGCCCTCCCAGATGGAGTCCAACCGTTCCCTGAGAGCTCCCAGGGCCAGGCCAGGCACAGCCCTGTCCTCCAGGAGCTTGAGGCTCCTTGGGATCACGGCTGGGATTTTGTTGGAACAGCCCTGCAAGGCTGAGTCCGGCTGTGCCCAGCCCTGCCAAGGCCACAGCGACCGTGTCCCCAAGTGCCACATCCCCAGGGCTCCGAAATCCCTCCAGGGATGGCACTGCAGCCCTGCCCTGGGCAGCCCCTGCTTAACCACCCTTTCAGTGAAGAAATTTCCCCAACATCCAACCGAAACCATCTTTGTGCTGTCCCTGATCCCTGGGAGAATTCCCGACCCCCCCGGCTGTCCCCTCCTGCCAGGGACTTGTGCAGAGCCACAAGGGCCCCCTGAGCCTCCTTTGCTCCAGGCTCAGCCCCTTCCCAGCTCCCTCAGCAATTCTCCAGCCCCTTCCCAGCTCCCTCAGCAATTCTCCAGCCCCTTCCCAGCTCCCTCAGCAATTCTCCTCCCAGGATTTGTGCTCAGAGCAGGGTGATTCTCAGGTCAGGGAATCTCTTGGGAAGCACCAGTGCTCTCCCAGAGGATTTCAGGTGCAGGGATCCACAGGACTCTGTTGGGAGCATTCCCAGGGCTGGGCTGCTCAGGGATGCAGGATGGGCACACAGGACCTGGCAGGAAGGGATCTGTGCAATGGGAGGCACACACAGAACATCCTGGGAGAGCATTCCATCCTAAATTAATTAATACCCTTAATCATGGAATATCCTGGGTGGGAAGGGGCCCCCAAGGATCACCCAGCCCAGCTGGATCTGCACAGACACCCCAACAATCCCCCCTGAGAGCCTTGTTCAAGCACTCAGCGTGCCCTGGCAGCACTTCCAGCCTTATCCAAACCTCTCCATTTTCCCAGGAAGTGCTGAGGTCATCCCTTGCCACACTCTGCAAAAAATGTTGTTTCCAATTTCCCCCCAAAGTAACCACAGAAATTATTCAGTTAATCCTGTAGCTTAATTCAAATTAATTTGACCAAGAGAGGTTTGTTGGGCTGTGTCTGGTTATTTATCTCAGTTCAAATGAGTAACTCCAATTTTTACCAGTTTCCTCCTCCCCTGAGGTCAGGGAGGGCTGTGAGCAGGTACCACAGACCTGAAGGGACAGTCCCTGACCTCTTTATCTTCCCTGCAGCCACATCTCCTACCCAGCTAATTTATTCTCCACAGACTGATAAAAAAAATATGGAAAACAGCAAGTCATATCACAGGAGAGGTTTAATGCAGCTGAAAACTCCAAGGAGTCCCTGGCAACTCCTCCTTCCAGTGTCTGAAGGTTTAATGCAGCTGAAAACTCCAAGAAGTCCCTGGCAACTCCTCCTTCCAGTGTCTGAAGGGGCTGCAAAGAGCCTGGAGAGGGATTTTGGACAAATGATGGAGGGACAGGAGAAGGGAGGATGGGTTCAAACTGACAGAGGGGAAATTTGGGTGAGATGCTGGGAGATTGGGAATTGCTGGCTGGGCTGGAATTGCCAGAGCAGCTGTGGCTGCCCCTGGATCCCTGGCAGTGCCCAAGGCCAGGCTGGACATTGGGGCTGGACATTGGGACAGTGGGAGCTGTCCCTGCCATGGCAGGCTGGGATGGGATTTAAGGTCCCTTCCACCCCAAACTCTTGGATTCTGTGAATTCCAGTCCCTGCCCCAGACTTTGGAGGTGAAACAGCTGGAGCAGAGCACCCATGGGAACCTCCCTGCTCAGCTGAGGAGCTCAGCACCCACTGCCTGCACTGACTTCAATCCCTGTCCTTGGCAGCCCTGGGATGTTCCCTCCAGGATGGAGAAGGTTGGGAAGTCTGTTCAGAGGGACAAAGCCGAGGAGAGCGCTGGGAGCGGGAGCACAGGAGGAGCTGTCCCACCGGGACAGACACAGCTGGAACAGCAGCTGCTCCCGGCTCCAGGGCTGCTCCCGGCTCATTCCTGCGGCTGGGAACGGGAATGAAATCTGGGAACGGGAATGAAATCTGGGAACGGGAATGAAATCCGGGCTGGGAACGGGAATGAAATACAGGCTGGGAACGGGAATGAAATCCGGGCTGGAAATGGGAATGAAATCCAGGCTGGGCCCGCCACCTGCTGCTCCTGCTGGCAATTACAGGAGGGGGAAAGTGGTCAGGATTCCCTGATCCACACGGGAATGGAGAGAGAACAACCCTGCTCCAGGGCAGTCCTGGCAGAGGACACAGAGCAGCTGCTCCTTGGGACGGAGGGAATGGCAGGGACAGCTCCCACTGTCCCAATGTCCAGCCCCAGTGTCCAGCCTGGCCTTGGGCACTGCCAGGGATCCAGGGGCAGCCACAGCTGCTCTGGCAATTCCAGCCCAGCCAGCAATTCCCAATTCCCAATCTCCCATCCATCCCTGCCCTCTGGCACTGGCAGCCATTCCTGTGTCCATGGCCTCTCAAAGTCCCCGTGTCCCTTCCCTGTGTCCCTCTCCCCCAGCTGCAGTGCCCACACAGCCAGAGATCTGCACGGGGGGTCCCTGTGGGCATTGGGGTGACAGTGACATCCCCAGGATGTCACCAGTTCTGTTTCCAGGAATGTCTTCATTCCAGCCTCCATCTGTGTGACTGCACAGCTGGGACGTGACCCTGTTCCACACATTCCAGAGGGCTGGGAGCTGGGAATGCTGCCCCAGCTGTGGCCTCAGGCCTCTCTCTGTCCATGTGGGATCTGCCCCTGCAGCATTCACCACCAAAATCCACACCAGGAGCATCCCTGGGCCTGGGCATCGGCCCCTGCTCGGCTCTGACAGGAACAAAGCAGCAGCCAGCCAGGAGGGCAGAACCAGCATCTGGAGCAATTCAATCTGAAATTAATTACATAAATGATGTAATGAGAAAAGATGAGCTGAATTAGTGTTCCAGCATGAACTCGGAGAGCCTGAGCCGCGAGCCCACGGCTCCTGTGCTGCACGGGCTGGGAAACGCTTCAGCTTCCAGCCAGGGAATTTCTGTGTGCAGGCTCCTGCTGGAATCGCTGCTGGCTCCTGGGGGAGGCCAGGCTGGCAGTGCCAGCCCCAGCAGGGCTCTGGGAACAGCCAGGGCCAGCCTGGGGCACGGCTGACCTTGGGCTCTGCCCGCGGGCGCAGCCGAGCAGAAAGCTGAAACCATCATTTTCCAAAGAGACTGGAGGTAAAAAAAGCCTCAGGGACAATCTTTTGTCAGCTGGAGAGACTTGATTAACTGCCTTAATTCCACATGATTAATGGCTCTCAGATCTCAGGAGGCTCCGTGCACGTGCTGGGACTGGAGAGTCTTCCTTCCCAAGCTGCTCCAGCTGCTCCAGAGGCGCATTCCCGGATTCCCTGATGCTGCTCCCGTTCCTTCTGCTCTGCAGAGGGAATCACTGCAGGTGTGAGCACGGTGCTCGGGGCATGGATCTGGGTTTCCACATCCCTGAGTCCTCCAGCAGCGCCACAAAACCCACCCAGAAATTTCATCTCCACAAAATCCACCCAGAAATTTCATCTCCACAAAATCCACCCAGAAATTTCATCTCCTTTGGTCACCCCGTGCCACAAAAACCATCCAGAAATTTCATCTCCACCAAACCCACCCAGAAATTTCATCTCCTTTGGTCACAAAGTTCCACAAAACCCACCCAGAAATTTCATCTCCTTTGGTCACAAAGTTCCACAAAACCCACCCAGAAATTTCATCTCCTTTGGTCATCCAGTGCCACAAAAAACCATCCAGAAATTTCATCTCCACCTAAACCCACCCAGAAATTTCATCTCCACCAAACCCACCCAGAAATTTCATCTCCTTTGGTCACAAAGTTCCACAAAACCCACCCAGAAATTTCATCTCCTTTGGTCACAAAGTTCCACAAAACCCACCCAGAAATTTCATCTCCTTTGGTCACCCCGTGCCACAAAAACCATCCAGAAATTTCATCTCCACCTAAACCCACCCAGAAATTTCATCTCCACAAAATCCACCCAGAAATTTCATCTCCTTTGGTCACAAAGTGCCACAAAATCCACCCAGAAATTTCATCTCCACAAAACCCACCCAGAAATTTCATCTCCACCTAAACCCACCCAGAAATTTCATCTCCACAAAACCCACCCAGAAATTTCATCTCCTTTGGTCACAAAGTGCCCCAAAAAAACTCCCACACTGCCCACAAATCCTTCCTGAGGGTTTGGCCGGGGTGGCTCCTGGCAGCGTGGACACTGGGATGGGAAAAGATGGAAAAAATGATGGAAAAAGATTGAAAAATATGGGAAAAGATGGGGAAAATTGGAAAAGATGGAAAAGGGTGGAAAAAGATGGGAAAAGATGATGGAAAATGATGGAAAAAGATGGAAAAAATGGGAAAAGATGACAGAAAAAAATGGGAAAATATGGAAAAGATGGAAGAGGATGGAAAAAGATGGAAGAGGATGGGAAAAGATGGAAAAAGATGGGAAAGGATGGGAGAAGGTGATGGAAAATGATGGATAAAGATTGAAAAAGATGTGAAAAATGGTAAAAATATGGAAAAAGATGATGGAAAATGATGGAAAAAGATGGAAAAAATGGAAGAGGATGGAAAAAGATGGAAAAAGATGATGGAAAAAGGTAATGGAAAAAGATGATGGAAAATGATGGAAAAAGATGACAGAAAAAGATGGGAAACGATGGAAAAGGATGGGAAAAGATGGGAAAAGATGATGGAAAATGATGGGAAAGGATGGAAAAAGATTGAAAAAGATGGAAAAAGATGATGGAAAATGATGGAAAAGGATGGAAAATGATGGAAAATGATGGAAAAGGATGGAAAAGGATGGAAAAGGATGGAAAATGATGGAAAAGGATGGAAAAAGATGGGAAAAGACGTCACCATTTCAGCACCACCTTTCTGTCACACAAGGACAAGAGTTTGCCCTGTTTTTGTAGCAGTTCTGTTGTAAATTCAAAGATGTTTCTTTCTTCACCAGACATTCCCTGAGCCACGTTCCCCACAGCTCAGCTCCTTATCCCGGACGGAATTCCTGCTGCTCCTGCTTCCTTAAACTGAAATTTAACAGTTCTGGGAGCTGAATCCCTGAATCCCTGAATCCCTGAATCCCTGAATCCCTGAATCCCTGAATCCCTGACTCACCTGGCACAGGTAAAACTCCAGCAAAAATCCTCAGCATTTTCCACAGCACCGGAGCAAGAATTCATCCCGTTCCTGTCCTGGTTAATGGGATTAAAGGATTGTGCGTCCCCAGGATCCATAAATAAACGTGCTGCTCCTGTGGGAATTGCATCCTGGGCTCCCTGGGGCAGGCAGAGACCTGGAGGATGTGCAGGGAATGAGCAGGGGTGGTTGTGCTTCCCTGGAGTGGAAAAAGAGAGCTCAGTGCAGCAAACCCAGCCCAGCTGAACCCTGAGGTGAGCTCTGGGAAGGCAGGAGGGAGCTGAGTTCCACACAGACCTTGTTTATATTTATTTATATTTATATTTATATTTACAGTTATAGTTATAGTTATATATTTATTTATTTTAATATTTATATTTATATCTATAGTTATATTTATATTTATATTTATAGTTATAGTTATAGTTATATATTTATTTATATTTATAATTATATATTTATTTATATATATTTATATTTTTATTTATATATTTTTATTTATATTTATAATATGTATATGTATATGTATATTTATTATATGTATATGTATATTCATATTTATATTTATATTTATATATTTATATTTATATGCATATTTCTATTTATTATTTTTATTTTTATTTTTATTTTTATATTATATATTTAATGTTTCTATTTATTATTTTTATCTAAATCAATGGGGTTTGGATTCTCAGAGTGAAACCCCAAACCAGGCTCTGTGCAAACGACTGAACTGCACTGGGCAGCCACTCCCACGTTCACTTCCACCGGTTTCCATTAAATGTCTCCAAGTTTTCCTTGGATTCCTGCTCAGGCCAGGAGCAGTCAGGTCTGGCTGACACCTCTGGAGTGTCCCAGTGTTCTCCCCGTGCCTCAGGGCTGGCAGGATCCTGGCAAAAAGAATTTAAATTGGAATTTGGGATCCCTGCCTGGGCATTCCCACAGCGCCCAGCCCTGCTCCCTGCAAGGCAGAATGGCTGAAAAAAGGAGGATACCATTGGATTTCAGGAAGTTTCCTGGTGTTTCTCACTGCAGGACCTTTCCAGTGCTTATAAACTGGACAAGGTTTACATTTTCTGTGCCAGGTCAGCCCAGGCTGATCCTCCTGGAACATTTTCCCCACAATCATCAGGCTGATTGCCATCCCTGGCAGTGCCCAGGGCCAGGCTGGACCCTGGGACAGTGGGAGCTGTCCCTGCCATGGCTGGGGTGGGATGGGAGGGATTTGAGGTCCTTTCCAACCCAAACCAGTCTGGGATCCTGGGATTCTACTTCTAAAAACAATTGCAGATAAAAAAATTGAGGGAAGGTGAAGGCAGGGTGGGTGTGGGACCTGCACACACTCAGGGTCTGCATTCCAGGGCTCTCCCAGCAATAAATTGGGAATTTCCTTGTGCCATTCCCAAAATCACTCCTATTTTCCAGGCAATATGGAAGAGAGAGATGCCTGGGAATGTCCATTTACAGCCTGGAGTTCTCACAGGCTTTTTATGATCCTTGTTTCATTGGGAGTTTTAGTGCCAGCCCAAATTAAATTCATTTTACAATATGTATTTATTTCTCAGCTTCTTAACAGAATAATTTGGAAACATCCCAGAGCCTTTAAACAACAAAACTGTTTTTCCTTTATGGCAAAAAAAATGTGTTTTTGCCTTTCTTTTCCCAGGGAGAGCAGCCAGCAAAGGCCCCCTTCCAGCTTGCACAAGGATGGATTTTTTTCCATACAAAACTTCAGCAGTTTAACACTTCCAAGCTGTCATTGTCACACCACAGTCAGTTAATTACATTTACAATTCCAGAAACATGGGTGGTAAAAATTGAATTCCAAGTAAAAGACTTTGTCTCCCAGACAGTGGGCAAATAAAACTTTGCTTATCTCGCTGTAATTTCATGATGCACAGCATGAGGTGGTGAAAAATCCCTCAATAATGTAACTTATCACTAACAGGGAGTGCTGAACTCTTTCTTCCTTTCATATTTCTCATTGGCAAGGCTGTGAAAGGCTCCAGCAGCTCCTCATTCCCTCTCCCCACACCACCAGCCAACCTGTGGCTCCTCTTCCCAAGCTGCTTCCCCATCCTACGTGTGCCAGTGATCTCCTCCAGGCACCCCAAGTGATTTGGGAAGGGAAAACACCCTGAGATGAGGGGAACATGAGGATGAAATGACCTCCTCGTCCTGCCAGATGTCACCGTGAGTAAAGAGCTCGAAGTGCCATCAATCCTGCAGGAGTTGGGGATTCCGTGGGGAAGGTTGGTTTTCCCTGCAGTTGGAAGGATTGGCAGGAGATCCTGTGGAAATTCACATCCTGTTTAGTTTGGAAAAGGTTCTGTTCCCTCAGGAGCAGCGCAGGGCCTGGCATGGCTCGGACAGCTCAACAAGGCACGACTCCAGAGCTGAGTGGAGATGCAAAAAGGCAGGGATTTGTCCTGGGATCGTTATCCCAGCCCAAGGAACATTTCCTGTCACACAGTGACGGCTCAGCCGCAGCTCTGGGGCACTGGGAACACACAAACAAAGCCAGGATCAAAGAGCAAAAATAAAAAATGGGATTCTTGGCTTGGGTTTACAGAGAGGACCAACACAGAAAGGCAGGAATCATCCCAAAGCCACTTGGGTTCTTGCTTTGGGTTCCTGCCCCTTACAGGGTGCACTGAGCATATCCCAAGCTGTCTGTCCACTCCCACAGAAACAGGGAATGGGCTCCAAGGTGCCACAGCTGCCCTGGGAGCAGTCACAGAACCACAGGGATGGTTTGGATTGGCAGAGAAGTGTCTGAGGGCAGGGCTGGGAGCAGCCTGGGACAGTGGGAGGTGTCCCAGAGTGGCACTGGGGGGGATTTAAGGTCATTTCCCAGCCCAAAGCATTCCAGGACCGTAAGGAATGGAAGTTATCCTCAGGAGGATCAGCAACACCCACCCAGTGTCAAACCCTGCCAGTGCACTGTGAGAGGAAATAAAAATCACCTCCTTGGCACTGCCCAGGTGAAGCAGTGCCTGGATCCCACATTTTGGGGCTGGCAGTGGGAAAAATGTCACATTTCTGCTTCCTCAGCTCTGCTCTCTGTGTTCCAGAGGAACCCTGCCAGTGGGAGCTGAGGTAAATACATCCCAGGGGTGACAGAGCAGTAATTCCAGTGAAAAGCACAGACCATGAAGCTGTAACGCTCTGAAATCCTTCACAGCTCTGGAGGAAAGGAGCTGCTTGCCCAATTTAACCCATCAACCCTGAGGAAAGAGACCTTACAAGGGCTGCTTTCCCTTCAGCAGGCAAACAGAGATTTGATCTGGCAGCATCTGTATCAATCAAGAGCTCATGCCCTGCTGTGGCCAGGAGAGATCAGCGGCAGGAACTCAAAGGGCAGCACCAGGCGAGGTGCGAGTGTCTGTGAGAAGGAAGGGCTCGGCTTTATTGCACCTGACACCTCGAGAGAATAAAAGCACTTAGCAAGGAGCACCATCCATCACTTCCTAACACAGAAACCTCCCCTTCTGCAGCCTCTGAAAGGCAAAAATGTCAGAGTGTCTTTTTAGACCTGGTGCTAATGCTTCAAAAAGAAGACAGAATATTCCAGTAATTTCCTAGTTAGTCTGTAATCCAAATTCTGCTCCTTCCCTTTTCTTGATTGGGAAAAATCCCTTTTCTTCATTGGCAAAGCTGATTTTCATCAAGTCCCAGACTGGTTTGGGATGGAAAGGATGTTAAATCCCACCCAGTGCCACCCCTGCCCTGGCAGGGACAGCTCCCACTGTCCCAGGCTGCTCCAGCCCCAATGTCCAGCCTGGCCTTGGGCACTGCCAGGGATCCAGGAACAGCCACAGCAAATCTGGGAATTCCAGCCCAGCCCCTCCCCACCCTCCCAGCCAGGAATTTATTCCTAATATCCCACCTAAACTCCTATTTTGTCAAATCACTCCAGCTCCCACAAACATCTCTTCCCAAGCTTCTTTAGCACCAGACCCTGGTGGAGGCCCCAGGATTCTCTCCTGAAGCACAGGGATCCCTGCAGGAACAGGGAAGGGGGATCAGGGACAGCACCACTGCAGTAACAGATTGTACAAATCCTGCATGAGGAATGCTGGAAGGGAACTGAATTCCTGAAAATTGAGGGTTCCAGGTGTCACCCCTCCTTCCCTAGGGAAATGTGCTGGGCAGCAGCCCCAGAGATCCCTCCCACATCCCACTGAGCTGCTCCTCATCCTCACGAGCATCTCCAAAGCCCACGCTGCCCTCCTGGACACCCCCAGCCCCCAGTGGTGGCACTGAGGGTGGCTGGAGCTGGTGGGCTCAGCTCTGGAATGAAGCCATCCAAAGGGACACGGGAGCCACACCATGGAGTAGCCATGGCAACCCACGGTGGCTCCCTGCTTCCCTCCTCTCCGCATCACCGCTTCCCTCTCAGCTGCTGGTTTTCCAGCCTCCTGGATAATTCCCAGGCCCAGCTGGGACACCAATGCTCTTGGAAAATAATTTTATTAACAGGCTTTTCTTCTTTTTGTCTTGAAAGTGCTCCAGTAAAATCAGATTTTATCAAAACAGGAGAGAGGTGATGGATAAAGATGTTACCAGTGCTGAGGCTCTGTGGATGGAAAGCTGGGATAGCCATAAAAGTGTGCAGTAAAAACTCCACAATAAATTCCAGCATAAATGGACTGATGAACTTCAGCCTCACAGGAGAAAGGGCAGATTTGGCTGCCCCCCACAGAGCTTTAATGGCTTATTTATTTGTTCATTACTATTTTTGCGGTATGTGAAGAAGAAAAGCAGGAAATGTATTTGAAATCAATAATAACGTGCACTCCCTGTAACCCTGCATGGAAGTTCTGCCAGGAGAAAATTGAATTTGGAATGTTGGAATCACTCAGGTTGGAAAAGCCCTTCAATGTCACCGAGTCCCAGCTGTGCCTGGTGCCCACCCTGTCCCCAGCGCTCCGAGTGCCACCTCCAGCAATTCCTGGGACACCTCCAGGGCTGGGCACTGCAAACCTCCCTGGGCACTTCCAAGGCCTGAGCGCCCTTTCCATGGGGAAATTCCTGCTGCTGTCCACCCTGAGCCTCCCCTGGCCCAGCCTGAGGCCGTTCCCTCTCCTCCTGTCCCTGTTCCCTGGCAGCAGAGCCCGACCCCCCCGGCTGTCCCCTCCTGCCAGGGACTTGTGCAGAGCCACAAGGGCCCCCTGAGCCTCCTTTGCTCCAGGCTCAGCCCCTTCCCAGCTCCCTCAGCAATTCTCCAGCCCCTTCCCAGCTCCCTCAGCAATTCTCCAGCCCCTTCCCAGCTCCCTCAGCAATTCTCCAGCCCCTTCCCAGCTCCCTCAGCAATTCTCCAGCCCCTTCCCAGCTCCCTCAGCAATTCTCCAGCCCCTTCCCAGCTCCCTCAGCTGCTCCTCCTCAAGTCCTGAACAGATCACGAATTCCCTTTGGGACCTTGTCAAACCTTCCCACTCTTTGTGACTTTAGGGGAGGAGAAGTCTGGAATTTCCTTAAATTCCAACAGGAAGGGAAAGGTTCACCTCTCCAGGCCAGAATCACCACCTTGGTGTCCCCGATGAGTTGGTGACTGAGACCTACACAGTTTGGGATAATCCATTACTGAGTTTCTCCTTGCAAACAGCAGAGCACCCTCGTGCCTCTGGAACCCCATAAATCCAAACCCCAAACACATCCACGTTGCCTCACGTCCCTGCTTCATGCACAGTAACCCTCTGTGCCCAAGAACCCTTCCATGCAGCCAGTTTAAAAGCCTTGTTTGCAGGGAATTCTTGCAGGAATCTGAACGTGTTCCCTCTCCTTTCCCTTGGAATTAGTATGCCATTGTGAGGATCAAGGCCATTTGCAGGAATATAAAATATTCAATTAATAAGGCTCTGGAATATTTAATCATGACATTGAAATGCTAAGGAGTGCATTAACATTTATTATTCCCTATAAAGGATGGATCTCCAGCTCTGTGCCTGTTCCAGAACAGCCCTGTGGAGGCTCCAGGTGGGGTTTTGGGCTCCTTCCTAAACCGATGCTAAAAGGCAGCATTAATGCAGATTAGGCTAAATCTCATCACCACTGGAGTAACACTCCAGGAGAGAATGAAATTACCAGCTCTTGCTCTAAAGAACAGACAGGAACTTTGTTTTCCCATTTCCAGTTAGCAGGGACTCACACAGGGAGTCTTTCCAGCAGTGGCTTAGGCCTTGGTGAAGAAAATCCAGACAGGAAAAGCAGAGGGCTCTGCCTTAAGCACTGTCCCATTTTACACCATTTTAGCTCAGGGCTTGCTCAGATGCACGAGTTTGATCTATTTGTTATTTCTGAGGTGATTTCTCTTCCATGAATGGAAACACTGCAATTTCACTGCTGGGAAATGACCACCAGAGAAAGAATCCTCTTTAAAACAGCCTGAGTTATGAGCCAGAGGAGTTTTTTATTTCCTTTGTTACTTCTGCATGACTTCTTGCCAAATCTCGGCACTGGGAGAACATCTCACCTTGCAGGGAAATAATGTCAGCCTCTGGTGGTTTAACCCCAGCTCCTCACTCATTATCCTCATCCTGAACCCAAATCACTATCCCAGCTCCTGGGAAGGAATTGAACTCTGTCCCAGCCCAAACCAGGACTCTCCATCATCACAATGTGCTGTGTATTAATAACAGGCATAAAAAAATCTGTGTTTTAAAAAATCAGCCTTGCAACCAATGGAGATCAGAGGGATCACTTCGCAAAAACACTCAAAAGAAAAGTTACAGAGATGAGTAAAAATGCAACTTTACTAATAAGGGAAAGGACAACAAGGATGTTTTAAAAGAATAACAGGAAATTATTGTAATAGCTTGAATCTGTTATTGGGAATCAATACAGTAACTCTTAGAGAATGGTAAAACAAATATTTATCTTTTGTGCTTGTAAAGATGCTGAGGGGAATATTCATTTTTGGTGATAGTAACTAAATATTTTCATTCAATCACCATTTAAATAAGATTATTAACTGACCACAACCTGAGCTTATCACAGACAACTTTCAGAAAACTTGTGAGCAGCCCCCAAAAGCTCCAGAAGGTTTAATGGGACAGACCAACACGAGGCAGCCTGCTAATGAGGGAGCTTGGCTGGCAGATTAATTACCAGGATGGTGATTAGAAAAACTATACCTGAATGCCCCACAGAAATATCCCAAGCCAGAATTGTAATTAATAACCAAACTGGAAATTCTCATTCTGAGGCAATGCAGGGGAAGATGCTCCCCAGGAGGACAGGGAATACCTCCTGCTCCTGTGCAGGCACAGCTCCAAATCCCAAAATCTGGGAGAAACTGGTCCAGAAGCAGTGCCTGGCTCAGTGCTTCCAGCTGGGACAGGCTGGGATTGCTCTGGGAAAGGAGAGAATCAGTGGGGTAAAGGAACCAGGAGTGTGTGGACACTGAAACAAGAAAGCAGCAGCCAAGCACTGCAGGGAATGTTAAGGAATTCACTCCAGGAAATAAGAGGTGAGATAAAAATGAGCTCAGGTTATGACAAGTGTGGGGCAGGACTGAGGGCAGTGCTCAGGAGCCCTCGGGGTACAAGCTCCTAAGGAAGGTGCTCCTCACTCCAGCTGGAAACTCAGAAAGCAAAACCACTCCAGGTAGGAGGGAAGGAAGGCAGAGTTTTCTCACTGAGGTGACAGCCACCAGAACAGCTGCCTAAGAGCTGGGGCTGGTTCCTTTTCAAATCAGAAATCACTCACAGAACCCCAGAATATCCTGAGCTGGGACCCCCAGGGATCATCCCAGACCCCCCAACAATCCCAGCCTGGGCATCCCTGGCAGCGCTGCCCAAACGCTCCTGGAGCTCCGGCAGCCTCGGGGCCGTGCCCATTCCCTGGGGAGCTTTTCCAGAGCTCATTCCACCCTCTGGGGGAAGAGCCTTCCCTGATCTCCAGCCTGACCCCATCCCTGGCCCAGCTCCAGCTGCTCCCTGGCTCCTGTCCCTGGCAAAGTCATTTCTGTGCCCCACGTGGCAGTAAAACCCAGCCAAAACGCTCCTGTGGTGCGGGATCCGCGAGCAGGGGAGCAGCCACAGCTTTCCCAGGGAATCATCGAGGGAATGCTCGGCTCACCTGTGCCCCACACCGTCCCTTCCCGCTCCTGTTCCCGAGCATCCCGGGCTGCCGTGGGTAACCATGGACAGCGGCACGGAGCGTGCGGGAAGGCGGCTCCTGCCACCTGCTGGGGACAGCGCTCCTCTCCCACCGCACCTCCGAGCTTTTCCTTCCCTCTGGAATGCTGGGCAGCTTCTCTCGGGATGCAGAAATGTTCCTTCACAAGGGGAACCCCAGCCCGGGCACAGCCGCTCATTATTCATTGTTTTCTTCATTATTTTTCTGCTATCCCTAAAGCACGGCTGAAAACAGAAATAATCCTGAACCAGAGGAGGAAAAGAAGAAATATGAATAAAACACCCCAAGTGCAGTGTGGGGTGTTCTGTCAGTCCAAGATACAATAAAATCCAGCAGGAATTTGCAGCAGGAAAAGGTTTCCTTAGGTTTAATGAAGATTATTCTGTATTTCTGCATTTCAAAGCCACTAATAAACCAAGCCTGTATATGTATAAATATATGAAATACAAGTATTTTCTTCCAGCTGCCCCAAACAAAAGAAGCATTAGTGTTTTGCTTCCAGACATGCAATTAATTGATTTAAGGCCTTTCCAGTAACTGCTGATATCCACGTGGATAAATCCAAATAAAATCCACTTTTCTCCTTTTAAACCCACAGCACAAGCAGCTGATGAGGCTGAGAAGTCACTTTAGAGGCCTTGAGCTAAATTTGCATTTATTGTCTCCAGGTGCACCTGCTCTGCCCCAGAGCCACCCACAGTTGCTGGGCCAACCACACTCAACAAAAATCAAATTAACTCTTTTATCCTCAACAGCTTTTCCCACTCTGGGTTAGTCTTTCTTCTCTGAGTAATGGACCTGATCTCTTCCTTTGTGGAACAAACAGCAAACAAGCTTAAAAATGATTCAATAAATGCTACTTATTAAAAGAGAGTATTTCTGCCAGAGAGGAAATTTAGGCAGGATGTTGGGAATTGGGAATTGCTGGCTGGGCTGGAATTGCCAGAGCAGCTGTGGCTGCCCCTGGATCCCTGGCAGTGCCCAAGGCCAGGCTGGACATTGGGGCTGGAGCAGCCTGGGACAGTGGGAGCTGTCCCTGACATGGCAAGGCTGGAAATGGGATTTAAGGTCCCTTCCCACCCAAACCATTCTGGGATTCCATTTGGGAAGCTCCAATGGCATCTGGTAACACAAACAAGATGGGACCTGCTCAGCCATGCTAACAAATCCTAGGAATTCTAACAAAACTTCCATGAATTCCACAGCTCCCCAAATTACACCCACAAATTTCACACACACATTTGTTCCTGGAAAGAAGGAATTTCCCCTCGACTTCCTGGGGATTCTATTTTGTTCCTGAAAGGAAGCACAATGGTGGCTTCTGCAAGTAACTGGAGCAGAGCAGAACGAATTTTCTTTGCTTTTGATGATTTAGGCAAAAGCTGAGCAGCTGAGGAGTTAAGAAACTATGGGAACACTAAGATGTAATTAAATATAAGGAGTAAATTATGGCTTGAGTGGGGTTTTTTGTGGTTTTTAAGGACAAATAAACCAAATGAAGCTGTGCCATCTGTATGAAGTCACTACATCAGAAACCACAATGAGACCTTGAACTGATGTAACACCTGAACACAGCAGATCCTTGTTATCCCTGTTGTAACTTTCCCATGTTCTCCTTCCCTGTTTCAGACACAGGAAGGAATCTGCCAGCCCCATTCCTTCCCTGGAAGGCTCCAGCAGGACCAGCACAGGAGTTAAGGACAGAAATCCAGAGCCTGCTTCTGTTTTCTGAGCAGCTCATGGCCCCCTCCCCTGGCACTCACCTGCCTCTGATGCTCACACTGCATCCCTGTGTTCCTTCTCCTGAGGTTTTGGAAATCTGGGAAGCAGCAAGCACAGCTCCCAGTCTGCCCTATTAACTGGGCTCCTAATTAGCACATGCATCTCCTGTAATGAATCCAAAGTCTTTCATTACTGTAACAACCTGCGAGGTAGCAAACAGGAACCCGAAATAACAACTTGTTTTTTAACGCAGCTGTTTATTATTAACAGGCACACACTGAAGTCATTCCTGACCCAGAGCTGAGTTTCTAACCCACCTGCTGGGCCTAATTTAGGAATCAGACACACCTGATCCCACTGCGGCTGCTTGTTAGCACGGAGAGCCAGGCTGCTGGGTACACCTACGATTGCAATTTATTGTTTATTTTTTATGCATTGTACAAGTAACTTCCCCTGTTTCCCACCTGAACTATGAACCCCTACTACAGAATCTTCCAGCCAGGACAGACCAGAGCCTGCCGGGCCGCCAGAACTCCAACTAAATCCGCTATTTATCAGTTAATAGCGTGCATTTATGGCGCTTTTCACAGCCCCGCACACTCACTCCGGCCAGGACACCGCTCAGCCGTGTTCAGCCCCTCACAGCTCTCATTGTTCACCTGCGGCGGCTCCTTCGAGCCCGTCCGGCCGCGCTCGGGGCTGGGGCAGCCGGGCTCTGCCGCCTTGGCCCGGGCTCTGCCTCGGCCCGGGCTCCTCACGCCCGCCTGCCCAAGGCCGCAGTAAGCCCCTGGGCAGGCCCCTGGAGCTCCCAGGGCTCTTTATGAGCTCCAGCCTTTCCGGCGGAGCCCTTCCCTGGCCCACCCCGGTCTCGCCTCAGCCCTCCCCGGTCCCGCCTCAGCCCCGCCCCGGTCTCGCCTCATCCCGCCCCGGTCCCGCCTCAGCCCGGCTCCGCTTCAGCCCGCCCCGGTCTCGCCTCATCCCGCCCCGGCCCTGCCTCAGCCCGGCTCCGCTTCAGCCCGCCCCGGTCCCGCCTTAGCCCGCCCCGGTCCCGCCTTAGCCCGCCCCGGTCCCGCCTCAGCCCGCTCCGGCCCCGCCTCGCCCCTCCTGCCTCAGCGCCAACGGCCGCGGATCCCGCCCACGGGCGGGCCGAACCACTACGCCGAGGAGAGGGGAGCTCGGGCGTAGCCGCGGCCTGCTGCGGTCTGCCACAACGCCGCCCGGCAACGGCTCTGTTTCTTGACACCCCCCTCACCCGCGCGCGATGGTCTCGGCCAGCAGTTGCGCTCTCTTCCGCCAATCAGCGCGCGCGGGGGCTGCGCTCGAATCTGCGCGCGGGGCGCCGTGAGGGGAGCGGGGCCGGCCCGGGAGCGCCGCCGGAGCGGCGGGGCTGATCCGCAGCCATGAGGGGACCGGGACCCGCCCGCGGCTGCTGCGGGGGAGCCTGCGACATCATCACGACCCCCAGCCGCCGCCCTGCCGCGGGAGAGCCGCCGCTCCGCTCGGTGTCCCTCAACAGCATCCCCGCGGGGACGCTCACCCCGCTGAAGCAGCTCCTGCGGGGCCAGGGCACCGTCGCGGCTGCGGGGAGCAGTGTGCCGGGCCCGCAGCTCGCGGGCCCGATCCTCCGGGCTGGCCCCGGCACCCGGCCCGGGCCCATCGGCGAGCAGTGCCCGATCCTCCGGGCTGGCCCCGGCACCCGGTCCGGGCCCATCGGCGAGCAGTGCCCGATCCTCCGGGCTGGCCCCGACAGCCGGCCCGGGCCCATCGGCGAGCAGTGCCCGATCCTCCGGGCTGGCCCCGACAGCCGGCCCGGGCCCATCGGCGAGCGGCCGCAGAAGCGCCGCGCTCCGGGGCCGCCCGGGCAGGAGTCACCGGCCAAGATCTTCCAGCGGATGAAGGCGCGGGCGGAGCAGCGACGCAGGGTCGGCACCGATGTGATCCTGAGCCCCGCGGCCGGGCAGCACTGGCCCGGCATAGCCTGGACGGGGGGCAGCGCCCAGCCGAGACCAGGTGAGTTCCGCGGACCTTCGGTGACTCTGTGAGAATGGTTTGTTTGCCTTCAGAATAGCTGGAATAAAAAGCACAGGGATGTAAATCTGAGTTTAGTTCATGGAACTTTCAGGCGTCTTGTACTGCAGTAAGTGACGTCCCTGATTTTCACACATTCTCCTAAGCCTTTTAGTTCTTTCTTTGTACCATTCCACAATCCCAAATGATAGGAATTATTAATAGTTCCTTTTCCCAAGCGGTTATTTTGGGACACTCTGGAGTCACCTGTTGATAGGAAAGAGCTCTCAGCTGCAGCCAATTGCCTTAATCCTTCTTGCTTGGAAGGCCCATGGAGAGGACAAAGCTCCTTGACACCAGCACCCATCAGTCCAGAGCCTGGGCATAATTTGGAAGCAATGATTGTTCCACAGCTTCTCTTGGAGAACTGTCTCAGGTGTGAACGTTTTCCCTCTTTGTCCCACTCATGGCTCTTTCAGGATCTGGAAACAGCAGCCAGAGCACCTTGGTGGGTGTAAAAAACACTGGCACCAGCCCTGTGGGGGTGACACCTGGAACCCTCAATTTTCAGGAATTCAGTTCCCTTCCAGCATTCCTCATGCAGGATTTGTACAATCTGTTACTGCAGTGGTGCTGTCCCTGATCCCCCCTCCCTGTTCCTGCAGGGATCCCTGTGCTTCAGGAGAGAATCCTGGGGCCTCCACCAGGGTCTGGTGCTAAAGAAGCTTGGGAAGAGATGTTCGTGGGAGCTGGAGTGATTTGACAAAATAGGAGTTTAGATGGGATATTAGGAATAAATTCCTGGCTGGGAGGGTGGGGAGGGGCTGGGCTGGAATTCCCAGATTTGCTGTGGCTGTCCCTGGATCCCTGGCAGTGCCCAAGGCCAGGCTGGACATTGGGGCTGGAGCAGCCTGGGACAGTGGGAGCTGTCCCTGCCATGGCAGGGCTAGGATGGGATTTAAGGTCCCTTCTCACCCAAACCTTTCTGGGATTCTTGGGAGGTTTTTTAAATAAAACATATATAAAAAAAATCATATTGCTTACTCCCAATGAAAATGTTTTTCTTCCCCAAATTGAAAGATGGTTTTGGTTTTTTTTTTGTCTGGTTATTTTGCAGAGCCAGTTTGGCCCCAGGCTCCCAGGATGGAGCCCCTGGCAGTGCTCCCTGCAGAGCCTCCCATGCTGGAAACCCCCCAGAAGTTCTTCCTGAGGGTGAAGTGCCAGCTGCAGCAGCAGCACAAAGGTACTGGGGTTGCTCTGGAGAGCACAAAGCTCCTCCAGCCAGAGAACCATGGGATTGCTGAGCTTGGGAAAGCCCTGAGACCATCACTTGTTCCCCCAGCATTGCCCCATGTCCCCAAGTGCCACATCCACAGGGCTCGAAGTCCCTCCTGGCAGGGGGCTCCCCCTCACCCCAGGCAGCCTTGCTCCTGTGCTTAAATATCCCTAATTTCTTTGGGTTTTGTTTTGTTTTGTTTTTTTCCTTTAAATGGACAGCTACACCACCTTTAACCCAAACCCAGCAGAATATTCCTCTTTCCACAACTGCAGAGAATCCTTTTGTCCAGCCTGCTTGTGCTGAGCAGCCAGGGAACGAGCCTGCAGAGGATGTGGACTCTGGGAATGATGATGTGGATGTTTTCCTTGTGGAAGCTGTAGAAACTGATGCTGATGAAGAAATATCTCAAAGTGTACTGGCTACTCCTGTGCAAGTAAACTCCACCCCTTGGGGAAGCGGGGATTGGGTAAAAGGAAGGCGGGGAAATGGAGAAGAAAAACGTGCAGAGCTTCATGAAGACAGGAGAGAGCTGCAGCCCAGTAAAAAAACAGCTGCTCCAGCAGTGGAAAAGGCACCAGAGACCGATCCTGACAAGCCGTCCCAGCAGTTCTGTAGCATCATGCTCTCCTCTCCAGTCCACATTCCAAGGAAGCAGAAGCAGGCAGAAGACCCCAAGGTCCCTTTGGATAAATCTGCTACTGATCAACCAGCTGGCAAAGCACACAAAGAGGTGGGAGAAAATAAAAAATCCTTTAGGGAAAATGAGAAATTCCTCTGGGCTGATAGCTCAAAGTTATTCTTTTTCTTGTCAAAAGCAAGGAACACTCAGAAGAGAATAAAATAGGTTTTATCAGTAAATTTTCCCATGCAAAGGGTTCCTTTTTTTTCATACTCCAAGATGATGAATGTTCAGGCTTTGGGGTTTTTTGTCTAAAAGAAGCACTTTTGGTTTAGTGTACACCTGCCGTGGTGTGATCATGGCCCTGCCAGGTCCTGCCTGCCTGCTCAGGTCCAGGGAGGAGAGACTTTTCCCAGCTGGGCATGAATCCATCCAGGAATGTGCCCTGCTGATGGGGAGGGGAAAGGCTTGGCTTTCCTGTGGAACATCCAGATTCCCATTCAATTTAACTGGAACAGAATCTTCTCCTAGGAGAGCAGCGGGCAGCCTGCAGCATTCTTCCCTTTCTGAATAAATCCTAGGAGAGCAGTGCTCCATCCCTGGGGCTCCCTGGGAGCCTGGCACAACCACACCTGCCCAAGACTTGGGTTTGTTCTCTGGGGAATCTGGGATTGCAAGGCACTTGTTCTGTTCTCCCTCACCGTGGCCAAGAGTGTTTGTTGTGTTTCCTGAATTAAACCAAGTTACCTTTAGGACTGAGCCAAGGGTCAGATATCCTCTAGTATTGCAGATTTGTAGCTTAGAAGGTGCTGAAAGAGCTGTTTTTGTTATTGGATCTGGATGGCAATAAATACTTCTAATTTATTTATTTATTTGTTTGTTTTCTGGAACAGAAAAGCATCTGCCTGAGCAGCTGGAGGATCAAAGTGCTGACTGGAGACAAGGAAATCTGTGTGGAAGGGAAAAGGAAGTAAGAACCAGTTTGTTATTTAATTGCAAGGTAAAGCATGGACACCAAACACCAGGTAGTGGTGCAGAGCCTAAACTGCTTTATCAAGGAAGAGAAGTTCCTTTGTGTGGGCAGGAGGGGGAGAGCCAGCACCCAGGGAACTGCTGCTGAAATCATTTCAGAGTGCTGTGCTACCATAACCAGAAAGCTTCAGAGAAATAAATATCAGATAGCTCTGGGCAGTTTGGGTTGGGAGGGGCCTTAAAGCCCGTCCAGCACCACCCCTGCCGTGGGCAGGGACCCCTCCCACTGTCCCAGGCTGCTCCAAGCCCTGTCCAAGCTGGGCTGCTGTACTGAGCTGCCTTCAGCCCAGCTGATGTCCCGTGAGTGACACCAACAACAGTGACACGTTCAGTTTGTCCCTGCCCCAGTGCCAGGCTGAGAGAGGAAAACCCAGAGCACATCCTGCCAGCGCCTGAGTCCTTCAGAAAATAGGGATCGCCCCCTCTCCCTGATGGAGCGTCAGCATTCCAGACTGGAATCCCTTCTGGAAGTGATTCCTGTGGTTGCTGCTGTGTCTTTTGCCAGGGACATGAGGCAGCTGCTGTGGCACAGCAGCGCCATCACGGAGCGCGTCAGCCACAACCAGGTGAGGACCTCCTCGGGCACTGTCTACCTGCTGCAGGGCAAGATAGACTCAGCTGTCATGAGGAAGGAAGGTGAGCTGCTGATTCTGAATGCCTTACAAATTACAGACTCTTTCAGCTTGCTTTGGAGCATGTGGGATATGTAGGGAAATGGGATTTCCACACAGATGGAAATAGGTGTGCTCCGCTGGCACGTTTGCTGGGAATGAGCTGCTTGTCACAGGCAGCTCTGAGGACGCAAAGATACTCTGTGGCATAGGTGGGATAAATACTTGGAATCATGGAATATCCTGAGCTGGAGGGACCCCCAGGGATCATCCCAGCCCCTGGCCCTGCCCAGACCCCCCAACAATCCCAGCCTGGGCATCCCTGGCAGCGCTGCCCAAACGCTCCTGGAGCTCCGGCAGCCTCGGGGCCGTGCCCATTCCCTGGGGAGCTTTTCCAGAGCTCATTCCACCCTCTGGGGGAAGAGCCTTCCCTGATCTCCAGCCTGAGCCCCCACCCCCATTCCAGCTCCAGCCATTCCCTCAGCATCACTTCCCCTAACACAGGTGTGCCCCAGGTGTGCCACACCATTTTTTACCCAACACACCTTCACTGTTGGCTCTTTCAGGCCCAAAGATGTGTCTGTGGCTTCAGTGTTTCCTTCTCCCTTGCAGCACTGGGCTCCCTGCTGATCGACACCTGATCTGGCTGCTCTCTGACTTGAAAATTTTATTGCTTCCTTTGCTAAGAACTTACATTTGTTTCTAATTTAATATTCTGAGAAGGAAAAGTAGCAGCATAAGGCTTGTGAGCAGAGTGGCTCTAGTGCTGCAGAGGTTTCCTAGGCCTAAGAGTGACAGGAGTGTGGTGGACAGAATTGTCTGGGTCAGTTGCTGTGATGTTTGGGTTGAAGAGGCTGCAGGGGGTTCTTGTGTCCCCCGAGGGAGTGCCAGCCCTGCTGAGCTGCTGCTGATGCCCCCTGTGCTCCCCGCAGGGTTCCCCTACCGCTTCATCAAGAAATTCACCTACGGCTTCTCCCGAAGGTGGAAGGAGTACGTGAAGGAGCTTCTGGAGGGAAGGAGGAGGTAATGTCTTTGGAGATTCTCTTTCATTGCAGGGTTCTAAGTGTTCATGGAGACTTTGCTTTTCAAGGATATTACACCAGAGGAGTGTGAAATGTTTTAGATGTGGGAATGAAGCCACTCTGCTGCTCTGGGCCACCGGGCTCCTGCCCTCCAGGGCTTCACACCTTCACTGTTTGGTAACAAACAGCTTCCTCAGTGGTTGCTGTTTCTTGTCTCTAACTCCAAACCATCAGGAAAGAAAGAATTCAAGATAGTGGTGTGGAAGAAAATGAGGAGAATGGCTCTGTGGGGGGAACTGATGTGCTGGAAACTGCAGGAGGCTCAGCAAGGGCGTCAAGGAAAGCCACGCTGAGGAACTCCACCTATGAGGTATCACCAGGGAATGATGAGAACATCTGTGAGTATTTTTTATCAATCCTTTCCTTTGGAAAAGACACCTGGAGGTGGCTGGAGTGGGCTGTGGAAGGGTTTATCATGTTGGTTGTGTTCCCAGGAAATGGCTGTAAAGCTGTAAAGGCCCCCTGGTTTGGCTCAGCCTTCGAGTGCAGTCCCTGCCTTGCCACGGGCACTGACAGCTTTGGGGTTTAACTCAGACTTTTTCTGGGGTCTTTGTCCAGTGGGCCTTTCCCAAACCCCTCTGTGCAGTTTGTTACTGCTGGAATCAGATCTCCTTGCTAGCACTATAAAAGCTTTTACCTTTTCCTCTCATTGCTCCCATTTATTTTTCACTCTCATTTGTCTCACTGAGCAGCTGTTCCATGTGAGAGCTTTTCTTTATCATTCTCCTTCCTCAAATGACTTTCACAGTATTTACAACATTCTAAACAAAATAAAAGTAAAGCATTCTCCACAGTAAATTTTATAATTTGTGAAGATTCTTACTTCAGTCCTGTTATTTCTATCACAATGCTTTGAAAAGAACAACTTTGGGTATGTTTTACAATTCCCTTGTAGTCTGGTTTAAACACAGCATTGTTCCTCTGCTTGTGAAATCTGAAAAACTGAATTTTCTATGAAATATTTGGGACAAAACTCTTCTTTGTTTGGGCTTTTTTTCCCCTTGCAGTCATAACACCAGATCACAGCTCCAGGAATGACTCGAGCAAGGTCTACACTCGCAGCGGGCGCCTTGTCAAACCCCCCCTGAACTTCTGGTGTGGGCAGAGGGAGTTTGTGGATCAGAACCTGAATGTCACCATAGAAAATGGAGGGGTGGATTATCTGAGCCTGGTAAGATCCTCTGAAATGTGACTTAATTAGAATCATTAAACTTGGGCAGGGGAACAGAACAGGTGCAGACACACCTGAAGAGGAGGGAATCTTGGAAACGTGATCAAAATATTAGAAAACACACCAAAAAATAGTCTTATGTCCATATTGCCAGATAATTGTGGCCTCTAAATCTGACATAATGGGGAATTGTTTCTGGGGAAAAAACTGGGGGTTTTTTTAAGATAATTGTAGCAGACAGGAATTTGGTGAGGTCCCACCTCAGATCCTGGGGTCAGTTCTGGGCCTTTCACTGCAAGGGAGACTTTGAGGGGTTGGAGCATTTCCAGGGAAGGGAACAGGGCTGGGAAGGGCCTGGAGCCCCAGGAGCAGCTGAGGGAGCTGGGAAAGGGGCTCAGCCTGGAGAAAAGGAGATTGAATTAATTTTAGAGCCAATTGTTTTATTTTGAAGATGCTTAGTAGTGAAAAATTAAAAAGAAAGACCAGTTTCATCTCCAAGAAGAATAAACCAAAGGAAGACAGGAAGACAACAGAGGAAATGCCAAAAAGCCAAAGTAAAGGTAAAAACTGATTTTTTTTTTCTATTTCCAAGTTCTGATGGAATCAGTGGGATTGTGAGTGGGTGCTGGAGCAGTAGGGTTGGGTCTTTTAATGCAAAGAAATTATTCAAATATTTTAATGATCAGCTGCTTTTTCTTTGAAAAATCAGCAGAGTAGCATTTGTGTGGAGCTTCACAGCTCCAAACAAGAACTTTGTTTGTAAATCACTTTGTTAATTGCATAAGAGGAACACAGGGATTTCATTCTGGAAATTGAAATGAAGGGATTTGGACTTTTTAGAGTTCACCAATCCAGTGACCTGGGGGCCTGGCTTTGCTTTTTAATGTGGATGAAAGAAATGAAATGTTGGCAAAAAAAAAAAATAAATCTATTAACAGAGTTTTTAATAAAAATTTGGTTGCAGTAGAATCTGGGAGGTGATAGTAACCTGAGAAGAATGTGCCATATAAAGCAGAAGTTTCTCTCTTAAAGCAGCTGCAATGTTTCCTGCAGAAAAGCTCTCTGGAGCACGAGCAGAGCTTGGGGGATGTGCCTGCTCAGTCAGTAGAGTTTCGGAGAGCCCCTGAGAGCAGCTCTGAGTTTGTAGTTTGGCAGGTAAAGCTCTGGCAGGGGGTGCAGATCCCTGTGCTGCAAGCACAGCAGGACCCACCCTGCACCCCCTGACGGGCTCTGGCACCGCCTCTTCCAGGGAAAAGCAGCGAGAGAGGAGCCACTTCCAGAGGGGACTCCAGGTCTGCCCGCAGCAGGGACGGCAGGCGCTTCCCTTCGGACGAGGAGGAGGATGAGCCTGGCATCAGGGTCACGAGAACCAAATCCCAGCTCCCTGCCAGGGGGAATTCCTTAAACAGCACGGAGCAGAGCAAGCCCAGCAGGACAGCCCCAGAGGCGCAGGGAGCAGCAGGCTCTGCAGGGCTGAGCATGTACGAGCAGGGCTACAGGAACTCCCTCAGGTCAGCCAGGCAGCGCCTCCCGGGAAAGGAGAGCATTGTCCTCAGCCAGGAGCCCTCAGAGGATGAGGGGGAGCAGTCCAGCGAGGACACCCCACTGCTGATCAAGAGGAAGAAGAAAACTATAATAAAACCAGAATCTCGAAGCTGGAAACCTTCCTCTGGCTCCAGAAGTTCCCAGGATAATGCAGACAAGTCCTGTGGCCAAAGGACAGGAAAGCCCTCCCAGAAAGTGCTGGTGAGGCTGAGTGGGCCCGAGTCCAGCGAGGAGGCTGAGCTCTCTTCTGAGGGGAAAACATCCTCTGAGTCCAGTGCTTCCCTCCTGCCTGCTCGGACCAGGAGGGCACAGGGCAGGATCAGCCCTCCCCGGGGCTTGCTCGATTCCAACACCGAGCCCAAAAGCGGGAAGGAGGAACTGCACGGAAGGGACGGGAATGCCAGAGCATCCCAGATGGAAACAAGCAATGGAGTCTCCACCAGGGCCAGGACTTCAGCAGGCAATCTGAGAGAGCACGAGAGGCCAAAGGGGCAGAAACCTCTGGAACTTTTTCCAAGAGAAGCTGATGGTTGGTCTGAGAAGGAATTGCAGAAGCTTCACAGGTAAGGGCTCTCTCTGTGTTCAGAGGAAAAGTTTCCCTCAGGAAATCGGGAGGGGTTGAATGGTCTGGATTGGGCATTTTCAGATTCCTGATTTCCCAGGTCTCCTTTGTTTTCCTTTCTTTTGTTTTAATTCCCTATTAGAAATATTCCATATTTAATTCCCTATTTTTATTCCCTAATAATAATTAGAATTATTATTCCCTATTAATTTTCTTCACAAGTGAAACATCAGTACAATGTGGTGAAGGCCACAGGTGAGAGGGAGCAGGTTCCCTGCCAGGATTGCAGTAACAAGTTAAACATGACAGGTTTCTGTGAGCAGGTTTGGTATGGGGAGCTTAACTGCAAGACTGTTTAATTAATCCATCATCCATTTAATTAAACTATTTAATAGACACTTGGAGTGAAAAATGGCCATGTCTGGGTTTAGCTCTTTTAGATGAGCAGGAGCTCAGATCTGAGGGACCTATGCAAGTGAGCAGGAAATTTATCTTGGGACACATCTGTCAGTGGAAGGTGTTTAAATAAATTTGCCTGTTCTGAAGACACCACAGGATCCCTGAGGGGTTTAAATCTTAAATCTCACAGACCTTAAATCCCACCCCTCCCAGCCCTGCCCTGGCAGGGACAGCTCCCACTGTCCCAGGCTGCTCCAGCCCCAATGTCCAGCCTGGCCTTGGGCACTGCCAGGGATCCAGGGGCAGCCACAGCAAATCTGGGCAGCAAGAGATTCCCTCCAGCCCATTCCACGGCCCAGGCCCGTCCCAGGCAGGTTCCAGGGCTGTGCCCCACGGGTGACGCTGTGCCCGTGCTGTCCTGGCAGGGCCATTGCGGCATTCCCGAAGCACAGGAGCGGCTTCTGGCGGAACGTGGCCGTGGCTGTGGGGTCCCGCTCGGCCCAGGAGTGCCAGGGGAAATACCTGGAGGAGCAGCAGGGGAAGGGCTCCAAACAGCAGCACAAGAAAAACACGTCGGGAAAATCGAAGCAGAAAGGTACCGGCGTCTTGTTTCTGGGAGTTGTGGGGTTGGGAAATGATTTGGATTCAGACACTGAGGGGCTGGAGCGTGTCCAGGGCAGGGAAGGGAGCTGGGAAGGGGCTGGAGAATTGCTGAGGGAGCTGGGAAGGGGCTGGAGAATTGCTGAGGGAGCTGGGAAGGGGCTGGAGAATTGCTGAGGGAGCTGGGAAGGGGCTGGAGAATTGCTGAGGGAGCTGGGAAGGGGCTGGAGAATTGCTGAGGGAGCTGGGAAGGGGCTGAGCCTGGAGCAAAGGAGGCTCAGGGGGCCCTTGTGGCTCTGCACAAGTCCCTGGCAGGAGGGGACAGCCGGGGGGGTCGGGCTCTGCTGCCAGGGAACAGGGACAGGAGGAGAGGGAACGGCCTCAGGCTGGGCCAGGGGAGGCTCAGGGGGGACAGCAGCAGGAATTTCCCCATGGAAAGGGCGCTCAGGCCTTGGCAGTGCCCAGGGAGGTTTGCAGTGCCCAGCCCTGGAGGGATTTAAGGCCCTGTGCTTGTGGCACATGGGGACAGGGGTCAGTGGTGGCCTGGGCAGTGCTGGGGAAGGGCTGGACTCGAGGGCTCTGGGGGCTTTTCCAGCCTCACCAATTCTGGTTCCATGGGATAAATCCACAAGAGCACATCAGGGTGTGCCAGTGAGCCAGGTCACCTTTTGGTGTGCAGGTTGGAGCATGTCATGAATGACTGAGGTGATGAGAAGGGCTCTTTGTAGAATTTTCCAGCTTTTGGCATGAGGGGAAGACTTTCACTGGCCTTGACCCCTCAATGTAAAGAGCTCTTGACATCCTGAGGGGCTCCTGGAGGCCCAGCAGGTCAGGAGCTCCTTCCTGAGGGATTTTGGCAGAGTGGAGTCAGCACAGCCCATTCCCATTCTCTGGTGTTTGCCATCCCCACACTGCAGCTCCATCTGGGGCTGGGCTGCATTGAGCTTTGCCAGGGGTACAGGTGGAGCTGAGCATTCCCTGAGCCTGGCTTCACTCAAAGTGTCTGAGCAGCAGAGACTTGGTCTGAGCCTTGCTGCTCCTGCCATGGGGCTGCAGCTGTGGCCTGGCTCTCTGCAAGGAACATGTGAGCATGGCATTGTCACACTGAGCACAGCCCTGTCACACTGAGCACAGCCATGTCACACTGAGCACAGCCCTGTCACACTGAGCACAGCCCTGTCACAGTGAGCATGGCCCTGTCACACTGAGCACAGCCCTGTCACACTGAGCACAGCTGTGTCACACTGAGCACGGCCCTGTCACACTGAGCACGGCCCTGTCACACTGAGCACGGCCCTGTCACACTGAGCACAGCCATGTCACACTGAGCACAGCCATGTCACACTGAGCACAGCCCTGTCACAAGTGAGCACAGCTCTGTCACAAGTGAGCACAGCTCTGTCACAAGTGAGCACAGCTGTGTCACACTGAGCACGGCCCTGTCACACTGAGCACAGCTCTGTCACACTGAGCACGGCCCTGTCACACTGAGCACGGACGGCCCTGTCACACTGAGCACAGCCCTGTCACACTGAGCACAGCCGTGTCACACTGAGCACAGCCCTGTCACAAGTGAGCACAGCTCTGTCACACTGAGCACAGCCGTGTCACACTGAGCACGGCCCTGTCACACTGAGCACAGCTGTGTCACACTGAGCACGGCCCTGTCACACTGAGCACGGCCCTGTCACACTGAGCACAGCTCTGTCACACTGAGCACAGCCCTGTCACACTGAGCACAGCTCTGTCACAAGTGAGCACAGCCATGTCACACTGAGCACAGCTCTGTCACAGTGAGCATGGCCCTGTCACACTGAGCACAGCCCTGTCACACTGAGCACAGCCATGTCACACTGAGCACAGCTCTGTCACAGTGAGCATGGCCCTGTCACACTGAGCACAGCCCTGTCACACTGAGCACAGCCCTGTCACACTGAGCACAGCTCTGTCACACTGAGCACACCCCTGTCACACTGAGCACGGCCCTGTCACACTGAGCACAGCTGTGTCACACTGAGCACACCCCTGTCACACTGAGCACAGCTCTGTCACACTGAGCACGGCCCTGTCACACTGAGCACAGCCCTGTCACACTGAGCACAGCTGTGTCACACTGAGCACAGCTCTGTCACACTGAGCACGGCCCTGTCACACTGAGCACAGCTCTGTCACACTGAGCACAGCCCTGTCACACTGAGCACAGCTCTGTCACACTGAGCACAGCCCTGTCACACTGAGCACAGCCCTGTCACACTGAGCACAGCCCTGTCACACTGAGCATGGCCCTGTCACACTGAGCACAGCTGTGTCACACTGAGCACAGCCCTGTCACACTGAGCACAGCCCTGTCACACTGAGCACAGCTCTGTCACACTGAGCATGGCCCTGTCACACTGAGCACAGCTGTGTCACACTGAGCACAGCCCTGTCACACTGAGCACAGCCCTGTCACACTGAGCACAGCTCTGTCACACTGAGCACAGCTGTGTCACACTGAGCACAGCCGTGTCACACTGAGCACAGCTGTGTCACACTGAGCATGGCATTGTCACACTGAGCACAGCTCTGTCACAGTGAGCACAGCCCTGTCACAGTGAGCACAGCTGTGTCACAGTGAGCACAGCTCTGTCACACTGAGCACAGCTGTGTCACACTGAGCACGGCATTGTCACACTGAGCACAGCCCTGTCACACTGAGCACAGCCCTGTCACAGTGAGCACAGCTGTGTCACACTGAGCACAGCTCTGTCACACTGAGCACACCCCTGTCACACTGAGCACAGCTCTGTCACACTGAGCACACCCCTGTCACACTGAGCACAGCCCTGTCACACTGAGCACAGCTCTGTCACACTGAGCACAGCTGTGTCACAGTGAGCACACCCCTGTCACAGTGAGCACAGCTGTGTCACACTGAGCACAGCTCTGTCACACTGAGCACAGCTGTGTCACACTGAGCACACCCCTGTCACACTGAGCACAGCCGTGTCACACTGAGCACACCCCTGTCACACTGAGCCTGCAGTGGCTATGGGGGCTTTGCTGTGACCTCCCCAGAGGATGGCCTGGGGAAACTGCTCTGGAAAGCAAAAATTGTCTGAGAACTCACCAGGATCCTAAAGAAGCTGTAAGAGATTTCACCAGAGGAGGGACTTGGCTGTGGCACTGATGGCAGGCAGTGAATTTTAACCCCATAGCTGCTGTCTCAGACAATTCCTGTTTAGATCCTGCAGATAAGAAGGAGGCAGTGATCACTGCCAAGGTGGGCACCCTCAAAAGGAAGCAGCAGATGAGGGAGTTCCTGGAGCAGCTGCCCAAGGACAACCACGACGACGTCTTCACCACAACGCCCTTCCAGAGCAGGAGGGTCCAGGTAAACCTGTGGGACTGCTCCAGTTCCACCACTGAAGTCCTGGGAATCTGTGGGAAGAGGCTTCTTCCCTTCACGTGCTGCTGGCTGGTGGCAGTGAGAAGGTTGGACAGGGTGGGAGGAGCCTCTGAATGGTGACAGCACTCCCTGAGCAACTGTCCTGAGCAGTGCTGGGCAGCCTGGGGCTTGCCATTGTAACCAGAATGGATTTTCTGAGGGTGTGGCAGCACCAAAACCCCTCAGCCAAGTGCTGGGCAGGGTCTGGAGACACTTGGAGCAAGGTGGAGGTGTGGGGTCATGTCCAGCTCTGGGTATGGGGCTGTGTCCAGTTCTGGGGCTGTGTCCAGTTCTGGGGCTGTGTCCAGTTCTGGGGCTGTGTCCAGCTCTGGGGCTGTGTCCAGCTCTGGGGCTGTGTCCAGTTCTGGGGCTGGGGCTGTGTCCAGCTCTGGGGCTGGGGCTGTGTCCAGCTCTGGGGCTGTGTCCAGTTCTGGGGCTGTGTCCAGCTCTGGGGCTGTGTCCAGTTCTGGGGCTGGGGCTGTGTCCAGCTCTGGGGCTGTGTCCAGTTCTGGGGCTGTGTCCAGTTCTGGGGCTGTGTCCAGTTCTGGGGCTGTGTCCAGCTCTGGGGCTGGGGCTGTGTCCAGCTCTGGGGCTGTGCCTCAGCAGGGCCAGGGGGAGTTGGATCCAGGGCAGGGAGGAATGCAGGGACTGCTGAGAGGGGGAGAGGCACTCCAGGCTCGGGTGACTGATGCTCTGGGGTGGCTCTGCAGCTGCCAGTGCTGCGAGGGAGCCACGACGAGGACACCGAGGCTTTCACCCTTTCCGAGTTCCCGCTCACCCCCGCCTCAGGCCTCTTCTCCCCTGTGAAAACCCCGCAGTGTGAGCACATCAGCCCGGGAATGCTGGCCCCCATCAACAGGTAGGAGCTCCTCCAGCAGCCCTCTTTGAGCCTTGGCAGTGCCCCAAGATCCCTTTTTGCTCTGAGGAAGGTGCTGGGACAGCAGCTCCCTTCCAGCCCCTCCTGCAGCCTTGGTTTGCTTGGGGAAAGCTTTCTGTGTGCTGCTGGAGCTGCTCAGCTCCGTGTGGGCAGCAAAGGCAGCACCAGCAGCTCCTGCTCCAGCCCTGGGAGTGGCCCTGGCTTGGGCTTCAGCCTCAGCAGAGCCTTCAGTGCTGAGCTCAGCTCCCAGGGCTTCAGCTGTGCCCGAGTGACTGGAGCCAGCGGGGATCAGAGCCAGTCTGATGGACATGGGCTGGCCCTGGGAACGCAATGAGGCTTTGTGTGATCCCTGGGATTTGCAGCCCGTGACCCAGCCCAGCTCCTCCTTGTGCTCCCAGGGCAGCTGCTGTGTTCAGTTATCCAACAGCAGTTCCTCCTGGTTTTCCACTTTTCTCCAAGGAAATCTTTTCCTGAACCAGTTGGGGAAGGGGCTGCTTGAATCTGCATTCTAGAGGGACCCCTTTGGAAGTTCCCTCCCAAATTTGCCCAAAAGCAGGACCCCCTGCTCATTCCCTGTGGGAGCTGTGTGGGGTGTGTGGCTGCAGCCAGAGGGTGCCATGGCAGCGTTGCAGCCCCGCTGAGCCCTGCTCCCCTGTGTCCCAGGAAAGACTGCGACCGGCACATGTTCCACATGCAGAAGAACTCTCGGGGCAGCAGAGGCACCTGGGACAAGGTCAAGAAGAAGTCGGTAATGCTGCTTTCCTCGCACTCTGCCACTTCCACCTGAGCCAGGGACAGTCCTGGGATCACAGCCCCCTGTGAGCAGGGCATGGAAAACGGGAACCCTCCCTGGGGTTGGTATCTGCTGCTGGGGAGAGAAGTTCCTTGTGAGGAGGGAGCCCTTTATTGTCAGGATTAACTCCACTGCTTTTGGTCAGGATTTGGAATAGCTTTGGAATTCTGTGATCTTTAGGTTCTTGTTAAATTCTTCTGAGCAGTGGGAAAAGGAACAATAACCAAAGAGCCATAGAATATCCTGGGGTACCCATAAGGGCCCCACAGGGATCATCCAGTCCAGCTCCCAGCAGTGACCAGAAGTCACCTTGTGTCCCAGTCCCTGAATTTAGGTATCGATTCCTCCGCTCTCCCAGGCTCTGCAGCTCCTTTGGCTTTTCCACAAAACCCTGTGATCCCAGGAGCAGCTTGTGCCTGTGTCTCAGGGACAGCAGTTGTGGAAATTGTGGGAAATGGGGACCCTGACCTCTTTCCTTCCTTCCCTCCGTCAGGCCGGAGCTGTGCTGGAGACGCCGGCTTCCTGCAGAACCAAGAGTGAGTATTCCTGGCTCCTTCTCCTCATTTCCAGCTCCTTCCCTTCCCTTCCCCATCAGCATGAGCTGTGTCCCATCAGCCCTTTGCTCTCTGAGCCTTCCCTGCTGCCATTCCCCACTGGGCCAGCCCCTGCTGACCCCTGGTTTATTGCAGGAGTGACGGCGGCCGCGGTGGTGGGGAAACTCTTCACAGCTGAGACTCGAGACTCATCCAGTGAGGAGCAGGAGGATTCCTACTTTTCCATGTGATGGATTTGGTGGATGTGTTGTTCAGCACTTGTTCAGAGCACGGGGGTTCTGCTGTCCCTGGCCCTCTTGGAGGGAATGCTGGAATGATGAGTTCAGTTTGGAAAAGCTGCCCTGCCGTGGTTTTATGTGTTTTAACCCCATTCCCACCCTGCCAGCAGTGCTTGGCTTTTCCCTGTGTACAAAGTGGCACTTCCTTCTCCAGGCTCCTCCTCTCCATGTCCCGTTTCTCCTGGGGAGGAGAAATGTACATAGAGACCGATGACTGCCAAGCTGTGTTTCATTTTAAGCTAAAATATCTTCTGGGATATGGCTGTGGAATAAATTCAGGTGCAGTCTGGAAGGAACTGAAATTGCTTTTTAATTTACTCTAGAGAGGGCTTGAATTTTTACATTTCCGTAATGTAATAAACAAAGACAAGCGTTTTTTACTCACAGATTATTCAGAGTTGTTGTGGGGCAGCAGAATCCAGGAGCTGTCCAGCTTGGAATGGTGCCTGCAAGGCTTCATCCTCTTGGTTTGGAATCATGGAATGCTTTGGGTTGGAAGGACCTCAAATCCCACCCATCCCAGCCCTGGCTGTGCAGGGACAGCTCCCACTGTCCCAATGTCCAGCCCCAATGTCCAGCCTGGCCTTGGGCACTGCCAGGGATCCAGGGGCAGCCACGGCTGCTCTGGGAATTCCAGCCCAGCCAGCAATTCCCAATTCCCAATCTCCCATCCATCCCTGCCCTCTGGCACTGGGAGCCATTCCCTGTGTCCTGTCCCTCCATCCCTTGTCCCCAGTCCCTCTCCAGCTCTCCTGGAGCCCCTTCAGGCCCTGCAAGGGGCTCTGAGCTCTCCCTGGATCCTTCTCCTCTCCAGGTGAGCATTCCCAGCTCTCCCTGGATCCTTCTCCTCTCCAGGTGAGCATTCCCAGCTCTCCCTGGATCCTTCTCCTCTCCAGGTGAGCATTCCCAGCTCTCCCTGGATCCTTCTCCTCTCCAGGTGAGCATTCCCAGCTCTCCCTGGATCCTTCTCCTCTCCAGGTGAGCATTCCCAGCTCTCCCTGGATCCTTCTCCTCTCCAGGTGAGCATTCCCAGCTCTCCCAGCCTGGCTCCAGCCCTGGAGCAGCTCCGTGGCTCCTCTGGGCTCTCCGGGGCTGGGGCAGCTCTGCAGGTGGGGCTGGCCCCGGCTGCCCAGGACAGCTCCTGTTCCAGGGTTTTTTTCTCCCTGTCCCAGCCTTTTCCCGGGAAGTGCTGCTGCCCGAAGGGGCAGGAATTCCCATCCCGATCCTTTTCCAGCTGATGGCAGCAGAGGCTGGGGAAGGCTCCGGCGCCTGAGCCCGGGCAGACGCACCGGGAGAGGCAGCGGGGAACGGGGAACGGGGCCCCCAGAGCCCTGTCCTGTCCCGGGAACTCGGAGCAATTCCCGATTTAACCTGGAACCGCGGGCTCGGTGCTGCGGTGACGGCAGGAGCTCCGGGCGGGTCCCTCGCCCTCCTTCCCCAAAGCTTTGCCCAAGCACTCGAGCCATTATTGTGGATTTTACAGGAATTCGGGGGTGATCACCCCCAGAGCCGCGCCCTCCCCGGCCCGGGGACCCTGCGGACACACGGGGCAGAGCCGGGGCAGAGCCGGGGCAGAGCCGGGGCAGAGCCGGGGCAGAGCCGGGGCAGAGCCGGGGCAGAGCCGGGGCAGAGCCGGGGCAGAGCCGGGGCAGCTCCCACAGCACGAGGTTTGCCGAGTGTTTGTTTATTTACATCATTTACATCCGATCCCGAGCGGGTAAAGTGCAGTGCAGGGCCCGGAGTGCGAGCTCAGCTCTTGCCCCTGGCGGGCAGCGGCTGCGGCAGCAGCTGCGGGTCAAAGTCGTGGTGCAGGAACCGATGGAGCTCCTCGGCCTGGGCCCGGCTCAGCCGCGCTCCCGCCGCCAGCGCCGGCACCGAGCTGCAAGAGACGGAACGGGAGGAGCCCGGGATGGCACCGGGAGCCCGGGACACACTGCCCGGGATGGGGCAGCACCGGGAGCTGCTGCGGTCAGCTCTGCACAGGTGCCCGAGGGCTGGCAGCACACCTGAGCAGTGAAAACAGGGAATGGCAGAGGGAAAGAGAGGGTGGGGCAGCAGGAGAGGGGATGGAAGCAGAGCCCGTGCCAGTGCCCCGGGCTGCTCAGCCGGGAGAGACTGGAATGTGTAAAGAGCTGAGATGGGACAGGAAAGCTGCTGGGAGAGGGTGGGAAAGGCTCTTCCCGGGCAGCGATCCCGGCAGGAAAGGTGCAGGAAGGCTCTCCCTGGCTCCAGGGGAGGAGAAGGAGCTGCTGGCCGGGCCCCGGAGGCCCTGCTGGGCCCTGTGCTGGCGTTACCTGTTGGCCACGGCGGTGATGGAGCCGAAGGAGTGGCAGAGGTTGAGGGCAGCTCCGTAGCTGAGGTTGGGAATGCTCAGGTAGAAGCTGAGGATGTCCCGCCGGTGCCCCTCCGGCTCGGTTGGCACCTGGATGGCAGCATCCTTCCTGTGCTCCAGCAGAGCCAGGTCCTTCAGCAGAGCTGCACTTTCCTCCTGGCAGGAGCTGAAGAGGATCCTTATCCCAGCCTGGACCAAGGCCGAGAGCACTCCATCATAGTACTGAGTCCTCTGGAAAAACCGGGATGTTTCTCCTGAGGAGTGGAAGTACAGGAAAGCAAGAGCCTGTTATTGTCTAGTGCAGTCATTTCATTGCAGAGTTTGGATTTTTGGATTATCTGTGCATGGATAAAATTGTGCTTGTTCCTGACATGGAATCCCAGAATGGTTTGGGTTGGGAGGGATCCCAAATCCCCCCCAGTGCCCCCCCTGCCATGTCAGGGTCACCTCCCACTGTCCCAATGTCCAGCCCCAATGTCCAGCCTGGCCTTGGGCACTGCCAGGGATCCAGGGGCAGCCACAGCTGCTCTGGCAATTCCAGCCCAGCCAGCAATTCCCAATTCCCAATTATCTCCCACCCATCCCTGCCCTCTGGCACTGGCAGCCATTCCCTGGGTCCCATCAGGGCACTCTGGCAGCACCCACCTGGCCTGACCCTGTCTGTCTCCACAATCACACAGATCCTCTGGAAGATGCCCTGCAGGCACTGCAGTCTCCGGCTGAGTTTATTCCTGTTCCCGGGGCTCTGCAGCTCCGACTGGAACACCCTGTCCACGGCCAGGCGGTTGCTGACGATGTAATCGCTGGTGCCCAGGGAGCAGATCTGCACCCGCAGCCCGTGCACGGCCCGCAGGCACGACAGCACCTCCGGGCCCGAGCAGATCTCCCGGCTGTCTGCCAGGATGCACAGGGAGGGGCTGGGATCCCCAGGAACAGAAATCCCAGCCAGGGATGGGCTGGGATCCCCAGGAACAGAAATCCCAGCCAGGGACGGGCTGGGATCCCCAGGAACAGAAATCCCAGCCAGGGACGGGCTGGGATCCCCAGGAACAGAAATCCCAGCCAGGGACAGGCTGGGATCCCCAGGAACAGAAATCCCAGCCAGGGACAGGCTGGGATCCCCAGGAGCACGGGAGATCCGAGCTGTGGCTGAGGAAGGCTTTGGGACAGCAGGACACACCGAGTCTGAGCTGCTCCCGTGGGTCTTCAAAGAGCTGCACACCTGTGAGCGCTGACAATCACAGATCACGGGGTTTTACATCAAACCAACAAAAGGATGTTCTGCAGTAACAGCACTTTCAGACTGGCACTTTAATCCCTGTGTCAGTCTCCCCACTGAGCTGGGCTGATTATCCCACAGTCTGGATGACAAAAGCAGCAGCTTTCACTAAAACCCTGGATCCTGGAAAGGACAGAGACCAGGAGCCCAACCTCAGGGAGGTGCTGAAAGCCCTGAACTCAGACAGTAAACCAGGATTTGCTAACTACAAACCCAAAGGATGAGTGGATGCTGCTGTTCCACACAGACCCACGATCCTCCATGGCTGTCAGACCCAAGGGAGAATCTAATCCCTGTTTTTATTTGTTCACCCCTAAAATACTCCAGGTTACCCTGGGAGTACAAAGCTTCGAGCAGCAAAGGAAAGGGAGATGGTCCCTGGAAGAGTCCAAGGTCAGGCTGGAGCAAGCTGGTCTATGGAAGGTGTCTGCCCATGCCAGGGGTGCAGAGGGATGGGCTTTAAGGTCCCTTCCAACCCAAACCATTCCATAATTCCGGGACTCCCTGACTCCTGCTGCTCACAGCCCTCAGAAGAGCCCTGGCATGGGAATTCTTTCCCACAAGGAAGCTCCCTGCTTTCCCTGCGCACTGACCTCACCAGCAGCCTGCAGATCCGTGTTCCTGCAGCCAGAGCCAGCTGGGGGGACGGATCTGCTCCTGCCTGGAGGCTCTGGGGGAAGATCCAGCATCCCAGACACTTCCAAGCCCAGCAGCCTCTCCGTGTGCTGTCTCCCAGGCTGAGGAGCTGCCCCAGCCCCGCTCCTGAGCTGGGCAGAGGGGGCTGAGGGCAGGGCCTGGGGGAGCTGCCCCTTGCCCTGCCCTGCCCCCAGGGGCTTTTCCCTGCTGGCTCCTGTCTCCTCCTCGCTGGAGTCGCTCAGGACAATAATTCGGGATGGTTTCTTCTTCTGCAGCGGGGCGGGAGCGTTCCCTGCCAGCCCCGCCTGGTTCAGCCTCTTCCTGCGCCGGGTCAGGTACCGGCTCCTGCTGCAAGCCTCGAGCACATCAAAACTCACAGCCACTTCTTCCTCCTGGCTGCAGCCACTGCCAGCCTCCTCCTCCTCCTCCTCCTCCTCCTCCTCCTCCTCCTCCTCCTCCTCCTCCTCTCCCACACAGAAACTGTCCTCAGCGTAAGCCGCGTCTTGCTCGGGAATCTGGGGGAAAACAGACCCAGGGAGTTCTGGAAAACTGCAGTGGTTTTACTGCCCCATGCCAGCCTTGGCTTCTCCAGCCCTCCCCACACACAAATGCTGGGGCTGAGGGGCTGAAATCCCCCCCAGTGCCCCCCAGCCATGGCAGGGACAGCTCCCACTGTCCCAATGTCCAGCCCCAATGTCCAGCCTGGCCTCGGGCACTGCCAGGGATCCAGGGGCAGCCACAGCTGCTCTGGCAATTCCAGCCCAGCCAGCAATTCCCAATTCCCAATCTCCCATCCATCCCTGCCCTCTGGCACTGGGAGCCATTCCCTGGCTCCTGTCCCTCCATCCCTTGTCCCCAGTCCCTCTCCAGCTCTCCTGGAGCCCCTTCAGGCCCTGCCAGGGGCTCTGAGCTCTCCCTGGATCCTTCTCCTCTCCAGGTGAGCATTCCCAGCTCTCCCTGGATCCTTCTCTTCTCAGGGAAGTTACAAGTTTTGTGTTGGAATTTGTAATTTAGCAATAAAAGGTGTAAGTGCTCCTCAAAGCAGGCCAAGAACCTCACTGTTCCACAAGGGGAACTCCCCAGGGAGGGGAGCCCCTGCATTCCCACCTGGGAGAAGATGACTGAGGGGTTGAATTCCCGATGGATCATTTTGTATCTGCTGCCGAGGGCGGGGCTGCGCACGGAGCTCAGGTAAACTCCCCTCATCTCAGAGTCTGAAACAAACGGGAGGAAAAAGAATCAGGATCAGTACAGATGGAATTTTTAATTCATAATTGTTACACTGGATATACATATTCCTTTAGAGTTTCCCAAAAAATCTGGATTTCCCAAAGCAAAAATTTGCAATTCTCCAGCCATCTCTGGAAATCCCAAAGCCCAGGTCTGAGGGTTTACAGTGAAGGGCAGGGATGGATGGGATGTTGGGAATTGGGAATTGCTGGCTGGGCTGGAATTGCCAGAGCAGCTGTGGCTGCCCCTGGATCCCTGGCAGTGCCCAAGGCCAGGCTGGACATTGGGGCTGGACATTGGGACAGTGGGAGCTGTCCCTGACATGGCAGGGTGGGATGGGTGGGATTGGAGGTTCCTCCCCACCCAAACCAACCTGGGATTCCAAGTGCAGCCAGCCCTGTGTCATGGGAGCTGCCATTCAATCCCAGAATATCCTGAGCTGGGACCCCCAGGGATCATCCCAGCCCCTGTCCCTGCCCAGACCCCCCAACAATCCCAGCCTGGGCATCCCTGGCAGCGCTGCCCAAACGCTCCTGGAGCTCCGGCAGCCTCGGGGCCGTGCCCATTCCCTGGGGAGCTTTTCCAGAGCTCATTCCACCCTCTGGGGGAAGAGCCTTCCCTGATCTCCAGCCTGAGCCCCATCCCTGGCCCAGCTCAGCCCTTCCCTCGGGATGCAGGATGTTTTCCAGGCAGGCAGAGCTCTGGGTGCTGTGGCAGGAGCAGCTCTGGCTGAGGAGGTCCCGGCTCCCAGCTCCCACCCCAGGGATCCCCTGGATCTGGGATGCTCTGGGAATTCCCCACTCACCATTGAGGGCCTGCGTGGCCTCCCCATCATCGTTGAGGAACTGGGCCAGGGACGGGCTCAGCTCCTCCCCGGTCCCGTCGCTCTCGTCCGAGGAGATCCCCTCAGCACCGAGCTGGGACAGCTCGGCCTCCTCGTCCAGGAACTGCCTGCCCGCGGCCTGGGGAACGGTAATTAGTGCCTTAATGAACCCAGAGCTGTGCCCCAGCCCATGGGGCAGGGTAATTAGTGCCTTAATGAACCCAGAGCTGTGCCCCAGCCCATGGGGCAGGGTAATTAGTGCCTTAATGAACCCAGAGCTGTGGGGTGGGGAAGGTGCGGAGCAGTGTGCCCACCTCAGAGCCCCCACAAACACCACGGGCACCCTGGCACATGAATCCACTCGTTTTGTGCGCTTTCAAAAGATCTGATTGCCGAGGGCTGGGCTCCTCCAAAGCCAAGCGCAGCAGGAGTTTCAGAGCCAGAGCCCAGCCTGGCTCACCCTCTCCTGCTCAGGATTTGGGACTCATCAGACAAGGAGGCCCTGGCACGGTGCAGCTCAGCCCAGGGAAGATTCCCATGTGAGTGTGGTGCAGGAAACTTGATCCCAAATTCCATCAAAACCGGGCAACAAAACATTCCCAAGGAATGGAACCAAAGCAAGTGAACTCGGGAAGATGTTTTCTCTGAGATATTTTTATAAAGTTCATTTTTCCCCTGTAATTTCAGCTATAAAGTACTGGAGTAATGAGCCACAAAGTAATTCTGTATCTCCAGGCCTCCAAGAGAATGGTTTGTTTGCCTTCAGAACACTTGGAATAAAAAGCACAGAGCTGTAAATCTGAATTTAGCTCCTGGAACTCTCAGGCATCTGCTGCTGCATCCCTGATTTTCACATTCTCCTAAACCTCTGAATTCTCTGCTCACAGCAGCCCACAACCCCGAAGGACAGGAATTATTAACAGTTCCTTTTCCCAAAGGCTTTGGATCATTTGGAACACTCAAAGCCGCAGTGCAAGGACACCAAGAGCCGTCAGTGCCGAGCCCGGGCACCCTTGGGAACTGATTCCCAGGGTTCAGGGCCAGGGGATCTCCTGAGACCCGGAATTCTGCCCTCTCCAGCACTGGGGATGTTTGGGGAAGCTGAGGTGTCAAGGCAGAGTGGAATTTCCTATGCTGACACACTTTTCTTCCTTTTGCTCTCACATTAAAAAAAAAAAAAGTTTAAATCCAAGTGAAAAATGGATTTTACTGCACCTCCTTCTTTCTACTCCAGAACATAAAACACTGACACCGTTGGGAAGTCTTAATAATGAAGATTATTGTTAAAAAAACTCAAAATGTCCCACATATTGTACCCTGGAGCTCTGATTATGGCAATTTCTGCCCAGGGCAACCACAGCCATGAATATTTCAGTTTTCAGCTTCAATAAATCTGGTGCTGCCTCCTCCCCTGCCTCCATCCCTGCTGAAGTGTTAAACACTGAGCAGGGCTGAGGCCATTGGTGGGGATCATTCATGTGGGCAAGCAGCCCAGTACTGGTAGTAATAATAATAATAATAATAATAATAATAATAATAATAATAATAATAATAATATCATATTATTGTTGTGTTATATTAATAATATTTTACCATTATATTTTGTTTAAATGTAATTATTATTATTATTATTATTATTATTATTATTATAATATACAATCCTAGAATACCCTGATCTAGAAGGGATTCACAGGGAATAATTAATATAATATAATATAATATAATATAATATAATATAATATAATATAATATAATATAATATAATATAATATAATATAATATAATATAATATAATATAATATATTTTTACTATAATTTGGTTATTATTATTATTATTATTGTTGTTATTGTTGTTATTTTCTTCTGGACAGGACCCTGAGCTCTCAGGGCTGACTCCTCTCTGGGTGTCTCTGGAGTCGCCCTCTAAGCTGTTCTATATTATTTATAATATATAATTATATTATGTTATGTAATTATACTATAATTATTTTATTATTATATAAGTATTTAATAATAATTAGAATATATGTTATATTCTATTATAATGTTATTATAATTTTTATATTAATCTGTTACTATTATTGCCATTATTGTTATTATTAAATTATTAGTACTGTTATTGGGTTTTTAGGGTTTTTTGTTGTTGGTTTGTGCTCTGGACAGGACCCGGAGCTGTTCCCAGCTGTTCCAGCCCTGCCTGTCAGGCTCCAGAGCTTTCCCAGCATTCCCAGAGTTCCTCAGGAGCTGCAGTGGCACAGCACAGCCCCAGCCCCACATTCCAGCTGCAATTCCAGCTGCAATTCCAGCCCCAATTCCAGCTGCAATTCCAGCCCCACATTCCAGCTGCAATTCCAGCTGCAATTCCAGCCCCACATTCCAGCTGCAATTCCATCCTCAATTCCAGCCCCACATTCCAGCTGCAATTCCAGCTGCAATTCCAGCTGCAATTCCAGCCCCACATTCCAGCCCCAATTCCAGCTGCAATTCCAGCCCCACATTCCAGCCCCACATTCCAGCCCCAATTCCAGCTGCAATTCCAGCCCCACATTCCAGCTGCAATTCCAGCTGCAATTCCAGCCCCAATTCCAGCTGCAATTCCATCCTCAATTCCAGCCCCACATTCCAGCCCCAATTCCAGCTGCAATTCCATCCTCAATTCCAGCCCCAATTCCAGCTGCAATTCCATCCTCAATTGCAGCCCCACATTCCAGCCCCAATTCCAGATGCAACTCCAGCCTCAACTCCAGCCCCAATCCCAGCCCCAATCCCAGCCCCAATGCCCCAATCCCAGCCCCAATGCCCCAATCCCAGCCCCAATCCCCCAATCCCAGCCCCAATGCCCCAATCCCAGCCCCAATCCCCCAATCCCAGCCCCAATCCCCCAATCCCAGCCCCAATCCCAGCCCCAATGCCCCAATCCCAGCCCCAATGCCCCAATCCCAGCCCCAATGCCCCAATCCCAGCCCCAATCCCAGCCCCAATGCCCCAATCCCAGCCCCAATGCCCCAATCCCAGCCCCAATGCCCCAATCCCAGCCCCAGTTCCCGCTGTCCCACCTTGGCTGTGTGCCCGCTGAGGCGCCGCTGCCGCTTGGCTGCTCCTGGCCGGCTCCTGGAGCTGTTCCTGCCCCGCTGGAAATCCCCGCTGTCCTCGCTGGACGTGTCTGACTGCAACAGGGAACACGGAATGAGGGGAGACAGCTCCAGGGATCCACTGGATCCCACACTGCCGGGGGTGGGAAGGGACCTTAACGCTCCTCAGAGCCGATAACAGGGCAGAGAAATGGGATTTGGAAGAAAAATCAGGTCAAATGTGCCATGAATTGGCTTTTTTTGGCTCAGAGCTTTGTGGCAGGGAGGTGATTTCACCCTTCCTGGCTGTTGAGATGTTTTGGTGCCAAATAACAGCTCCAAAGTCATCCAAGCCCCGATCCTGGAATGTCCCAGGCCAGGCTGGACAGTGGGAGGTGTCCTGGCTGGGATCTGAGGTCCCTCCAGCCCAAAGCACGGTGGGATCCTGTGCTGTGAGCAGACCCTGGGGAGGAGCTGGAGGGAAGCAGGAATGAGTTTCCATTGCTTCTCTCCCGTTTCTCTGCTGACCACGTTCCGAGGGCGCCGGCGTTTCCCGGTGACCCCAACTGGAGACTCCAGGTCGCTCCCATCCATCCCCTGTGGGAACAGGATGAACATCAGGCCACAGAGCCATTCTGTTCTGCTGTTCAAATTCCCATTTCGCTGCTCTTGGCTATTTTTTCCCTCTAAGACTCACATCAGGAGATTTCAAAACATTCTTTTTTATCATTTTTTTCCTCTGGAAAACGATCTCTTCCTCGCTGTCACTGCTGGGTCCTGCAGAAAACAGAATAAACAACATTCACCAGAACTGCACAGTTGCCAACACAATTTTGTTATAGCTGAGCAATCAAACCCTGCCTCTCTCAGAAAAGCACCTCCAAAGGAGATTATTTATTGATCTACAGGACAAATATTGTTCTCTTCAGCCTTGTTAATCAAAAGAGATGATCTCCAGCTGGGATGGACAATAAATCCTGCTTCCCTGGAGAGCCCAGGGGGGAAGTGATTACCCCAGGCAGAGAAGGGAAGCAGGAGAGCAGGAGAAACCCTTCAAAGCTGGGCAAGAGGCAGAGCTGGGGCAGCACTTTGTGACACAAATGCCTGTGACAGCACCGAGTGGGGCCTGCAGAGAGGCCACGGAGCTGCTCCAGGGCTGGAGCCAGGCTGGGAGAGCTGGGAATGCTCACCTGGAGAGGAGAAGGATCCAGGGAGAGCTGGGAATGCTCACCTGGAGAGGAGAAGGATCCAGGGAGAGCTGGGAATGCTCACCTGGAGAGGAGAAGGATCCAGGGAGAGCTCAGAGCCCCTTGCAGGGCCTGAAGGGGCTCCAGGAGAGCTGGAGAGGGACTGGGGACAAGGGATGGAGGGACAGGAGCCAGGGAATGGCTGCCAGTGCCAGAGGGCAGGGATGGATGGGAGATTGGGAATTGGGAATTGCTGGCTGGGCTGGAATTGCCAGAGCAGCTGTGGCTGCCCCTGGATCCCTGGCAGTGCCCAAGGCCAGGCTGGACATTGGGGCTGGACATTGGGACAGTGGGAGCTGTCCCTGCCGTGGCTGGGGTGGGATGGGTGGGATTTGAGGTCTCTTCCCACCCAAACCATGCCAGGATTCCAAACCAAGAGGATGAAGCCTTGCAGGCACCATTCCAAGCTGGACAGCTCCTGGATTCTGCTGTCCCCTCAGTGACCCAACAGCCATTATTCCTCTTCTTCCAACCTTCCCAGCTCAGTCATAAATCCAAAGTGAGGATCCAAAAACACTGGATCCTATTTCCTAACCACAAAGGTCTAACAGCTGTCCCACCAAATTCCCTACCTGCAGCAGGAGACCCACAGGATCCACGGAGTTTGGTGTCTTCCAGGCCTTCTGTCCTCCCTGAAGGGGAACCCATGGCTGATCTCCCAACGTTCTGCCTCCGTGGGCTTTCTCTGACTTGCCCTACAGGAGACACCTCTGGAATTTGCTCCCTGCCATTCCAGAAGACTTTCATAGGAATTCTTTTGACAGCTTTGATGTTCACACCTTTCCTCCTAGTTGGGGTCAGAAATGGTGAAGCTTCAGGGGGTTCCCTTCCCGTTCTGCTGCCTCCTGAGCTGAGGCCAGGCCCTGCAGCAGGAGCAGCCTCGGTGCCTTCCCCGTCACCCCTGGCCCTGCCCTGGGACGCCGGCGCTGTGGACACGTCCCTCCTCTCCAGCCTTCTGCAGCCCCACCCTGCCGAGGCTCCCAGCCTGGAGCCGTCACTCGGGGAGGTTTTTACATCCTTGGTGGATTCAGCCCCGTGCAGTCTGGGGGTGTCAGCATCCCTGGTCTCCTCCGAGGTGTCATCCCCGCTGTCCTCGATGGAGAAGCCCAGGTCGAAGGTGATGGAGAACAGGTCCTGGGAGCAGTCGTAGGGATCATCCACTGCTGATGTTCCCATGGATTCCCTGCTCCAGGGCTGCTCCCTGCAGGGCTGGCTGGGGCTCCCACGGGGGAATTCCCTGCCTGGCTCTCCCTCAGTCCCAGGGATGGTCCCAGCTGGACCTGCCCTGGCTGGAGGCTCCGAGCCCGTGGGGCTGCCCTCGGCCGTGTCCTCACCAGCCTCATCCTCAAACAAATGGAGACTCTGCTCCCCAGCAGCAGCTCCAAGGGCAGCCTCTCCCGTGTCCTCGGGTTTGGGAGGGCCGTTTGTCAGGGGGTGGTTCCTGCTGGGAGCATTGTTTGGGATCTCAGGGAACTCCTCGCTGTCGAACAGGCCATCCAAGCTGTCATTCCAGAGCTGCTCCTCCTCCTCCTCCTCCTCCTCCTCAGCAGCAGCCTTGCTAGGTGACATGGTCTGGGCCAAACAGGGACTTCTGGAGGCACAGACTTCCCTGGGAGCTGTCACTTTGGGATTTTCCAGGAGCAGCAGTGAAGGATCAGTTTTTGGGGAGACACTGTCCCGCAGTGCCTCTGAGCGACCATGGGGGAGAACCTGTGGGGCAGGAGATGTGGTTCCTTCACCCCTCATCACGCTCTCCAAAGCCTCCAGCTCATCCCCAGTGGGAGGGGACTGGGACAAAAGCCTCTGCACCTGGGAAAATGCTTGTTCCAGCCCCGGGGGCTCCTTCAGCAGCGGGAAGGGATCCCTGCAGGATTCGGGGAGATAAAACAGGTCGGAGGCCACGGGGGAGGTGCCGTAGCCCGAATCCCTGCGGATGCTCCCGCTGGCTTTACCTGCAGGGCTGTTCTCCCGTGCTGCTGGACTGGCAGGGGTCTCAGGGCTGTCACTGTTGTCACACAGGTCAACAAATGCATTTAAGTCAAATGTCACCTCCAGCCCCTCGTCCCTGTCACTGGCCAGGTCCGAGTGTCCGGCCACAGCAAGCCTTGTTCCCGAGGGAGAGGCCGAAGGATCCTCAGGCAATGCAGGAACCTCCCCGTGGAGTCCAGGAGCTCTCTTGGGAGCCCTGGGTTTGGTTATTTTAAAGGTGGTAAAGAACTCACTCTCATCATCACCTGTATCAGGTGGGAATGGTTTTGGTTTTGGTTTTGGTTCTGCTTTTGGGTTTGGTTTTGCCAGGTCTTTCCTGGAGCAGCGAGCTCTCTGATCCCAGGGCGGGTTGGCCATGGAGAAATGCCTTTTGTTCCCTGGAATATCCACATCTTCCATCCGCAGGTGAGGCTGGAGCTCCTGGCCATAGCTGCAGTCTCCCTGGGGACACAGGGCAGTGGTTACCAGACACACCCCAGGGCTGCTCCCAGCCACACTCAAAACAAGGGACAAAGGTTTTGTTCTCCTGAGGAACTTCCCACAGACTCTGGATTAATTTTTCATGGATGCCTATAAATCTGCTGCTCAAAAGACAACCCGCTCTGTTAAACACCCACTTGGGAAAAGCACAGTGGACCTGGACGTGCAGGATGTGAACAGAACAATTATTTTTTGGCAGATGAATCCCTGGACTCCTTAATCCCTGAAATTACACGAGGTACCATTATAGAGGGTGAGAAAAATGACTTTTACAATCAGACTGGCTCGTCTGGAGGTATTTCAGGAAGCAGGATCCAAAGCCACCTCCCAGGAATTTGATCCCTAACAGGGTTGGGGATCCTCTCTGGTTGCAGCAGACAAAGCAAACTGTGCACTTTTAACAGATTTTGTCATTAATCATCATCATCATCATCTTTTCATCACCAATTTCACACAGATGCTGATGCTCACACCATCCTTTAGTAGATATACCCAAAGAAACTCCAAGTCTGGATTTTTTAACTAAAGATCTCCAAGGAGATCCCCAGACTACATCAGCTGCCTTAGGAGAAGGTTTAACAAAAGCCAGTGAGGAAAAGAGGATTAAAGGATGATTTTGATCTGGCAGGTTGTAAATAATTCCTTTTCCTCCAGCCTGGTCAGAGCACAGACTCAAGACATGGAATTCTTTGTCTGGAATCCAAGAGGAACAACAAAGCTGGGTCCAATTCAGGCGTCCCCTGAGCAGAGGGAGCACTGGGGTGACAATAACGGGGCTGATCTGGATCTCTTGGGGCTCACAGGAACAACTGCCCCTTGCACAATGGCTCAATTCCAGCATTTCAGCATCACACAAACAAGACAGAAATTAAATGGATTAAGGATTAATTAACCAAACCAGTGTCTGTGAGTGAAACGGGAGGAGGTGCTGCCCTGCCCACCCCACACAGCTCTGAGCGCTGATCAGGAGTGGCCCAATATTGTCCTGCAACCCAAAATTAACCAAAGTACAACCCCCAAAACCTACAAACCAAATCAAACTACAACCCCCAAACCCAAAACTAGCCAAGCTTCAAACCCCAAACCCCACAAACTCAAAACCAATTGAATTACAACCCCCAAACCCATCAAACTACAAACCTCAAACTCATCAAACGACAACTTCCAAAACTCACAAACCCAAAACTCAAACTCCAGCCCCCAAACCCTCCAAACTCCAACTCCCAAACCAATCAAAGTACAATCCCCAAAACCTACAAACCCAAACCAAATTAAAATACAACCCCCAAAAGCTACAAACCCAAACTAAATAAAAGTACAGCCCCCAAACCAAATCAAAATACAACCCCCAAAAGCTATAAACCCAGAGCCAAACTCCAACCCCAAAACCTACAAACCCTAAACAAAACTACAACCCCAAAACCCTCCAAACCCAAGCCCAATCAGACTAAAACTCCCAAAATCTACAAACCCAAGCCAAATCAAAATCCAACCTCCAAATGTTCCACACCCAAAACTCAAACTAAACCCCCAAGCCAATCAAAATACAATCCTCAAAACCTACAAATCCAAACCCACTCAAACACAACCCCTAAAACCAACAAACCCCAAACTAATCAAGTTTCCCAGAGCAGCTGGGGCTGTCCCTGGACCCCAGGCTGGACACTGGGGCTGGAGCAGCCTGGGATGGTGGGAGGGGTGGGAATGGGATGGGATTTAAGTCTGGGATTGTGGGATTCTAGCACAGGCAGCAGGATCAGCGAGGAATTTTCCCAGGAATGTCCCCAGGTCCCTCCACACCCCCCTGGCTGCTCGGAGCCTGGCAGTGCTGCTGGGGCCAGGAACAGCCCAGCAGCCAAATTTAGCATCTAGGCCAGAGCTGGGTGGCCTGGCTGGGGTTATGTAAGTGCCCCATTTCCTGGGAATACTCCCGGGAATTCTCCCGACAGAGCTCCCTCCTCTCCAGCCAGGGCACTTTGGGAATCAGCACCTTTTGGCCTGAAATGCACAACTTGTGGAACCTTAAATTCCCTGCTCAGCTGCCCCTCTAACCCAGAGAGCTCAGGGTGTACCAGCTCCTCAGAAAACAGGTCAGGAGCAGGAAAACAGCATCCGAGATTATTGTCAATCCATGCCCCTGCCTGGAGCCACTGATTCGCTTTAGAAAACAAAATCTATTTTAGCATAGGACATAGAAACAGAAAAGGAATTTCTTACTTTTCATATTGATTTTTTTTTTTAATTTTTAATATGTAAATATATCTGTAATTGCACCCATTCTGTTTTCCAGGATTTAAATTTAAGGCATCAAATACCAAAATTGGAATTGCCCCTTCTCTCCTCAGAAGCTGCTTTGGATGCACAAGATTCATCTGCCTGATGAAACCCTGGTGATGCTGCTATTTGAAAATGGATGATCACTCTGTAGACAGCTACAAAGAGGATTTTTAACAATTAAAACTCCTTTAAGTGGAAGCCTGAGTGAAACCCTGCAGAATTCCCCCCTTTGGTGTGTTCTCAACCCCTCCCATTCCCCCCTCTCCTCCAGGGCCTTGGAACAGCTTTCAGCTCCTTTCCAAACTGCTCTGTGGTTCCAGGAATTTTTTCTGATCATCTTTTCCATCTTTTACCAAAATTGCTGCTTGGTACAGCACCAGTGCCCCGTGTCCAGAGCACCCCCAGTTCTGGTGCCCTCCCTGAGCTCATGTGCTCATTTCCCTTTCCAGGAACTGAGGAATGAGCAGAAGAATCAATCCCTGTTCCACCACTGCTCTGTTTCCAGAACACACTTCAGGGGAAAAAACACCGTCAAAAACTCGGTTTTGGAGGTTTAAGTGTATTACATAGGATGATCTTTAAAAATTTATTTAGTTGAGTCACAGAAGAAGCCTGAGGGACACAGAAACCCCAGTTTCCTTCTACCAAACCGAGATAATTCTCTCCCTCATGGCATCACAGTATTGATGGATCTGCTCATTCTGCTGGGCTTTGCTTTCAGCTACCCCTAAAAAACCAGCCAAAATCCCTAAAAAATGATTACAAAATCCAGGATATGTGCCCTGGCAAATATGGGAACAGGATCAACAAAGAGGCAGAAGAGGTGAATGTTCAAGAACATCAGGGAATAAATGAGGATTCCCAGATTTGCTGTGGCTGTCCCTGGATCCCTGGCAGTGTCCCAGGCCATGCTGGACAGGCTTGGAGCAGCCAGGGACAGTGGGAGGTGTCCCTGCCCTGGCTGGGGTGGGATTTGAGGTCTCCTCCCAACCCAAACCACTCCAGGATTCCACAAGAACGATCGTGTCCTGTCCCTGCTCTCTGTGCTCAGCACGTGGAGCTGGACGCTCAGGCCATGGATTCATGGAATGGTTGGAGTTGGAAGAACCTGCAGGACCATCCAGTCCCACTCCCAAATCTCTCACTGGGAGCACAACCCCAGCAGCAGGAAAAGCACCAAGCACCTGCAATTCCAGGTCTAAACAACCCATCCTGGCCTCAGTTAATGCTTGGACTCCAAAGATTTGGCAACAAGATCAGAAGAAGCGATTCAAAGGAGCTGCTTTAATTGGAGAGCTGAGATTTTGGGGCTCCCTGACACCTCACCCTCCAAAACCAGCCCAAAGCCTTCCACCTTCTCTGGAATCAGAAGTTTTGACACATCTCAGAAGAGGATTTTAATCAGAGAGAATTTACTGGCAATGAGGGTCTAAAAAACCCAAATAAAACCATTTCATTGTCCTTACTTAAACCATTTTTAACTTTTCATTCAGGCTCTCCTGAGGAAAAAGGTCCAGCTGAAAACTGGTGAAAAAAACAAATTTCCCCCCAAAACACATCTGATTTAAAACTCTAAAAGTTTGGGAAGCCTTCTCAGGTTCACTGGGATTCTGGAATGTCCTGGGAATGTTTCACCTGGAGGAACCTGAGGCAGCTGATAAACGACAGCTGATTTCAGAGCCAGAGGTTCCAGGCTCATCCCAGGCCTGGGAGATGTGACAATCCCAAAGATTTTGGGATTTATTTTGTTCTGCTTGTGAAAAGCTGGGACTTCCCACTGCCAGCTTGGAAATGGGAAAGATCCAGAGTGAGCCTCCCACTCTGGACACTAAAACAAAGCGTTCCTCTAAATTTAAATGTTTTAAACACAAACAAAGCACTGGCACTTCCCTGTTCCCAGAGAAACCTGGGCAAATATCATCCCACTAAAGGGATTACTCTGCCTGGCCTTATTTCCAAACAGCACAGTTTAGTTTGCAAAAAATGCTTAAAAGAGATGGAATTATTTTGCAGAAGGACAACTTGAATTGTTCCCATGTTGCACCAAAAATCCCCCTGGCAGTAAATGCGTTGCTGTAGCAATAAAACCCCCGGGGCATTAAAGGCTTTGCTGGATGTGCCTTTTCCAGGGGTCACATTTGGGGCTTCTTTGACTTTTTTTTTATTTTCTTTTGACCAGGCCAACCTCTTCTCGAAGATTTTTAAGATGTAAATACAATAGAATTTTTTTTGCCACCCATTTTCACTTTATGTGTTAAAAATAATCAAAAAAAAGCCTTTAAATTGACTTTTTTTAAGCTGTTATGGAAACACAAATTTCTTGAGTCACTGAATGAGTACAAGGAAAGGAAAGCCACACATCAGTGAATTTCTTCTCTAACAGAAAACACCCAAAAATCCCTGCAAATGCCTCTTGTGCTGGCTTGTATTAAGCCATGTCAAATCTCTGAATGAAATTCTGCCCAAGAAACAACTGAGCAGAAATTTCCAGATTTTGGTTATTCACAGTAAAATTGTGATTTCCCTGACTTTATGTTTTATTCCCCAGTAAGAAAATCATCAATAAATCTGAGGTTTGAGGTTCCCTCTCTCGGGTATTTAAGGAAAGAGCTTTGACCTGTATTGGTGTTAAACCCCTCTGTTAATTAAGCACCGTAAATGAACGTCAGCCAGATCAGCTGGGTGTAATTAGCCAGGGAATATTTATAGCAGGAGCCTGGGTGCACAGCACATCCATGCAAACCCTTCCACCAGAGAATCATGGAATGCTTGGAAAGGACCTGAAATCCCATCCTACCATGGCAGGGACAGCTCCCGGTGTCCAGCATGGCCTTGGGCACTGCCAGGGATTCCCAATTTCCCATCCCAAACCATTCCCTGTGTCCTGTCCCTCCATCCCTTGTCCCCAGTCCCACTCCAGCTCTCCTGGAGCCCCTTCAGGCCCTGGAGGGGCTCTGAGCTCTCCCAGGACCCTTCTCTCCTCCAGGTGAACATTTTGGATTCCAGTGGGAGCATTCCCTGCTGTGGGAACACGGTCAGTGGCTCTCAGGGAAGGCAGGGATGATTTCAGGGAATGTTGATGAAAGTCAGGCAGGAGCTCAGGGCAGAGCTGATCAGCTCAGTGCTGCATCTCCCCCTCCTGTGGAACGCTTCTGGTGCAGTTTGGTGTCCCTGACTGCACTGGCCGGTGTGAGAGGGACCCCAGAGGCTCTGAGGTGTCGAATCCTGGCTCCTGCCAGAGCTTTGCTTCTCCCTGGGAGGCTCCAAAGGGTGAGTGCTGGGCTTTGTGTCCCCCCTCGTGCTCCTGGGGACACCCTGGCAGGATTGTGAGGGAGCTGCACCTCTGCCTGGGCCACAGCTGGAGAAGGCTGGAGGCCAGCACAGCTGGATCTCACCCAGCTGGGCACCTGGGGGGGCTCAGCCTGGAGAAAAGGAGGCTCAGGGGGCACCTTCCAATTCTTGAACCATTTCTGTCCTCCTGCCATCCTTCCTGCCCCATCCCTCTCCCTCTGCAGCCTGTCCTTGACCCCAGCTGGGGCCAGGGACCCTCAGAGGAGCCAGGGGTGTCTGTGGTGGGGTGGAGAAGCTTTTCTGAGCTGGGCAGGTCTGCTCACAGCCTCTGGCAGCACAACTACAATGTCTCCATTCTCCTCCTCCCTTAGTCCTGCTATTAGTCAGGAAACTCTGGCAGCTTAGCAACAGCTTCTGATGACCTAAAAAACCTCCACGTGCTGAAAGGCAACATTTGGGGAGCTCAGCTGGAGAGAGAAATAATGTGGTGAACCACTGAAGCCTCCATCCACCCTACAGCCACTTCCCTGTGCCTTCCAGAAGGATTTCTGTATCCATCCCTGTCAGAAAACAAAATTCCCATCTCCCAGATCCTTCCCATCCATGTTTGTTTGGCTTAGCTCCTCTTAGCCCTTAATTCTCAGGAATAATTGACTTTTTAGTTCAGAAAAACAAACCCCAAAGAGCCTGAAAGCATAAATCCCCTCAAACATGCCCTGTGTGTTCCTGCATGACTGTTCTGGGATGCTTTGATGGACACATGACACCAAACTCTTCCCAATTCCTGGAACAGCTCTGGTTTCCCTCTTGCTGGCTTTGCTCCTTGTATTTAATGTCATTCTGTCATAAATTGATACTGGAATACATTAAAAAAAGGCTGATTTAAGGGTGGGGTTTTTTTCCAATCTAGGGAAACACATTTTTTAAACAGTTTTAAACAATTTTTCTGTGGAAAAGATTAGGAATCACAGCATAGCAGTGGGGGACATTCTGAAACAAGATTAAATACACATAATTCATTATCGGTTATTTTTTTAAAAATAAAATTATTATTGAAAATAATTACTGGTTTGGGGCTTTTTTTAAAAATTTCATTATTTTTAAACTGTTCTAGCTGTGCATCCAGTCCCTGGAGAGGATTTTTTTACCTGCTGGTGCCTCATCAGCTCCATCATTTCCATGGCATGGATGAAGAGGTGACAACGATCCGAGTGATCCACCAGGGATGTGGGCAGAGGCTGATTCTGCCAAATTCTCCACTCAGACAAAGAGAGCTCCAGAGCTGCCCCCTCCTCGGGCTTCTGCAGGGGGAACTGGGATGGGAAAGGAGATTTTCAGCAAGGAATTGTTTAAATATTATCAGACAGGTTTCAGTCTGGTCCCAAATAAAAACAGCAGGAGCAAGCTGGGCTAGGGGAAGGTGCCCAGGGCAGGGGGTGGAATGAGATGGGTTTAAGATCCCTCTAAACCCAAACCATCCTGGCATTCTGTGGATACAGCATCCTGCGTGGAATTGTTAAAATCAGGAGCAGAACTTAATGGATACTGAGACTTCCTAATACATTTTTAATTCATCGACCCAACTTTTAATCTACAGACCTTTTTACTTACAGACCCAAGCTCAAAGAGCCATTTCAAACATCCCATTTTGAAATTCTCAACCTCAAAACCCCCCATGTCAACCTCAAAAAGGCATTTTCCAACAGGCTTCCTCCAAATCCAGAGTTAGCTCTGGCATTCCCAGCACCTGGTGTCAAAGGAAAGGTTGCATGGAACTCACTGGTGTTTCTTGCAGGTTTTCTAAGGTTTCAAACTGAACTGAAGGCAATACTGGTTCCTTTATCCCATCACTTTCCTTAATCCTGTAGAGTCTGTCCCATATTTCAAACTCCTCAGGAGACAAGGCCCAGCTCTCATGGGAGCTCATTTGCTTTTGGCCTGTGGGAAAACAATAACAGGGAAATGTTACCTGCTGTAGGAATAAAAGAACTTGGTGTGGGACCAAAGAAAACATCTTCCCTCAGCCACAACCAAAACCAGCTGCAGAGATTGTGAAGCCAGGGACAAGCATCCAAAGAGTGTTAATGTTTTATATATGGATAAATATCATTAAGCTGCTGTTTTGGGGGAGGACATCATTTAAAATAGAGACAGATATAAATCACCATCCCACTGCCAAGTCCCTTAAACAACCCTGGAAGTGATTCCAAAGAATCAGAGCTGAGAATGTGATTTGTTTTCAGGCCAGAGGTGTGAAGCTGGGAGAAAAATGACCAAGGTAATTGGCCAGTGTCTGTACAGACAGGATTTGGGGAGGATGTGCAGCCCTGGCTCTGGTGGGAATTAATTCCACACAAGAGGAATCAGAATCAGCCTGGATCTCTCAATCCTCTCAAGCTGCAGCTGCCAGGGGCAAACCCTGAGCCCAGAGCCCTGCTCATGTCCTGGGCAGGAAAACCTGCAGAAAGGAACCAACAGTGATCTTTTTAATCACTAAAACATCCCAGAAGATCAACACTGCTATGAAGAATTTCTGATTCAAGGGTAGGAGATGTCACATTCCTGAGGAGAGAACAGCCAGGGCAAGGACCTGGCAGAGGAAGAAAAAAGAGACCTGAAGGAAAAGGAAATGAAGAACAATTCTTAGAGAAGCATTTGGAACCAGGGAATGTTGAATGGGAAGGACACACAGGGATCACAGAATCAGGGAACGTTGAGTGGGAAGGACACACAGGGATCACAGAATCAGGAATATCCTGAGTTGGGACACACAGGATCACAGGATCAGGAATATCCTGAGTGGGAAGGGACACACAGGATCACAGAATCAGGAATATCCTGAGTTGGGACACACAGGGATCACAGAATCAGGAATATCCTGAGTGGGAAGGACACACAGGGATCACAGAATCAGGAATATCCTGAGCTGGGACACACAGGGATCACAGGATCAGGAATGTCCTGAGTGGGAAGGGACACACAGGGATCACAGAATCAGGGAACGTTGAGTGGGAAGGACACACAGGGATCACAGAATCAGGAATATCCTGAGTTGGGACACACAGGATCACAGGATCAGGAATATCCTGAGTGGGAAGGACAAACAGGGATCACAGAATCAGGAATATCCTGAGCTGGGACACACAGGGATCACAGGATCAGGAATATCCTGAGCTGGGACACACAGGGATCACAGAATCAGGAATATCCTGAATGGGAAGGGACACACAGGATCACAGGATCAGGAATATCCTGAGTGGGAAGGACAAACAGGGATCACAGAATCAGGAATATCCTGAGCTGGGACACACAGGGATCACAGGATCAGGAATATCCTGAGCTGGGACCCCCAGGGATCATCCCAACCCCTGTCCCAGCCCAGACCCCCCAGCAATCCCAGCCTGGGCATCCCTGGCAGCGCTGCCCAAGGGCTCCTGGAGCTCTGCCAGCTTTGGGAATGTGCCCATTCCCTGTTCCTGAGGATCTGCTGCCATCCAGCCCCAGCAGGGCACACTGGGAACAACGATGACTTCAGAGCTGCGCTCCTGCGGGACGGAGACGAGATGATCCCGTGATACCAGCCCAGCTGAGCCAGGCAAGGAACCCTGCAGCAGCTGGCAGCACCTGGGAACAGATCATTCCCAGAGCTCTGGGCTTCCTGCAGGGGAGCACAGGGAGGATTGTGGCTGCCCACAACATTTCCCAAGCACAGAGAAAGAGGGACCTGGACAAACAGGAGTGCTGGAGAACATTCCCACCCTGAGTGGGGCTGATGAGGCTGTTTGGATCCAGGGCTGGGAATCACCACATCCTGCAGTCCCTGGCACAGCCTCTCCCCTGCCTGGGAAGCAGCTGGTGCTGTCCCATGGGTAATTATCATTAAATTAAAGATAAAATAAAGAACATTCCCAGTTAGGGATGCCAGGCCCTACCAGACACAAACACAGCACTCAAATCATCCACACCATTCTCCTTGGTTCTCTCCAGAAACAACAAATTTTCACTGGGAAAATCTTCCCACCTTCTTCAGCTGGGAAGAGAGCAAGAATTATCCATGGGAAAGGCATGAAGACCCCACAGAGGACTAAACACTAAAGCAGGTGCTGGTAATCTTAAAAAGCGAGTCCAAACCAATTCTCATTAGGATAAAACCAGCAATTTTAACATGAAGTTGTAAAATCCAACAAAACCCACGGTTATTGATGACTCCAAACTGATCCCTCTGAAATGAGGGAGTAGAAGAATTGTGGGGAACCAGCAGAAGAATTAAGAAAACGAGATTTCATCTGGATGAAAGCAAAAAGGAATTTCTGATAGATTGAAATGAGATTCAGCTCCCAGGAACAACAATATGGACACGCTCCTCACCTGAGCAAACTCTTAAAAAGAACCCCAAAAAAACAAAACCCAAAATTCAGGGAGAGAAAAAAAAATCTTAAAATACAAGAAATTATATATGAGGCTTATGGAGTAAAGGGATTTTTTGCTGGACTTTTTGAAGGAGAGCTGTGAAAACTGAAGGACACACTTGGTTAATGATGGGGCAGCACAAGATATTGGATCCTTCTGGGGCTGACAGACAAAAGTTATGGAAGAGGTTCTGAAGTGAAAGAGGGGTGTAAAATCAATAGAAATTGGATCAAATTAAGAAGAACAGGAAATGTATATTTTTTTCAGGTAATGGGTGACAGGACCAGAGGAAGGTCAAGCTGGAGCTGGGCCAGGAGAGGCTCAGGTTGGACACAGGGAGGAATTCCTTCATGGAAAGGGTGAGGCCTTTTCCAACAGAAAGGATTCCATGATTGGATTTATTTTGACATGAAAACAAGGTCAATATTTGAAACTTGTATGATAACTCAGCCCATGACAGCTCAGGAGAAACCTGAGGATGAACTGGACCTCCACAGAGTGAGAGCAGAGGTGAGAACACACCCAGCTCACCCACTGCTGCCAGCTTTACCCATTTTTTATTGTGGAAATGGGCACTAAAATGAAGAGAAAATGTGAAAAAGTCGGCTCCTTTCATTGTCCTCTTTTGGAGCTTCATCCTGAGCGTCACTAACATCAGGAGCAGCCCCTGGGTCACCCAGCAAGGAAGGGGAATCCACAAGGCTGTGCTCAGTGACCTGCACAGGGCATGAGGGCCACTGAGCCCTGGCCACCCTGGGGCTTCTGTCCTGTCCTGGCCACCCTGGGGCCTCTGTCCTGTCCTGGCCACCCTGGGGCTTCTGTCCTGTCCTGGCCACCCTGGGGCCTCTGTCCTGTCCTGGCCACCCTGGGGCCTCTGTCCTGTCCTGGCCACCCTGGGGCCTCTGTCCTGTCCTGGCCACCCTGGGGCTTCTGTCCTGGCCACCCTGGGGCTTCTGTCCTGTCCTGGCCACCCTGGGGCTTCTGTCCTGTTCTGGCCACCCTGGGGCCTCTGTCCTGTCCTGGCCACCCTGGGGCTTCTGTCCTGTTCTGGCCACCCTGGGGCCTCTGTCCTGTCCTGGCCACCCTGGGGCCTCTGTCCTGTCCTGGCCACCCTGGGGCCTCTGTCCTGTCCTGGCCACCCTGGGGCTTCTGTCCTGGCCACCCTGGGGCTTCTGTCCTGTCCTGGCCACCCTGGGGCTTCTGTCCTGGCCACCCTGTCCTGTCCTGGCCACCCTGGGGCCTCTGCCCTGTCCTGGCCACCTCTGGCTACCCAACCCTGATCACCTTGGGGACTCAGCCCTGGCCACCCTGGGGACTCAACCCTGATCATCTTTGGCAAATCAGCCCTGGCCCCTCTGGGGACCCAGCCCTGGGGAGCTGCACTCGTGGCTCACACAAAAGGCACTGGGTAATTCCAGCCCCTCCCACAGCAGGAACATTCCCAGCATTATCGTTTTCTTCATGCCCTCCCTGCTCGTTTCTCTTCTCTAGGACAGACCAACAAATGCTCCAGAATTATTATTTTCATTCCACGTTGTGCTCTGATTGTTTTCCAGCAGCTGTGTCTGTTTAATCTGAAATAGGAAGTTTCCCAAGGCTTTGAGTTTCTTCTTTCAAGAAGTTGCTGTTGGTCTTTACAGAAAGCAGTAACGAGGAGATAGAGCATGAAAATTCCTGAGTATTTATATAAATATATATAAATTCCCGAGTATTTATACAAAAAGTAGCTCTTTTGTTCCTATCTGAGGATTGTGTTCAGTTTCCTGAGCGTTCCTGTGCTACTGAACTGCATCAGCTTAAAAAGCCTCCAAGAGAATTTTCCGAATTTTCCTCCAAGAGAATCTGCACAATTCATAAATATCCCACCCTTGATTTCTCCTTTTCCTCACATCAAAGTCCCTCACTTTTCAAGCATTTCTGTTTTATTGTCATTTACAAAGCCAGAGAAAGCTGGGAGTGTCCCAGGCCAGGCTGGACAGGGTTGGAGCAGCCTGGGACAGGGGAAGGTGTCCCTGCCCACGGGAACTTTGAAGTCCCTCCAACCCAATCCAGTCTGGGATTTTGTGATTCTGTGATGAACATTTGCCTCCTCTGCCTGCAGCTGGAGCGTCTGACCTCCAGTGAGTGACTCCATGGAGAAGGATGAAGAAAGGCCTGGCTCAGGGCAGAGCTGTGAGGATGCCCAGGGAAAAGCCCTGAGCTGACAGAGTGACCCTGCAGAGCCACAAACCCCTGGGAGAGAGGCTTGGAAATGCTGGAAACACCATCAAACACCCTCTTACCAGTGCCACAGGCAAGGAGAGCAGATTTGTGCTGCAGGGAACTGGATCTCCTCTCTTTGGAAAGCATCCTTGAGCTGCTGGGCTCCTGTTCCTCAGCACTGATAAACATTTTATGCACTTTGGGATTGATGCCTTCTGGAACCATCCGTGGACTGTGCTGGTAGAAATGAAGGGTTTTGTTCCCTGAAATGGCTTTGTGGATGCTCCTTTTGTTACACTGGCTTTGGTTGTAGGTCTGAAAGAGAAGGTAAATAGAGAATTGATTGTTTTCTCACAGCATTTGATGAAAACAAAAAGAAGAGCTCAGTGTCTGTGGGGTTTCTCATTATTTCCTGTTCCCTCAGAGAGGTGTTGTTTGGTTTGGGGTGTTTTAATGGACCAGCAGCAGGCACAGCACTGGAGAGTGAGAAAGGAGCACAGCCCTTGCCTGGGGGAAGCTGCAACCTGCCACTGATACAGGGATGATGGAAATTAGATTACATGGGAAGCAGGGAAAGGAGCTCAAGAGGGAAAAAAAAGGCCTAAGATGATTTGTTGATGTCAGGAGTGCTCTGAGTGCTTTTAATTACACTTCATTGTGCAATGGAGAAACCACTGCAAAGCTGGAGAGAGTGAGGAGAGAAACTGGAAGTGCTTCCCCAGGGAGGTTCTGTGTTCTTCCCCAGTCCCCTGTGAGACCCTGAGTGCTCCCAGTGTCACAGGGCAGCTGCCACTGCCAGAGGGGACTGCAGGGAGCAGAAAGATGCTCCTGGATAAAACTGGAAGAGGCCCACAGCCAGCTCTGATAAACCCTTCAGGCATTCCAAGAATTAACTTTTGAACCCTAGGAGAGTCAAACCCCGGTGTTTTTATGGCAGAGAAATGTGGTGTTACCCAATCACCAGCATCAGAGTTGGCACATTTTGGTGGCTTTTCCTTCCCCTCTGCTTCCCTGGGCTGAGCAGCTCCAGGGAACATCCCAAACCCCATCCAGTAATTCCAGGGAACATCCCAAACCCCATCCCAGCAGCTCCAGGGAACATCCCAAACCCCATCCAAGAATTCCAGGGAACATCCCAAACCCCATCCCAGCAATTCCAGGGAACATCCCAAACCCCATCCAGTAATTCCAGGGAACATCCCAAACCCCATCCAGTAATTCCAGGGAACATCCCAAACCCCATCCAAGAATTCCAGGGAACATCCCAAACCCCATCCAGTAATTCCAGGGAACATCCCAAACCCCATCCAAGAATTCCAGGGAACATCCCAAACCCTGTCCCAGCAATTCCAGGGAACATCCCAAACCCCATCCAAGAATTCCAGGGAACATCCCAAACCCCATCCCAGTAATTCCAGGGAACATCTCAAACCCCATCCCAGCAATTCCAGGGAACATCCCAAACCCCATCCCAGCAGCTCCAGGGAACATCCCAAACCCCATCCCAGTAATTCCAGGGAACATCCCAAACCCCATCCAAGAATTCCAGGGAACATCCCAAACCCCATCCCAGCAGTTTCAGGGAACATCCCAAACCCCATCCCAGCAGTTTCAGGGAACATCCCAAACCCCATCCCAGCAATTCCAGGGAACATCCCAAACCCCATCCCAGCAGCTCCAGGGAACATCCCAAACCCCATCCCAGCAGCTCCAGGGAACATCCCAAACCCCATCCCAGTAATTCCAGGGAACATCCCAAACCCCATCCCAGCAATTCCAGGGAACATCCCAAACCCCATCCCAGCAGTTTCAGGGAACATCCCAAACCCCATCCCAGCAATTCCAGGGAACATCCCAAACCCCATCCCAGCAATTCCAGGGACCCTTGGGAGCTGCCCTGTGGAAAGGCTGACCCAGGAACAGCTGGGAGCCACGGAATAAACACTGAGCTCATGGAAATTCCTGCCAATGTCACACTCCCAGACCTGCACTGAGCCCTTTCCCCAATAAAACATCTTCAAAATCTTTGTGATTGACCTGAAGTGGTTTGATTAAAAACAACCTCAAAACTAAACCAGGCAAAACAAAAAAAAACCCTGAAAACCAAAACAAAGGAAAGAAAACACAAAAATCCCCAAACAAAACCCAATGAAATGCCCATAAATTAATACATGGACATTAATTATTTAGCTGCAAATTAAGTGATGGGGAAGAACCTCCACACTGAGTCTCTTTCCAGTTCTGCTAAACCTAAAAAACCCAACAACAACCCCAAAAAACACCCTCAAGAAAAACCAAACAAACCCACCAAGACAATATTGGTTTGCAATTAAACTTATTTCCTGATCTTAATTTTTTAAAAAAATTATATACAATGACTGTTCTACCTGGGGGGAGGTTCTGCTTCAAAGATATCTGAGAAAATCTGGACAACACAATAATCCAACTACTTAAGTGAAGCTCCAAGGAATTTAAGGGACTATTTTATATCCCATTAAAGAGCAGAGCTTTCAATAGTAACCAGCCTCCGTAAGCAGTGTGACAAAATATCTATTTAGGAGCTCTGCTCAGGTTTATCATTTATAACTCTCATCCCTTCCAGGGGGAAACATTCTTCTCCTCAGGGAGGATTCTTTGCAGTCTAATTCAGAATTAAATCCCTGCCACCTGCAAATCCCAACCAGAGCTACGGTGATGGAAGTAACACCAAGAGTCTGAAATTCTGGGTTTGCAGTTGGTTTAGGCAGATCTTGGATTTATCCATGATTTTTCACCTTTCAGTGGTGATGGCAGCAGGGGTGTCCATGTCACCCTGCCCAAATCCTGTCCCACTGGCAGGACAGGCCCTGCAGGGTTTGCAGCTGTGGTGGCATCCCCGGCTCCAGCGGCTGGCCCGAGGGACAGTCTGTACTCAGGGATCATTAATTACACCGCTCCAGTGCTGGGCTGCAGGGAGCTGGACAAAGTGGATTTGCACCTAAGCCGATCTCTCCATCCTCACACGCAAGAGCGCGGCCGCTAAAGCCAGCTCTGTGCTCCGGTGGCGTCACCGGCCCCGTCAGCACCAGGGAGAGCCAGGGGCACCACGGGCACTCCCAGAGCCCCCTCCAGCTCCAGCCCCCGCCCACACCTTCCTCTGCACCCCAGGAAAACCCCGGGAATCGCTGGCTGCAGTTTGACATTTGGTGACGTGGCAGGCTGGGAGAGCTGGGAATGCTCACCTGGAGAGGAGAAGGATCCAGGGAGAGCTGGGAATGCTCACCTGGAGAGGAGAAGGATCCAGGGAGAGCTGGGAATGCTCACCTGGAGAGGAGAAGGATCCAGGGAGAGCTGGGAATGCTCACCTGGAGAGGAGAAGGATCCAGGGAGAGCTGGGAATGCTCACCTGGAGAGGAGAAGGATCCAGGGAGAGCTGGGAATGCTCACCTGGAGAGGAGAAGGATCCAGGGAGAGCTGGGAATGCTCACCTGGAGAGGAGAAGGATCCAGGGAGAGCTGGGAATGCTCACCTGGAGAGGAGAAGGATCCAGGGAGAGCTCAGAGCCCCTGGCAGGGCCTGAAGGGGCTCCAGGAGAGCTGGAGAGGGACTGGGGACAAGGGATGGAGGGACAGGACCCAGGGAATGGCTGCCAGTGCCAGAGGGCAGGGATGGATGGGAGATTGGGAATTGGGAATTGCTGGCTGGGCTGGAATTGCCAGAGCAGCTGTGGCTGCCCCTGGATCCCTGGCAGTGCCCAAGGCCAGGCTGGACATTGGGGCTGGAGCAGCCTGGGACAGTGGGAGCTGTCCCTGCCGTGGCTGGGGTGGCACTGAAGGATTTTTCAGGTCCCTCCAACCCAAACCATTCCAGGGCTCCGTGCTGGAGTTCCCTGTAACAGAGAGGGACGGGGCTGGGCAGAGAGTCACGGGGGGCTGCAGCTCCTCCCAAGGGACAGCTCTGGCCTCTGCTCCTTGGGACAGGGAAAGGACCAGGGAAAGGCTGAGCTGGACCAGGGGATATTTAGGTTGGAGATCAGGGAAGGCTCTTCCCCCAGAGGGTGGAATGAGCTCTGGAAAAGCTCCCCAGGGAATGGGCACGGCCCCGAGGCTGCCGGAGCTCCAGGAGCGTTTGGGCAGCGCTGCCAGGGATGCCCAGGCTGGGATTGTTGGGGGGTCTGTGCTGGGATGATCCCTGAGGGTCAGGCAATCCCTGATTGATTCCCTGGCCGTGCCCCACTCACCCTCTCCTCGCGGCCCTGGGCCAGGATGACGACGATGCGGCCGTGGCGCCGGCGGCCGGTGCGGCCCATGCGCTGCACCAGGCGCACGGGGCTGCGCTGAGCGTCGAAGCACACGATGAGATCCACCTCACCGATGTCCAGCCCCTCCTCACCCACACAGGTGGACACCAGGGTGTTGTACCCCCCCTCCCGGAACCGCCTCACCACCTGCAGGGACAGAGGGAAGGGATTGAGCAGCTCCAGGGGTCCCTCGGTTGGAGCTTTGCTGTTTTGCAGAGTGTGTAATTGTGCAGAACTCTGGAGTGCACACAAAGTGTCAGCAGGGTCTCCTCACAGCTCAGCACACACAACAATCCTTTTTTTACCCTAACTTTTACCCAATTAACAACAGACACGTATTTTATTTTTCTTAATGACCCAATGACCCATCACCTCTGTGCTGCACTGTGGCATTTTCTGTGCAATCACTCACTGTCACCCAAAAGCCTCCAGGAGAAGAACATGGAGAAGAAAGAAGAAGGGACAAGAGACAACACCCTAAATCCTCCTCCTTGTCTCCTGTTCTCTAAACTAACCTTTCCCACACAGGGGTTTAAGAAAACTCTCTAATCTACACACTCACACTTTTAGCTTTTCCTATCTGACTTTAACATTTGTTCTCATGTATCACCATGAAAACACGCTCATGAATTTCATATTCTATGGAATTCAGTGTTTTTCTGGATCCTGTAACTAAGGATCAGGAACAAGGGCACACACTCTGGATTGCAGACTCCGAGAGCCAGCCCCAGCAGCAAGGGCAGCGCTGCAGCCTCAGCCCCAACAAGTGCAACCAGCAGGGAATTGAGGAGAGAATCTGGGAGGATGGGCCTTCATCACCTGAGGCTGGAATTGCACAATGAACCCAAGGTGGAAATGGAGCAAAACTGATCCCAGTGTCCAACTCCTGACCCATCTTGGCTGGAGCCAGGGCCGGGCTCTTGCACTGCCCAAGGTGCATCCTTGGAAGGCATCACAGCCAAGAAAACTGATCTGTATTCCAAAACAACAAAATTTTGTCTTTTTTAATTTCCCAGCTGCTACCTCAAACATCACACCCCAGTGTGACCAAAATCAGCATTTCAACTTTTTAGCTCTAAGATAAAAGGGAAAAAAAACACACCTTTTTCTGTCTCCAACCATGGCATTCTCATAAAACTCATCCCCGAACTTAGCAAGTAAATATTTTAGGGGTTGTCTGTTTTTCAGTTTTGCTAGATCAGAATTTAATGCTAGATCATAGCTTTCCTACCTAGAAGAAAAAATAAAATTCCCACAGCACATATTGGCATATTTCCCCAGATTTTTGACATCTGTATTTAGCAGTTAATACAATGTAATTCTATAAATTATTGATCTATTTGTTATTGATCTGTTTTGTTCCCTGAGCATCGTTTTGGGCACTCTGGACTCCACAAGGATTTCCTAACGACACCTAAAGCTCAGCCACATAGTCCTGGAGTTATTTCCACAATTAATGCTCTTTATCACTAATTCCTAGCCCAAAGCTCCTCTTTCCTCACCTCCAGCTGCTCCTTCTGGGTGAAGCCCTTGGTGCTCTTTCCCGAGGAGTGTCCCACGAAGGTCATGGCCCGCACGGCCGGGCTGAGCCGCGCCAGCATCTCCGCGATTTCCTGCACGCTGTCCCGGAACGAGGAGAAGATCATCACCCTCGTGTCCCCAGGAGAGCTTTCACTCTTGTCTTCATCTGCTGGATTGGAAAAAATGCCAGCTTTTAATGGGATTATTCATAAAAATGGTAATAATACCGAGAAAAGGATTGTCAATAAAAAGTCGCCCCCCACAAGTTACGCGTTCACAGCTCTGGTCTCACTTAAAGGGAAGGGAAAATGGGCAGAAAATGCTCCAAATGCACCTCCTTGAAAAATTCCTCTCTGGGTCAAAGCATGCTCTAATTTTGGAGAATGTGAGAATGAGAATGTCCTTATCTGAGGCACCCTCACTGAAGTCACTTTGAAAAGCTGGGCTTGGATGGGAAGTGTTTCCAAGAGAGAAAAAGAGTGTTCCAAGAGAGGAAAAAACCACAAAAAGAAAGAGGGAAGGACAGGTCAGAAATTATCAGAACAGCACAGAGATCCAAACAGGCAAGGTAAAAAATGAACAAGATGCTATTATTACTCATGTAATCATTCCAAAGGCTGGAATCAAGGAGCTGAAACATCCCAAAACCAAAGAGATCTGAATGATGTCTTCATTGAGATGAAAAGGAATGAGAGACAGGTGAATGTAACTGAAGGGTTTGAACCTCAAATGGATGCCTCAGAGTTGATAACTCTTATCCTCAGGCTGGATATCAGAACTTTTATCCTTAAGGTCCTCAAATGTGTTCTGCAGCAGGGCCCTGAGGGAAGGCTGCCAGGACAAACTGGGACAGGACCAGCAGGAAACGTGGCAGCCCCAGGAATGATGAGTTCCCTATCCCTGTTTTATTCAGCTGTCAGAGCAGTTTATATCAAATTAATAATGAGAATTTATAGAAGTTTTATCTTACAGAAATCTTGTGGTGAAGTTCTTTGAGAGGGGAGGAGGCACAAACAAAAAAAATCAGAGCAATAAAGCAGCACAAAGGAGGAAATGACTCAGGAGGATATTCCTTGTTTCCACTCCCAGGTTTTCCTCTGAGTTGTTGGTGCTCACCAGAACACCCCTGTTTCCAGGATTCAAAGTGTTCTATTACAATTTCTTCCAATTTCTTTAATTTTGGATGGCTGTAGACAAATTCCTTTTTCTTTCCCAATGCTGGAAAGGAAATAAAGAAATGAAAGATGTAAATAAACCTGCAACAAGCAGGAAGGTTCAGTGAACTTCATTCCCTCCTACAGTAATTATCTGAGCCAGACCCAAATCCTGATATTGGCTCTAAACAAAACATAAAATAAAATAAAATAAAATAAAATAAAATACAATAAAATACAATAAAATACAATACAATACAATACAATACAATACAATACAATACAATAAAATAAAATAAAATAAAATAAAATAAAATAAAATAAACTGCTGACAGAAAACATTTGTTAAACCTGGTTTTTGATAAAAGTGCTGTCATTTTTGTTAGTCACACTGGAAAATACTTACACTGAAACAGTTGCATCTTAACCTTCATTTTAGAGCAAATTAAAAACTTCAAACATAAAAAAAACTTGCTTGAAAGTAGCTAAAACCACCAAGGGAAGAGCGAGAGGGAGGGGGAGACAGAATATTGGGAATTCAATCTGGAATAAAGAGCAGCAGCCAGTGCAGCACAAGTTTTAAACAGGAATATCCTGGGAATCCTGACCTGCCGTGCTCTTGCCAGCACCTGCACTCTCAGGAGCCACGACAGTGTCTGAGAACACGTCCTGAAGCTGCTGGTAGAGCTTGATGAAGTCCTCGTTGCGCCCCAGCTCGCTCTTGGTGCGGGATAACCCTGTGGAGAGAGCTGGAACAACTCAGGATTCCATGAGCTTTCCCAAACTCTAACAGCAGGGAACAGAACAGGGAATCCATCTGCAGCCCCTGACTCTTTGAGGTGTTTGGTGCCAAAGCGAGTGAGGTGTGTGAAGGGAGAGGGCTGGAGCTGGAAGGAAGGATGCTCCTGAGGACATTTCACCTTTGGATCCATCCATGATTCCCCACAGGTAGATGAACAAGGAGCGGATTCCCATCTGCAGCAGCAGCTCGTAGCCGTGGTACAGGCTGATGCAAAGGGCAAAGTCTCCCTCAATGATGCCTTGATGGATTCCCTGGGGGAGAAAAGCAGACTCTGTCTCAGTTAGGAAGTGGCTGAGGAGCAGGAATCCCACTGCAGCTCCTGCCCAAAGCAGGGTGACACCTGAGGAGCAGAGCAGACCCCAAAGTGATGCCCAGGAGCTGTTTGTCCATCAGAGCCCTCGGAGGACAGGCTGCACAATGCTCAGGGAATGTAATCCTCCTCCACCTCCAAAATACCTCTGTTATCTCCCCCAGTTACCCCAAACCCTCAGACTCTGCCAGCTGAACCACCATCTGGGAAACCCAGGGATTCCCAGCACATCCACACAGGCTATGGGATAAAGTCAGGAGAGTTGCCTTGCTCACAGTGAAGGAGATTTCTCATTGTCTTTTTTTAGGCAATTTTCTTTAAGTTTATAAAATTTGATCATTCCATGAGGATTTACCAAAAAAAAACAGGAGCAGGAATGTATCTTTGAGGGGAAAATGAAAACCTGGCTGTGAGTGATTACAATTTAAGTTCTCACAGCAATTTCACTTGAATGGATTTCTTGATCTTTTCCTTAACTATTCCATACTGCCAGAAACGTGGAAAAAATTAGGAATATTTTATAGATTTCATAAATTATCTTAAACATTCCTTCCATCCCAAACCCTGCTGTGATTCTATGATATTTTCTTCTTAACTCTTCCATACTGGCATCCAGAAACGTGGAAAAATTAGTAATATTTTATTGATTTCATAAATTGTCTTAAACATCCCTTCCATCCCAAACCCTGCTGTGATTCTATGATATTTTATTCCATGGCAAAAAGCAGAAATCTACCATGCATTATTCCTATTTATTCACTACTTTAATAGCACGAAATAAATAAAGAACTTACTGCATGTTGTGCAGAGGGGTTCTTCCTGTACTGATCCCTGGCCAGGATGATCTGGTACTTGGTCAGGCTGGGAATATCCCTCCTGGATAAAACTCCCACCTTAATCAGGCGCCCAGCAAACGCTTCCAGCACCTGCAGCCAAAAGCCAGCACAGGTGAAGGGGTGGATGAGCCTTTGAAATGATTTTATTGTTATAGATCCTACAGAACATGAGCAGCTCGTTGGTTTTATCTGAGACACAGGTATGTATGAATTCTGAGTGCTTTGGTACTGTACCAGCTGCTCTCCACAAGCAGGAGAATTCCCAAAATTCCTGCCAGAGCACTTGGACAAGGCTCCCAGGCACAGGGTGGGATTGTTGGGGTGCCCTGTGCAGGGTCAGGACTTGGCACTCCATGATCCTTGGGGGTCCCTTCCCACACCCTCCTGCCCCAGTGTGAAAAATGGGGTTCACATAATTTTTATAGAATGTAAAAGTTTAATAAAAAGGCAATTAGGAGATAAAAAATAAAGTAAAGTACACAGATCTGGCCGGGTGTCTCTGCATTCACCTCACTGACAAAGGATTGTCCCTTAAAAACAGAACCCTGCTCCATATCCATAAATTCTCACACATATTCACACATTCTTCTTAAGTTTTTGGTTTAGTTTTTCCTTGCCCCCCCTTCCCAACAGATCAATCTTCTTGGCCCCACTGGGTTTTATGTCCTTTGATAACGGGTTCCATAAATGTTTCCTTTGGAGGGCTTGGAGAACTGCTTGTCTTCATCTGGACAAGATAATCTTAGGATGCAGGGGGGTCTCTGACTATTATTTTTTTCTTTTAGTCTCTGGGTTATATAAACAAAAAGTAGTTGGTGCTTTAATATCATGTTACAGCCTAACATATATATGTATTATACCACTATTTCTAAGTTTCATCAATAACAGAAATAAAGGAAAACTATATTAATACAACAAAATTTTCTAATCTTCTACATATAACATTCATTATCATGTTTGTGAAAAGCCAATAATATGATTTGCATTTATAACACCCAGGATAACCCTGGATCCATCCAGGAACCGAGGAGGGGAAGCTCCCCCCGGGATCTGGAGCAAGGGCTGACCCTGCAGAGAGGGAGAGGGATGGGATGGACAGCCAGGTACAGAACAGGGGCTGCAGCTCCCACTGCTCACACTCCAACTGCATCCCAGGAACAGCTGGATCCACCTCTGGGAAGACTCAGCTGGGTGAAGGGCTGGCCACTGTGCCTGGGATCTGTGTGGGGAGGGGAAGGGACACAGGAGCACAGCAGTGTGTCCTATTTCCTGCAGAACCCACCCCAAAACTTGTTTTTAAACATCACATGTACCTGCTTTCCACCTCGCTGCAGCAAGGACAATGACCTGCACTAATGCATCTTAATCCTGTTTTTCCTCTTTGTTTCCTAGCCTTAGGTGGTCAGGATTTTTCCACAGACTTAGTTTGGCCTGAGCACTAACTCTGCCATAATTGCAGTAATCAGATTTGTCCCACAAACACTGCTTACAACCTGTTGGCCCCCTTGGCCAAGGGCCCCAGAAACATCCCAGGGCACAAGAACAGCTTTCTCAAAAGCTGACAGACAGTTTCCCATTGCCTGCTTCCCAGGTTTTGCAGGCACTCCACACCATGCCCTAAGAGGGTATAGTGTAACAAATGCTTAATCCCTTTAGTGTCCCTTCAGCCCACTGAAAAGCATCCAACTAAACCGATAAAGCCAGGCCTAAGTCAGGCTTCCAACACTGATCCCAGCAGGTCTGGAGCTGGTGGGGAGGAAATGTCCTGACAGGTAAAGAAAGGCACGTGTAGAACTCAGCCTGTGTTTATCCCTGAGTAAAAACATTCCATTTGTTACTCCAGGCACTGCTCCTCTGCTGGGTTCCCAGATCATGAAATATCCTTGACAAGCACATTCTGCTCATGCTCTGGCAGTGCAGGGGCAGCTCAGTTTAACTTCTGTCTGCTTGCTTTGATTATTCCTATAGTTTAGATCATAATAGAATTTATTTATAGGTCTTCTATCTTCTTACTCTGTGTGCAGAACCTGTGTGGCATTAAAATGAAAACAGAATCACAGAATGAAATTGTTTGGGGTGGAATGGACCTTAAATCCCAGCCATGGCAGGGACAGCTCCCACTGTCCCAATGTCCAGCCCCAATGTCCAGCCTGGCCTTGGGCACTGCCAGGGATCCAGGGGCAGCCACAGCTGCTCTGGCAATTCCAGCCCAGCCAGCAATTCCCAATTCCCAATATCCAACCTAAATCTAATCTAAAATCCGAAGGAACGGAGTGGGAATAATTGCCACCATCAATGACAGCAGCATTAATTCCCCAAAGAATCAGAAATGCCAGGAGAAATTTGGAAGGGTTAAGGAAAGCTGTGGCAGCCCCAGCTGAGCTGGGGAATTTCCACCCTGGCCATCCGTGCCCACAGCTCACTCCAAAAGCACACTGGGGCAGCAGGATAAGCAGCTTACAGCAGATAAAGGAAATCCCAGCCATGGAGCCAGAATTCTGAGTGTTCTGGTGCATCTTGGGCTGCTCCTCTCCCCTGGCAGGGTGGGGAGGGACTGGGCTGGAATTGCCAGAGCAGCTGTGGCTGCCCCTGGATCCCTGGCAGTGCCCAAGGCCAGGCTGGACATTGGGGCTGGACATTGGGACAGTGGGAGCTGTCCCTGCCATGGCAGGGGGGCACTGGGGGGGATTTAGGGTCTTTTCCAACCCAAACCATCCCAGGACTTCACCCTGGGCCATCCCCCCGTGTCCCCTGGGTCAGGCCAGCTGTGGGCACAGAACACCCACGGGGCTCCAAGACCTCCCCAAACCCTGCCCAGGTCTCCTCTATCCCCAGGGGAGCTGGGTCACAGCCTCTGGACACTCCAAACCCAGGCATTCCATCTAATTAAAGCTCATGGATTAATTAAGCCAAATAAACCACTAACACCTCTAACACCACCAACAAGCAAACACCAACTGGAGACTACAGTAGTGCCAGGAATTTCTGGAGAAAAGGGGGGAAAACATGAAGAACTCAAATGTTGTTTTCTTAAAAATAAAGCATTCACCAAGCCACTGGAAAAGCTGAATGCACAAGGAATTAATTTCTCATATTAGTGAGAACAAAATTAAAAGTGCAGTTTAGTTTTAAGGGTTTAAAACTCAGAACTTGGTGTTTTATCACAGTTTGTTACTCTTCTGTTGTTTTTCAATCCAGGCTGTTCCTGACGAGTCCCTTTTAAAGGACAGAGACAGAGAGGTCTGTGCCTGCCTAGAGGAAAAGGCATTTACCAAATAAACCAAAATAGTGACCATGAAGGAAGGACTCAGTGCTTTTTATTTTAATGGATACCACTGCAACAGCTCATTGCCCTCCCATCAAACCCCAAACAGCCGGACATGAGCACACCTGAAATGCTGCAGATGAAGCTTAAACTGTGTCTCAAGCAGTGGAAATGAAGTCAGGCTTTTTGTTCCTCTTGAAAAGAAATTAATATTTTCATTAAAAAGCAACGACCACTAAATCTAATATTTCAGCACTGGTTTATGCTTTCCTACACTTGTTGCAGAGTTTGTTTTTTTTTTTCTAAAAAGCAATTCCCATTACCTGTACTTTTCTGTTTCATTCCTTGACCTAGTTTCTAACATATAAGAAAAAGATATTGTCCCTGTTTGCTCAGTGTACATCCCTGTCTGATTTAATCACCCTCTGCAAAACAAGCAGTTATGAAAGACAGCAGGATCCTGGAGTCACCTGGAGCTCCAGAACTACCAGGGAACAGTAAACACAACCTACTTAGGAGAGCCTCAGCAGCAGGCACTGCTCACTGATTACATTGATCTTCCCTCCATACCTTCATTTTTAATTAAAAAGGTAATACTTCTGGAAAAGTCCCCTCGGCCTTTCCAAAACACTCGAGCGTCGTGTTACCCAAACACAGCCATAGAGTTAATTCCAATTAATTGCTCAGGAGAGCTCGTGGCTTTCTCCAGCTCAGTAAGTGGAGTTGAGAGCTGGCAGATTTACAGGCAGCAGATAAAAGACAACTGGCAGAACTATCCCATCCTGCACTGAACCTGCCAAGAGCACAAAGACTTTCTGTGCTCCCAGGTATCTCCCACAGCAAACCACAACGAGTTCTTGGAGCCCACAATGAGCTTAGAACCTGTTCTTGGAGCTCTGACAGGAGCTGAGGACTGTGTACAGGGCAAAGAGCTGTTCCTGTGCCAGCTACACCTCACTAAAAACTTCTCCTAATCTGTTTTCTGTTGGCACAATAAAAAACAAAGGCTCTAAACTAACGCCCTGACCTAATTATTTTAGTGCAGATTTGCAGGGGTTCTTTAGCAAAGAAAAACACCCATAAATAACTGTTAGAGTGGCTTTTCTTTCCCAGGGGAGAAGGAGGGGTGGCACAAACCTGTTGCCAAGCAGACAGGACCTCCACAAGCAGGGACTGCAAAGGTTCATCCCCTCCACGGGAGCTCCCCGAGTGCTCCCCTGACAGCCCTGACTGGGTTTTACGGAGCCACACTGGGCTGAGAGAAAGCTGCACCTTCCTCCACCCTGCCCTGCCCTCCCACAGGACACAATCCCAGACTGGTTTGGGTTGGAGGGACCTGAAATCCCACCCATCCCAGTGGCCCAGGCTGCTCCAAGCCCCATCCAAGCTGGCCTTGGTGATGCTGGGGATCCCTTCCCAACGCGCTGGGGCTGAGCTGGCGTGGAGGGAACGAGCCCAGGCAGTGCCAGCGAGGCAGCAGCACACCCCAGTCCACTGCTCTGTCCTAAAGGGATCCCCCAAAGCAGGAGCAGGGAGGAACCAACAGCTCCAGGACAAATCCAGATCCGTGCTCATGGACACAGATCCTGGAGAGAGCAAAGGAAGGCAGTGCAGGCCAAAAGGAGACCCTGGGGCTCAGGAGGGGCTCCCATCCCGAGGATCCCCAGCAGGGCTGGCCCAGGGCACAGATCCCACTGCTCCAGGGAAGGGCAGAGCATGAGCCAGAGCAGTTCCCATTTGTTCCAGCACTGAAGCAGCCAGCTTTGGCTTCCCCAAGTGCGATACCTTGAGGAGTGTCCATGCAGTTGCCAATATTCCCAAAAGAAACTCCCAGGAGCAAGTCCCAGGAGCAAACCAGCTGGGGGAGCCTCTGGAGCTCTGCCTGGCACTGAGGTTTAGTTATTCTCCTGTAAAACTTCAGAGTCGTGACATACAAACTCAAAACCAGGCAGAAAAGTGCATTTTGTGCATTTTGTGCAATTTCTGCCTGACGTTTTCTCACCTGGCCAATAAAGGAAGGGAAGCAGCAGGCACACAGCAGGGTAGGGTGGATTTTAGCTGATCTTGTCACTCTCCAAACCCAATACTGATCAGCCCAGTAATGATTTTGGCACTAAAGTTTAGTTTTAAGTTTATTTTAATTCATTCACACCCTTCCCAATCTTCCCGAGACACACTGAAAATCCACTGTTCTTCTCTGGAAGCTGGGATCCATCCAAAAAATCCAATACTTTGTCTTTTCCTAACAGCTGAGTCTTCTCCTGCCACAGCCTTTTTCTTTTCCTAAAGGTTATAAAACAAGAGCTCCAGTTTTTACTTCTCAACTGATTTCACCAAGAAGAATTTCACTTTTTACTGAGAAATGTTAAGAAAGAAGTGGATTTTCTACATGAACCTGCCACTCAGTGAGTGACTGCCAGACAGAAAGGAGCATCCCACTGAGGATGGTTTGGATCTGAAATTTTTAAGGCTGAATATCAGTTTTTCTGTTCTATTCAGAGACAGAACCTGCCAGGAAAGCACCGAGGACACAGCACTACCAAAACTGTGTTTTCTCAAGAGTGCCTGTTTATTAGGCAGTGGTCATACACAAAATTAGCAAATTTGGGGGGAAAAAAAACCAACAAATACAACAAAAAAATCAGCTTTTTTCACTTGCAGTAATGACTAGTCCCTCTGTTATCTATCCAGACACAGCCCATCACATTTTCAGTACTTTATCAAATGCAGTAATTACCAAACTCATGGGGAATCAGAGACAAATTAAATACACACAGAGTCATTTGTACAGATGGATTTTTAAAACAGGATTTTAAACTCCTCACAGCCTCTTTGTCATAGGCAATATTCTGTGGCATTTCACATAAATAGAGAAATTTAGCTGTGATTTTAAACTCTTTTTCTGCTGGTCAGTTTTTCTTTGTCTTTTCTCTCATCTCCAGCAAAGACACTTAATACTTAGAAATAATTTCATTTAAGCAACTATTAATTCTCATAATTAATGCATAAGCAAAAGAGTTGGGACTGTTTTCCATTAATTATCTATGCAGGATGGGCAGAAAAAGAACCTCCAGACGTTGTCTCAAACAGGAATGCCAGTTCCTGGAAGAAATCTCCAAGAAGCAGGATGCCCTCTCTGGGTACTTAAAACCCAACTGCCAAAATTCAGTGGAAAATTCTTTATTTCCAGGGCTGGGGTGGGATTTACCTGGGGCAGGGATGGGTTCAGGCAGCTCTGAGAGGGAAACGTGGTCAGAAATTGCCTGTTGTGAGGGAGCAGTGAGATCGGATCAGAACCCACCCAGACATTTAAACGAGCAGCGGCTCCAGCCTTGCTCCAGGATTTCAGTGAATTCCAGAGCCTCTGCTGCTGATTCACTGCCCAAACCCCCCCTCAGCTACCTGGGCTTCACTCCCTGCAGCCACTGTACCCCAAAAAACCCTCCCAGGACATTCCCACTGGAATTGGCCAAGGAGCATCTCCCAGGAACAGCAGGATTTGGCTGTGCCCTGCCAGGAGCACAGTCAGGACTGGCACATCTTGGCTTCTGAGACAATTCAGGGCTCATTTTCACAGCCAGCTCGGCCCCTGGGGCTGGGGAGCCACAGCTGAGCCTGGAGAAAGGGACTGGCCAGAAAAAGGGAAAAAGAAGGGGGCAGATAAAGCACCACAACAGTCACAACCCCAACCTCCAGCTTTCCCTGGAAGCACCAACAGTGCTCAGGAAAGGACTATTTTCCTATTATTCCAACCCCCTAAATGCCCCGAGATTCCCTTTCCTGCCTGCGCAAAAAGGGCCACAGCAGCCATTTCATGTTAAATATGGAATGAAAAACAACACAGAGTCCACACAGACTCCTGATTCAAATCCAGATCCTGCTTTAATTGCCATGCCCACCCCATAATGGGGCTGCTCATCCCCCTTGCTCACACCCAGGCTTGTCTCAGCAACTGCAAAATTACACAAAACTTCCAAAGCTGGAATTCAGTAAGGAAATATCACAGTTTTTGCACTCCTAATATTTTGGAAAGACCTCAGAGACCTCTTAAATAAAATGAAAGATCTGTCTTTAAAGTGTGGTTTGAAATAGCAAAATAAAATCACAGTAAGGAAGAACTAATGGGACACGAAGAGCAGTGAGAGGAAAAGAGGAGGAAGAGAGCAGCTGGGAGAGAGGGAATGAGTGGGAAAGCAGAGAGAACACAAACCCTGTGAGGAACAGCTGAGGGAGCTGGGGCTGTTCAGCCTGGAGAGAAGGACACCCAGAGGTGACCTTACCACCCCTGCACCTCCCTGAAGGAGCTTGTGGGGTCAACACTGACAGAGCCAGAGGACACAGCCTCGAGCTGCACCAAGGGAAATACAGGCTGGAGGTTGGGAAAAGGTTTTCCAGAAAGGGTGATGAAGTGCTGGAATGCTCTGCCCGGGGAGGTGCTGGAGTCACCATCCCTGGATGTGTTTAGGAAAAGACTGGATGTGGCACTCGGTGCCAGGGGCTGCTTGAGGTGTCAGGGCTGGGATGGACTCGATGATCTCGGAGGTCTCTCCCAACCTGGTGATCCTGTGAGTCCCCCCCGGGTCCCCCCGCCCCCAGACCCTTGACCAGGCATCTGTTCATCCATCCCTGGCTCTGTCCATCCCCGGGCTCCCGGCACCGAGCAGACAGAGATGGGATCCCCATCCCTCCATCCCCGGGCTCCCGGGTGCCCTGCCCCGGCATTGAGCAGACAGAGGCAGGTTCCCCATCCCTCCATTCCCGTCCCTATCCATCCCCGGGCTCTCGGCACCGAGCAGGCACAGACGGGTTCCCCACCCCTCCTGTCCATCCCCGGGCGGGCACAGACGGGTTCCCCACCCCTCCTGTCCATCCCCGGGCGGGCACAGACGGGTTCCCCACCCCTCCTGTCCATCCCCGGGCGGGCACAGACGGGTTCCCCACCCCTCCTGTCCATCCCCGGGCGGGCAGGGGCGGGTTCCTCACCCCTCCTGTCCATCCCCGGGCGGGCACAGGCGGGTTCCCCACCCCTCCTGTCCATCCCCGGGCGGGCAGGGGCGGGTTCCCCACCCCTCCTGTCCATCCCCGGGCGGGCACAGACGGGTTCCCCACCCCTCCTGTCCATCCCCGAGCAGGCACAGGCGGGTTCCCCACCCCTCCTGTCCATCCCCGGGCGGGCACAGACGGGTTCCCCACCCCTCCTGTCCATCCCCGAGCAGGCACAGGCGGGTTCCCCACCCCTCCTGTCCATCCCCGGGCGGGCACAGACGGGTTCCCCACCCCTCCTGTCCATCCCCGGGCGGGCAGGGGCGGGTTCCCCGTCCCCCCCCGAGCTCCGGGCGGGCAGGGGCGGTCCCGCAGCCCCCCCGGGCCGGGACCCTTGATAAGCGGGCGTGCGGAGCGGCTCGGCGCGGCGATGGAGACGGGCGGCTGCCGCATGGGCGGAGCGGGGCCCGGCGGCCCGGCCGCGATCACGCTGGAGGAGCTGGACGGGCTGGCCGAGGAGAGCCCCGACTCGGCGTACCACAGCCACGGCAGCAGCCTGGAGGAGGAGGCGGCCGAGCGCATGGAGGACGAGGAGCAGGAGCGGCTGCTGAGCTACTGGCAGAGCGTGGGCAGGGGGCACCAGGTGGACGTGCCCCGCGGTAAGGCCGGCACGATCGCTCCGGGGTGCGGGGATAGGGACGGGCTGGCCCCGGGGCTGCGGGAATGAACGGCCAGCAAAGTCCCGAGTGAGTCTGAGCAACCCAAATCTGGCTCTGCGGCAGCCAAAGCTTCACCCGGGGCCAGGCAAAGCTTTCCGTAAGGCAGGGAAGCGGCTGCAGCGGCACTGGGGTGACCTATTCACCCTAAAAACAATCGGTGCGAGTTCTCAGCCCTAATTAAATATTAAACTGGCTTTCCTAAGAATATTATTCCTAAGAATATTTCCTACACACCTATATAGTTCTTAAAGGAAAGAGGGCTGTCTTTAAAAACAGAGTAAACAAGGATTGATCTGCTTTTGACAGCGAGGCTCCCAGGCTCATCTTAGTCAGAAATCGGTTGTTTTCAATTTTAAGAAAGAGCGGAGAATCTGAAAGACCGATGAGTCAGAGAACTAAGCAGCAGAGTCACTCCGAGCTCAGATTTTAACTGTGCCCTGTCCTGCCCAGAGGAGCAGAGATCTGCAGCATCTCTGCCCTGCAGGTAACTCACCTGCCCCGAGCTGGGGAGAGCCAAACCTTGCCCAGGCTGCACTGGACATTACCAGTATGAAATTATTATTCTTTAAAAACTTTCTATATTCCAACCCAGCAAATTGAGCCCATCTTCCTTTTCCAGCCACACCTTGGAGTCTCAACTCTGTAAAGCTTTAACAATGACAATTAAGGTGCTAAAAGAAGGGTGTGAACAGAGCTCCCTGCCTTGTTCCCGGTGGCCCTGGAGGGGTCTCTGGATGCCCAGTGCCACCCTCGGTGACAGCCCCAGGGCACGGAGGGTCTCTGTTCGACACTCCTGAGTGCAGCAGAAAACCACAGCCCTTGGCACAGAATTGTCTGTTCTGTTCTGCTGCCTGGTGCTGGAATTCCTGCGTTCCCCAGGAGGGATACAAAGCCTGAGGAGCTCGTTGTAGTTATACAGTGTTACAGGTTTCCTCTGTGGCACTGGGCACGTGTTACAAAAATCAAGGTAGAATAATACAAGATTTTTCTTCAGGTCCTGTCCGGGCTGAAGGAGGAGGGGAGGCAAGGGAGGGGATTTTCCAGGAGGAGGAATCCCCCTGTGACAAGGAACAGACTCTGTCCCTGCCTCTGTGCTCCCTGGGACGGGGACAGGACCCTGGGGCTGGAGATCAGGAAAGGTTCTTCCCCAGAGGGTGGAAGGAGCACTGGGAAAGCTCCCCAGGGAATGGGAGCTCCCAGTGGGATTGCTGGATGATCCCTGTGGAACCACGACTGAGAAAACACACCCATCCTTGTCCCTCTGCCTGGCCCTGTGCAGGTGGAGCTCTCCAGAACGGGAGAATACAAAGCACAGAGCCATAAACTGCAGGATAAAACTCCCCAAAGGACTTTAATCAGTTGTAATCCTTATCCTCTGCATTAATATGGAATGAAAAAAACACATAACCCCCCCCCACTAATTGATAAAGTCATCTAAAAATAGAGTTAACTTTTCTAGAGTCCTGAAAGCTTTCTTAACTCTTGGAAAATTCAGTGCTGAATTTATTTTTGCCTCCAAAGAGACTCATTTACATGTCAGTAGTTACATTTTAAACGTTTCCCAGGGACATATTGCCAAGAAAAAGTGTTTACACTTCACTACAGTGTAGCTTTCTCCCCTTTATTTTTTCCCTCCCCTTTGTTTAAGGATCTTTACTATTCCAAATAGTCTTAAAGCTATTTTATATCCCCTGCACTGGATGCCAGGAGAGGGAGGTTTGATTCCCAGCTCAGCTACAGATTTACTGAGTGACCTCGGCCAAGTTAATTCTCCTGCATCTTAATTCTCCTCTCAACCATGGGTCATACTCTCTTTCCCATCACCCTGCCTCTTCCTTCCACAGAGACCCTGAGGCACCTCAAACTCCAGAGAAGGGCTCTGGGAGCTGAAACTCCTCCTATTCCTGCATGTCCAGTACACACTATGGGGCAGCAGGGCAGGAATTCACATCCAGACTCTCAAACCCTGCACAGAAAATTGAGTTTCTAATCCTCTAAGTACACAAATGCTTTCATCACTTCAGCTTTGGAAGGCACAGGACCAACTCTTGTGGAAGAGTTCCACTCCTAACCTTGTATCCACAGTTTCCAAGCCTGTCTGCCAGGGATCAACTCCTAAGCAGAATTTATTCATGCCCTTCAGCTAGAATTGATGTCAGGGCAACCTATAAAGCTGGAAATACACCTTTAGACATGAAACAGCCTTTGGAAATTAATTCCCACAGCAGTAATTCCTTGAGCCGGCCAACAAGAGCAGCCAACCTAATTTACCTCAGGGGGATACTCCTGAATCCAGCAGCACAGGAGTTACTGGGATTGGGAATGTTCCCTGCACAGGGCCAGGAAATGGGACACAGCCAAAAGCTTTCCATGGACACTTGGGTAGCTGGAAATTCAGGGACTGGGAGAAGGAAACCTGTTCCCAACAGCACAGGGGCAGGACACAGGCAACCTCCCCTAGGAAAAGCCTTTTCCTTCCCTAGGGAAGAGCAAACAAAAGCAGGCACAAAGAGCCCACAGGGATGAAGCACATTTCAGGGGAATGGAATTTCAGGGGAATGGAGCACATTGCAGGGGAATGGAGCACATTGCAGGGGAATGGAGCACATTGCAGGGGAATGGAATTTCAGGGGAATGGAGCACATTGCAGGGGAATGGAGCACATTGCAGGGGAATGGAATTTCAGGGGAATGGAGCACATTGCAGGGGAATGGAGCACATTGCAGGGGAATGGAGCACATTGCAGGGGAATGGAGCACATTGCAGGGGAATGGAGCACATTGCAGGCTCATTCTCACTGGGAACTGTGTGTTTGTTCTCTTGCAGACATGGCAGAGCCCATCCAGCAGCTGACCAGGAATAACAACCCCCAGGAGAGGCAGAGCATCCCCTTCACCCTGATCCAGCGCAAGGAGAAGGTACTGCTGCACCTGGCTCCCAGCTGCAATCCTGGCTCCCAGAAATGGGGCTCCTTACAAAGTCCTTTTAACCTTTTGGGGTTTGGAACACCCAGCACAAAGCATTGTAACCACTCCCTCTCATTTGGAACATCTCATCCCTTGCACATGTGTCATTTTCTTTTTTGCAAGGTAGAAACTCTGAGGAAAGCCAGAAGCTGGCCAGGAATTACAGCCTTTGAGGCATAATTAATTTAACAGAAACCCCTCTTACTTTGCCATTTGAAATAAAATGCCCATTTTCTTCACTTGAATTGGTGCATTTGCTCCTTTACAGTCATGTTGCTAAAACCTTAACAAAGAGTACTTGAAAGAGATGAATATCTGAATTTAAAACCAAAAATGTACTTCTGTATCATGAATCATTATCAAACAAAGCAGCAATTTACAAACCCATCTTATCCTCTAATGAAAAACTGAAATTAATGTACAGCAAATTGATTCCAGCTCAGGAAATGGGCAAACAAATGTCTAACCTTAACTCAAAACCCATGAAAACCTATCCTGACCATCTGTAAAGACTTTTTGGGCACATTTCTTTTAAATAGATTTAAATAATTCACAATTATAAATACCATTATTTGAGTGGGTTTCATCTAAACAGTTTGGGACTCCTGACTGTTTACGTTGAAAGCATTTTTTAATGTTACAGTGCTACTGTAAGAACTCCAGCTAAAAAATAAGGTTATTCAGTGTTAATTGCAACTAAATGTTTAATAGTGCCAGTCCAAAAGATGACAGATCCTTCTTTTAAAGGAGAACTACCTGGAAATCTGCTGAAATCGATTTTGATCCAAAATCAGCTGTGTATTCCTTGCTTTATAGGAGGAAGGATTCAAATTCATGTTTCTTTGAGCTGAAAAGATGCAGTTCTTGTGCTCAAAATGTATTTGTTTGGTTGATGTCTTTAGATGATTAAACTAAAATCCTGCTGCAGAAATAAGCGGGCAGGACTCAGTTTCTTCATGCAGAAAAAGCCAATCTTTAATGTTACAGCCCATTTTTGTACAGTTTTCAAGACCTTGTGTGTAACTCTAATTGGTTCATACCTTTCCTGGCACTCAATTCATTGGTCAGTAAATGACATTTTACATGTCTGTCAAATCTTTCTGTTCCTGGACAGTTTACACATTTCCTCCACTGATTCTCAAGGGACAGGTTTCTGCTTTCTCAGGTGTGGAGGGTTCTGTTCCAGAATAGATTGTCGTGCTACCTGCTTTCATTCTGAGGATTTTTCACACGGGAAGTCACAAGCTAACTGTCAGCTTAGCTGGAGCAGCAGGGCTTAAACCATATTTTATAAAGCTTTTTTTTATAACATCTCTACCTGTCTGCAACAAAATCCCCAATTCTCCTGTGTGTCTGCAGCTGGGAGATCTGCTCTACGAGAAGAGGCAGTATGGGAAAGCCAAGTGGGCTTGTATCAGAATGAAAGAGAAGCAGTACGAGCAGAGCATCTGCCTCGGATTCATGAAGCTCATGAGGTACATCTGTGAGCAGAACTCCTCAGGTAATGGACACCTCCAACCCTCCAGGAGTTACAAAATTGTATTTCTGCCCTCACTCCTAATTAGGGAGTTCCTTTGAACAGCTTTTCCCAAATCTACACCCTATAGGGATGTTTTTCCATGATACAGCCTTGCCAGAAAAATCATATTAATCGTGGGATGGTTTGGGTTGGAAGGAGTTTAAATCACACCTCCACTGTCCCAGGCTGCTCCCAGCTCTCTGCTGTAAATCTGCCATTTGCCACAGGATTTTCAGGGTTTCATTTTCACACTAGCACTGAAATCAGCTGGCAGAGTGTGATACCAGAGTTTTCTGCCTCCCTCCCTTTAGTTCAAGATATTAAATTGTCCCTGTCCCAATGGACATAACAAATTTGTGGTTGAAGCACGTTTTCCAGAAACATAATCCAGTTCTAACTCAAAATAATGGCAAATCCACCATGTCCTTGAGAACTTGTGCCTGCCTGTAAAATGTGCACCTGGTGTCCAATCCAATTTAATCTGGTTTTCACTCCCAGACATCAGTTCTCGTATTTTTCATCCTCCAGTTACTATCAAGTTTTGCCGTGCCCAGTGCTCTGTGCTGTAATTGACTCAGCCCTTAAGCGTCTTTCCAAGAAAACACAAACACTGATCACAAAAGCTTTTCCTTCCTCAGGCACCTTCCCCACCCTCCCCATTCTTTTAACACTTTAACATGGTTTAAAAGTAATTTTAGCTCCAGAACTGCAAGGTTTTTATCAAACTGTACAGACGCAAAGCCATCTCTGCCTCCTGCAGTCCAAACACAACAGTGCAGAAAAAAATACTGCAACACTTTTAACAGCAGCAAACCCTCAATGAATTCACAGAGCAGCCCCTTCTCTTGCCTGCAGTTTTGTCACCACATATTGAAACCATGACACGAGGTCAGTTGGAAGAGAAACACTTCTAGGAGGGGGGAAAAGACTTCAGGCAAACTCCCTGCCCTGCATGGAGAGGGGAGAGCTCACCAAATGCTGAGTTCTGGACACACACACACCAAGCACAGTGAAATCATGGAATCACAGATGCTTTGGGTGGGAAGGGACCTTAAAGATCTTCCTGTTCCACCCCTGCCATGGCAGGGACACCTCCCACTGTCCCAGGCTGCTGGGGTTGTGCTCCCAGTGAGAGATTTGGGAGTGGGACTGGATGGTCCTGCAGGTTCTTCCAACTCCAACCATTCCATGAATCCATGGCCTGAGCGTCCAGCTCCATGTGCTGAGCACAGAGAGCAGGGACAGGACACGATCGTTCTTGTGGAATCCTGGAGTGGTTTGGGTTGGGAGGAGACCTCAAATCCCACCCCAGCCAGGGCAGGGACACCTCCCACTGTCCCTGGCTGCTCCAAGCCTGTCCAGCATGGCCTGGGACACTGCCAGGGATCCAGGGACAGCCACAGCTGCTCTGGGCCCTCACTGCCACTTCCAAATGCCACTTCCAGCTTGGAGCACCCCCCTGCTGGCTAAGCCATCCCAGTGAGATCCCTCCATCCCAGTGAGATCCCTCCATCCCAGAGAGATCCCTCCATCCCAGAGAGATCCCTCCATCCCAGAGATCCCTCCATCCCAGTGAGATCCCTCCATCCCAGTGAGATCCCTCCATCCCAGTGAGATCCCTCCATCCCAGTGAGATCCCTCCATCCCAGGGACATCCCTCCATCCCAGGGACATCCCTCCATCCCAGGGACATCCCTCCATCCCAGGGACATCCCTCCATCCCAGGGACACCCCTCCATCCCAGGGACACCCCTCCATCCCAGGGACACCCCTCCCTGAACCCCGTGGCGCTGATTTAAACCATCCAGCACAGCCTCAGCAGGCGGGCAGGGTGTGCAGAGCCTCTGCCCTGTTCCCTGAACGCTCCCACCCCTGTGTGGCCAGGGCTGTACCTGGGGATCACCGTGCCCATCGTGACCATCGTGCACACCAACGAGGCGCAGTCGGCGATGACACAGGCGGTGACAGTGGCCTATTACCTGCCCGAGGTGCTGCAGGACGAGCCCCCGCACCCCTTCGACTCCGACATCATCATCGAGGAGTGGCCTGCCACCATCGTCTACAGCAGGTGAGAAATGCTTCACCTCTGCTCTGCCAGGCACAGGGGAAACGTGCAGCTCTCAAACCAGGCATGTTATCATGTTTACACCTCGTAAAAGGTTGTAAATGGTAAAATTTTGTTTTCAGGAGTTGTAAAAGCTACCTGTTCTATGAATGGGATGGTCAGGAAATAATGGGTACCAATTTAGGTTCCTCCCCAGAGGGTGCTGGCACTGCCCAGGCTCCCCAGGGAATGGTGACAGCTCCAGGAGCTCCAGGAGTGTTTGGACAGCAGTGCCAGGCTGGGATTGTTGGGAGGTCTGGGCAGGGCCAGGATTGACTCCACAATCCCCCTGGGTCCTTTCCAGCTCGGGTTATTTTACATTTATATGAATTACTTGGTCAAATGATGCATCTGTAAATGTGTGATAAAACACCCTCAGACTGTTCTGTGTAGTTGGGAACAAAGTGTCTGACATGGCACAGAAAATTTTAAGGAAAAAATGGTTTGGGAACAATCACAGTCAGTACCACTGGTGAAACACAAGCAAGTGATTCAGAAGGTGTTTCTGGGCTCTGGAAAAACAGTGGGTTTAAAATGAATGAACTAGTTTGGGAAAGACCTTTGAGATGATTGAGTCCCACCACAACCTTGTCACCCAGACCACAGCACCGAGTGCCACACCAGGCTTTCCCTGAACAGCTCCAGGGATGGTGACTCCACCACCCCCCTGGGCAGCCCTTTCCCATGCCCAGGCACCCTTCCTGCGAGGCCCTTCTTCCTCATGCCCAGCCTAGACCTCCCCTGGTGCAGCTCAGGGCCATCCCCTCGTGTCCAGGCTGCTCCCTGGGCACGGAGCCACCCTCTCCTGCCAGGGAGCTGACCCGAGCTGACCGCTGCAGGAGCTTCCGAGGGATCACCAACGAAGATTCCATCATGAGAGAGATCAACCTGCTGGCAGCCATCCTGGAGAGCCCCGAGCTGTGCCTGCAGGACACCTTCATCATCGCCGGCTACACCAACCCGGCTGCTGCCAACCGCCACAACGAGATCTGGTTCCTGCAGCGGCCCTGAGCTGCTCCTGCTGCTGCCCCACGGAGCCTCCTGCTCCTGCTGCTGCCCCACGGAGCCTCCTGCTCCTGCTGCTGCCCCACGGAGCCTCCTGCTCCTGCTGCTGCCCCACGGAGCCTCCTCCTGCTGCTGCCCCACGGAGCCTCCTCCTGCTGCTGCCCCACGGAGCCTCCTGCTGCCCCACGGAGCCTCCTGCTCCTGCTGCTGCCCCACGGAGCCTCCTCCTGCTGCTGTCCCACGGAGCCTCCTGCTCCTGCTGCTGCCCCACGGAGCCTCCTGCTCCTGCTGCTGCCCCACAGAGCCTCCTGCTGTCCCACGGAGCCTCCTCCTGCTGCTGCCCCACGGAGCCTCCTCCTCCTCCTCCTGCTCCTGCCCCATGGAGCCTGCTCCTGCCCCACAGAGCCTCCTTCTGCTGCTGCTGCCCCATGGAGCCTCCTCCTGCTGCCTCTCACAGGTGAGGGTGGGCAGCCCAGCTGTCCCCACCTCACAGGTCAGCACCAGGGCTCTCAGCTGGGTTAGGAACAACCAGCCCAGCTCAGTCCCCACTCACAGATCCCTGTGGCAACTCTGGCTGCTTCTACACACATTTAATTGAGGGTTTTAACACTTTAAAAGTTCACCTTATCTGTTCTTTTGATGAGGTAAGAGAGGCCTCTTCCTCTTCCCTCTGGCACTTATTAGCACCTCCAGCCTGCCCCTGGCTGGGATGGTCCCTGGGGACATCCTGGAGCCCTGCTCTGCTGCTGCACAAAGACCCTGCCGGGGCTGGCAGTGTGACACACCAAACCCACCTCACACAGGCAGAGAAAGAATGTCCAGCTCTTAGTTCCTACCCGATTTAGCCCACTGGGATTAGAGCGTGGAGGCAGAGCAGGCCAGTGCTGACAGCTGTGGCACACAGTCCCAGTGCTTACCTCAGACAGCTCCCAACCAAAGCACCCCGAGGCTGGAGAGAGACCAAAAAGGCACCACAAGTCCTGCTGCTCATTCAAGTGTTGACAGTAAAATGATGGGTTCCCCTCACCACATCCTCCCAGAATCTCAGGGCTGGCTCTGGCATTCCTAAGGAGACACTGGTTATTTTTAACTGCAGTTTTCTCAGCAGTTCATTCACACTAACAGCTAACACACTAACAGCTAACAGCCAGCAATTCACTAACAGTGAATGCTCAGTACTTCTGGCACTCCCACTGCTGATGGCATAAGTGGCACAGAGAAGATCTCAGCTGGGAGTGAGCTTGGGCACCCCTCTGCTGAGAGCAGGGCCAGCAGAGAGAGCTGCTCCAGCAGCACAGCCGGCTCTGAGCACCCCAGGACAGGGAGCACACAGCTCCCCAGGGCCCTGGCCCAGCTCCTGACCACCCTCACTGTGAGAGTTTTTTCCTCCTGACATCAATTGGTTTGTCCTTTGCCCCTCAGCTGCCAGCCTGGCCGATCAGAGGCCGAGCTCCCACATTCCAGAGCCCCCAGAAGCTCTGGGAGCAGCATTCCCACTGTTCCACACAGCCCAAGAGCACCTACTGCACTTTAGAGTCGGGGTGAAAAACAATTCTGCTCTCCAAAATCCCTCCCTAATGGCTCCCCTTACTGACATGATAGTAGAGTTTATTCTGAATAGAAGTAAATGTCTTTTTATATAAAATTTATATAAAATTCACATCACCAGCATTATTTATTGGTCACAGGATTCAGGGTTCCAACAGAGCTTCTGTGCTCTTTAATTCCAACACACAGACCAGCAAGCAGAGCCAGTGGCTGCTAACTCACAGCAGGGTGAAAAAACAGCTCCAAAAATGGATTTGAGAACCCTGCAGCCTCCTGGTCCCACAGGGAAAGCTCTGTGCTCAGCCCAAAACCTCTCCCTGAGCAGCAGGATCAGAGTGGCCCTGCCTTAAACAGGACCAAGGTGCCCTCTGGTGCTTGCTGTGCACAGAGATTCCTTGGGAAGCAGCAGGGAGAGGGGGAAAAGGAAATAGAAAATAAAAAACAGGCACAAAAGCCTTAGTTTTAACACAAAAAACCCCAAGAGTCTGTATGAAGAGGGGGAAAAAACCCCAAATCAGCTAAAATGCAATACAGTGCCACAGCCTGGGAGAAGGAAAATTACAAATGCCAGCCAGTATTAAACTAAAAGCTCTTAAATAAAGAAAAATTGTAAAAATATTTTTAAAACTAAGTTGAGTAGAAGGCCCAGGGAAGAATTAAATAAAAGGTTTTGTTCTCATATCCTCCCCCAGATTTTTTTAAGAACCAATAAAAGTAATTTTCACCTTTGACAAGATTTTATGGCAAATTAAAGAAGTTTTTGCCATCTGATTGCTTCTGCCAGTTAGAGAAATTCTTGTAATGCTGTGGCACAGCAGATGTTGGATAGCTCCTGGAAGCAGTGAAATCCTCTCACCACAGAGCACCAGTTTGTACATAATTCACATTTCAAAGCTCTCCTGCAAAAGCAGCTGCTGTGTCTGATGTCCCTGTCAACCCCTCCTGTGGCTCAGCTCCCCTGGGGGATGTTCTAGAACCATCCCTGAACCTGGAGCAGATCTGAGTGTGTTGATTTTCCCACCTGCAGCCCAGTGCTCCCTGCAGCTTTTGGCAAACTGACAATTCCAAGATAGTATTTATTTATTTTGACTTCTGTTAGATGGCTTCTGCTGCTGAGAAAAAAAACAAAACAAAACAAACAAACCAACCTATTTCAGCTCCAGTTTGGAGATACACTTTATGGCTTGGTACCAACAGCCGTCACTGGCCCCACTGCTGGCACAGCTCCAGTGCTTAGCTGACACAAAATACAGTTTATTTAGTTGTCACACCAGTGAATGCCAAGCAAACATCACTGTTCCTCAGATCTGACAGCATCACAGCAGGCATGACTGCCCAGAACAGGTATTTAGTTATCCACCCGTGGCTCTACTTTGGGAGCCACTCATGGGTTTTCAGTTCTAATGTGAAGTTATTAGCTGTCCACTCATGAAAGGAGATAATAAATCAGCATTCACCCCTATTTTTGGAAGATAAAATGATGTAGCCTTAACAGAAAAGCGTTATCCTGCATACTGTGTATTTTCCAAACCAGAGGTAGTGCCTAAAAAGTTTATTCCAGCTATTGTGATACTCAGGGCCTTGCTTATTGTACGTGAAGTCATGTCCACAGAGTTCCTCTGGCACCGTTGCGCTGTGCTGACACTGTCCTTGGTTCACACTGAAATGTTGTCTTGTTTACTGTTTGTCACAATTAAAGAATGATTTTACTGTGCACAGGACAGCTCTCATTCTTGCAGCACACACAGGGTGTGTGTCCTGCCCTCCTGCCCTGGGATGCTGCTCTGGTTTTACAAAAGCCCCAAAGCTGAACTGGTCACCTCAGGACGCAGAAGCTGGGGTTCCCCGGGTGCTGAGCCCTCCAGAACCGAGGCACCGCTGCAAACCACGCCTGCAGCCCTGGCTGGTGCTAGAAGTTGTGTTCTCCAGGAAAGCAGCAGCAATTGAAATGCAAATCCAGAGCAGAGGAAGGAAACAGCACTGCAGGCAAGGCTGCTGGAGCCCAGCCACCGTGCTCACTGCAGCTGAGAGCCCAAGTGAAACACCCCAAAGGAACCCCCTGCACTCCCAGAGCCTCCTGTGGTGATGCAAAACTACTTGAAAGTTTCTCTTTCTCAGAAAAGTTCCTCATTTAAACACTCTCAGGTCACTGGGTTGAAAACAGCTGATGCATTCACGAGTTTGCCTTCCAGTGCTCCTCACAGAGCTACACCTGAATCAATCAGCTTGAACCAAAACCATGCCCTGAGGCCAACAGTCTAATGTATAACTTAATCCTAACTTTTTATGCCTCTAAACAAACAAAAAAAAGAGCAGACATTTTAAACTTTTCAGAGTGGTATTTTATGTAACATCATTTGCCTACAAGTATCTCACTGGGAAGGCACAGATCACCAAGTTACAACTGGCTGACAAACAGCTCTAGCCCCCAAAAATCTCTTATATTTGGACACAAAGATTAAAAAGAAAAAGAAAATCATCATCATCATAACAGAAATAGGCAAATAAATAAATAGGCCAAAAAACCTATTAAAAAAAAAAACCTCCAGGAGAACAAATTACACAGATGAATTAAAGCTCTAAAGAATATTCCTAATCAGAGGAAATGTTCCAGTCCACACACAGATTCCTTAAGGCATTCTCAACATCTTAATCCTACTGAGTTCAGCCAAATGCAGAAACCTCAGCCTAGGACAGGTGTCAATTCTGCAAAGACTCCTGAAAGAGGGTGAGGAAAATTCAGCTGCAAGTTTTCCACCTGAGCTTTTCCAGTCACTTCAAGGGAAAAGGTCTCACTGGTGCAAAAGTGAAACTGCAGCTGCTGGAGTTGAAACCATGTTGCTTATTTTACCCTATAATCACAGTTAATTACATAGGAAAGTGTTGCCTTTATAAACACTGCAAGTCTAGACAGAGATGATAAAAGATTTACTGGCCACTGACCAAAAAGGAAATGCAGGCACTCACCTTGATGTAAGTGTTCTGAATTTCTACCAGTTCTTCCCCAAGTGGAACTACAATTTTTTCCACTTGTCTCTCGTGAGAATAAGGCTGAATTTCTGGAGAATCTTCAGCACACACCTCTATCTGAGCTATCAGCAAGTTGGAGATAACTTGTTGCACAGCCTGGTAGAGAAGCCACAAAAACAAAGTAACTATTACTGTATTTTAGCAGGGGTTACATAAAATTGTAAGGAAAAGGCACCCAGAAAGGTCCGGAAACAGAATTCCAGACTGGTTTGGATTGGGAAGGAACCTTAAATCCAATCCCATCCCCCCCTGCCATGGCAGGGACAGCTCCCACTGTCCCAATGTCCAGCCCCAATGTCCAGCCTGGCCTTGGGCACTGCCAGGGATCCAGGGGCAGCCACAGCTGCTCTGGCAATTCCAGCCCTGCTCCCCTCACCAATAAATAATTTATGATTCATAGCATGGGAAACACCAAAACTTATCAAGTAATGGATTGTAAATATCAGTCTTGATGTGGAATTCCTTTTTCAGAGGTTTCAGGCAAACAAACAGAGGTTCCACTGAACCCTGATTATTTAAATCATACTTTAAATGTAGCTTTGGCTCACCTTGGTGTCACTGCCTGGGGTGGCACTCAGGGCCAGGACTCGGAATTGATTCGTGTATTTGCTCAGCTCCCTCACCACCTAAGAGCAGGAAAGCTTCATTAATATCCTTAAAGAGGATTATTTCCTTGTACAAACTACATCAATGAAAATACCCTCTAAGTAGGAAAGGCTTAACAAAACACTCTAAAAATACTGAATCACAGAATGGTTTGGGTTGGAAGGGACCTTAAATCCCATCCCATCCCACACCTCCCACTGTCCCAGGCTGTTCCCAACCCCAGTGTCCAGCCTGGCTTTGGGCACTGCCAGGGATCCAGGGCCATCCTGGAAATGCACCAAGAACAAGCTGGGAAAATAATGAAATTACTTCTCACTTGATTTAACACAAGTATTGACAGCCCCACTAACTCAGGTGAGCTGCCAAAAAGTGCCTCTGAAGAAAAGCTCTTAAAAAATGTAATTCATGGTTAATTAACCCTATGTAATCTGAACTCCACAAATATCCAGGAAATTTCTTCAGTGTATCAAAGCAACTTCTTAGGTCACCTATTCCTCTCAGGAGATTAACCCATGATAATGCAACAAAGCCTTGGCTAATCAACACAAACTCCAAATTTGAAAAGAAAACTTGAACTGACTTGTCTTTACTAAAGAACCTTAAGAAAAAAACTGGTTTTTTAACACTGCCCAGCCAAAAATATTTTTAGACCAAAATTACAATTTAATGGAGGCATTGAAAGAAATCCCTGACATGTATCACTAATAGACAAGGCAGAGGCAACACACAGGAGTGTTGGATCTGTTTCAAAGTTGAGGCCCTCAGGGACAATCTCCCCTCAGCAATGACAGCGATGCTTTATAGAGACTGTGTGAGCAATGCTGGGGAAGGGTTTGGAAACTGGGAGAGAAGAGCAGGGTGGCTCCAGCCCTACCTGGCAGTAGGCATGATTGCCAAGGGCTTTGTGGGCTTCATCAATAACCAAACATTTGATGTCCACAGCAGGACAGGTCCCACGAGAGAGGTCATTGACCATGATCTGAGGTGTGAGGAAAAAGACTCTCTTGGTATTCCACAGCTCCCGCCGGCCCAGAGCCTGCGTTCCTCCTGGAAAACAAAGGAGCAACATTAGGGAACTGTTCTGCTGAGAACAAGGTGTGGCCCATGACCTGAGAGTGACAGGGCTGGCAGACACATAAAATCATGGAATGGTTTGGGTTGGAAAGGGACCTTAAATCCCATGGCAGCCCTGCCACGGCAGGGACATCTCCCACTGTCCCAGTGTCCAGCCCGGGATCCAGGGACAGCCGCTGGACACCTCTGCAGGGCCTGCCCTCCCTCACTGAATACAACAAAATTAAAAAATTAAATTCAGAACCATGGAAATGAAGGCTGGGAAGCTCAAGATGCCTCATAGCTGCTCACTGCCCTAAACATCATTTAAAACACCTCCGGGAAAGGTCTGGGCTTAAAAACAAGTCATGGGTTCAGTCATTAAGGCTGCTGCCACGGTGAGGAATAAACTGCAGCTCCGGGGGGCTGCAAAAACTTCACAGAAAGGGGAAAGGAAAGTGACGAGGAAAGTGACGAGGAGGGAAGGAAGCGGCTATAAAACGGATTAAAAGAGTCATTATTCTTTGGCTTCAGCATCACGCAGAGCGCTCCGTGTGGGGCACGCTGGGGCCCACAGGGCTGCAGCCCAGCGCTTCACCCTTTACACAGGTGACCTGGGGTTTTAACCACCGCGAAAGCAGCAGTTTTAACCGCGAAAGCAGCAGTTTTAACCGCGAAAGCAGCAGTCAGCCCTTCAAACAGCTCTCAGTGTTCCTGTGGCTGTGCACACCGGCTGCAGCCGTACCTGTCATCTCCGCCATGTCCCGCCACGGGATGCCCATGACGCGGCCGCACGCCTCCATCTGCTGCGCCACCAGCGGCTTGGTGGGGGCGAGGAACAGCACCTTCCCCGAGGGGAACCAGCGGTAGAAGTTGTACATGACCACGGCGGCCACGAAAGTCTTGCCCAGCCCCGTGGGCAGGCACACGAGCGTGTTGGCCAGCAGCGCGGCGCCGGCCATGCGCTCCTGGTAGGGCCGCACGGGCAGGTTGGTGGGGTAGATCCAGATGGCCCCCGCCGCCTCGCTGAAGCCCCGCAGCGGGCCGGGGTCGGCGGGGGGCGCGGCCGCCAGCAGCAGCTCGCCACCGCTGCCCCCGCCCGCGTCCCTGCGCCCGGCTTCGCTGCGGGCCCCCCGCCACAACTGCGGCAAAGTGCTCTGCCGGCCGCCGCTCATCCTGCCCCGCCAGCCGCCATCTTAGCCCTGCCGCGCCGCCGCCGCTTGAAATCGCCGCCGAGAGGGACGGGGAGCCGCCTCCCGGCCCTCCCCTCCTCCCCCGGCCGCCTCACGGCTCTCCCCGAGCCCGAGGCAAATCCCGCCGCTGCCGCCGCTCCCCGCGCTCAGGGCGGGCCCCGAGGCGGCGCCATCTTGTCCCTCCCTCGGCGCCCGTCCCCGAAATCCCCCCGGCGGCCCCGCCGAGGGTGAAGGGGAGGGTCGGGACGCCGCCTTCGGAGCCTCCCCTTCTCCCCCGGCCGTGTCCCGGCCCGCCCCTTCTCGCTGCCGGGCGGCTCCCAGCCCTCCTCTCCGGAGGAGGAGCGGGAGGTGGGTGGGAAAATGGCGGCGGCCGCGGGCCCGGCGCAGCCCTGGAGCGCCGAGGAGCTGCGGAGCGAGGCGCTGGCCAAGAAGGAGATCATCAAATTCCTGCAGGAGCACGCGGCGCAGGCGGTAATTTCGGGGGATAATCAATGATTTGGAGTCGTGGGGGCGAGGTTTGGCGTTTCTTTTTGTTTCCCTGAACGTCTCGCACGCGTGTCCCGCAGTTCCTGGCGGAGCACAAGCTGCTGGGGCAGGTGAAGAACGTGGCGAAGACGGCGAACAAGGAGCAGCTGATCGCGGCTTACACTCAGCTCTTCCACACGCAGGTGAGGGGCTGGGGCCGGGCAGGGCTGCGGGGAGGGATGGATGGATGGATGGATGGATGCGGCTCCTCATCCTTCCTCATCCTCCCCTCGCAGCGCTTCAAGGGCACGGACGGCGCCGAGAAGGCGGCGGAGAAGGCGAAGCCGGCCAAGGCGGAGGAGGCCAAGGGGAAGGCGGTGAAGGCTGAGGAGGCTGCGGAGGAGGTTGGTGCCATGCCCTCAACTCGCGTTTTTCGCCTGGAAAACCAAAGTATCCCGGTCACTTGTCCCGGGGTGAGGGTTAGGGGGATATCGGGGAAAGGTTCTTCCCCCAGAGGGTGGAATGAGCTCTGGAAAAGCTCCCCAGGGAATGGGCACGGCCCCGAGGCTGCCGGAGCTCCAGGAGCGTTTGGGCAGCGCTGCCAGGGATGCCCAGGCTGGGATTGTCGGGGGGTCTGGGTAGGGACAGGACTCCACGATCCTTGTGGGTCCCTTCCAGCTCAAGAGATTGTGTGATTCTAAGTCTTCAAAACCTGGTTACAGCAAAAAATCTGGTGTTTATGCCCCACCTTAGCCTGAAGCTGCATTTTCCCCAAATGTTGCAGCCTTGCAGTAACATGAACACTCACTAACAGTGTCTCCTCTGATACCTTAAACTCAGCAGTTGTTCTTGCATATCTGAGGCTATTTAACCCACCAGTCATAACTCTCTTTTTATCACCTCAGGGGCCACCAAAGTACACAAAATCCATTTTAAAGAAGGGCGATAAAACCAACTTCCCAAAGAAAGGAGACACTGTCCACTGCTGGTACACAGGAAAGCTGCAGGATGGGACAGTCTTCGATACCAATATTCAGTCAAGTAAGGTTATGGACATAAAGATGTTCAGATAAACTGCTGGGGTTGGTTGCAAATGCTCCTACAGGGAATTACCTGGGCTCCTCCAGCAGATGTGGGCAGGGGTTTGTGTGTGGGAGCGTTCCTGACAAACAGCTTTATCATGGTGCTGCTGAGCCTGGTGCCCTGCAGTGGATCCTGATTTTCCATGAGGTAGCAAGGACAGTATTTTAGGACTGGCTGGTGTCAAGTGACATGGCTGCATCCTGCCAGCCCTGGCTTCTGGCATTCCAGGCCCCGGGGAATGTGGAATGCAGGGAGTCAGTCCAGAGGGGAGATAGTGCCTAAGGAACTCTGACACCAGCAGCGCCCTGGTTTTCTGTAAATAAACACATCTTGGGCCCTTTCTGTGGTAAATCTTTAAAATGGAGGCACTGGAATGAGAGGGATTTAAATACTCTGGTGTGGATATTCCCTGCTGGTGCTTTTGTGACAGATCAGAGGGTTTAGGGGTATGAAATTGTGCAATACTGGAAAGGTTTTCCCAGCAGTGATGTCCTGCACTGAGGAACAGTGTCTATAATTCCTCATGCTTGTGTGTTCCTTGTTGACTTTTCTTGGTTCCTTAATATGCCCATGACTTGTGCAGTCAACTTGAGTAATTCAGGAATGAGTCTTTGGGGGTTGAAAGATGCTTTGATGCAGCTTGAACATTTAATGATGCTTTTATTGCACAGTGTTAGTATTTCCCCTGAAAATCTGATATTGGGCTAAAAATAATGTTAGAAGAACAGCTATTTATATAAGGCATGATTGTAATGACAGTTTTCTACAGAAGTGTGGAGCGTGCTGCTGTGGTGTTGAGGCAAATGAACATAAAACTCTTTTCCAGGTTCAAAGAAGAAAAAAGCAGCCAAGCCCTTGAGTTTCAAAGTTGGCGTAGGAAAAGTGATCCGAGGTGTAAGTAAAGCCTTCAGGGCTCCCTGTGAGTCCCCAGGCAGTTTCATTCTGTGATTTATGACCGGGCTGCAGTTTTTGGGGTCTGTTTCTCATGGAGGCAGACTGGGGATTACTCTGGGAGGATGGAACGTTCATCCTTAGGGTCATTCCCTCTCCAGGCAGTGCAGAGAACACAGGCTCTGCTCCCTGGGGTCAGCCCAGCCTCGGGCTCTTGTCAGTCTCTCTCAGCAGCCGAGGCTGATGGGATCCCGGGGCTCCTCCCATCCCTGTTTGCATTCCCTGGGCTTTTCTCTTTCCATGGGGAGATTCCTGCTGCTGTCCACCCTGAGCCTCCCCTGGCCCAGCCTGAGGCCGTTCCCTCTCCTCCTGTCCCTGTTCCCTGGCAGCAGAGCCCGACCCCCCCGGCTGTCCCCTCCTGCCAGGGACTTGTGCAGAGCCACAAGGGCCCCCTGAGCCTCCTTTGCTCCAGGCTGAGCAGGAGAAATTCCTGATGTGGGATGGGATTGGAGCTGGGAAGGGGCTGTGGCTGTGGCCCAGGTTTATCCCAGTGCTTATCCCGGTTTGTGGGTGCCAGAGCCTTCCCTCAACAGGGACACAGCACCAAGCCCTGGGCACTCCCTGGGAAGGGAATACTGGAGCTGGGAATGCTGATGGAATGCGTGTTCCCATTGCTCTCCGGTACCATCCCAGCACAGGAGCAGGGATCTGCCCTGTGGGACTGGTGTGGGAGCAGGGAACACCCCCTGGAGCGCTCCACGGGGCTGGGGAGGATGCCTGGGGCTGTGGGTATTCCTGGGAGCCAGAGGAAAAGCTGGGAAGTGCAGAGGCTGCTGTGGCAGCACTGCCTGGAGCTGCTGCTGTCGTTGCAGTGGGACGAGGCCCTGCTGACCATGAGCAAAGGAGAGAAGGCCCAGCTGGAGATCGAGCCCGAGTGGGCCTACGGCAAGAAGGGGCAGCCCGATGCCAAGTATCCTTCCATGACCTCTGACTCCTGAGGGAGCCTGGGAATGCCGGGGGCAAGGAGCTGCTTTATGGACGGGAATACAACAGGGGCTCCACCTGTCACCCACAGCAGGCTCAGGACATTCCCACCCCGAGTTCAGGGCACTTCCTGGGGCTGCAACTGCTCTTTTCTTTTGGAGAAGAACTCGTGCAGGGGGAACCTGCTGCTCTTTTCCACCTGCATTTTTATCCCAGTGCTTCCAAGTGCTTCTGCCTGATGGGGATCCTAAGCAGGAGCAGGGACAGTTACATCAGCTCTGGGACACAGCTGAAGTAGGGGCTGGAGGAGTCATCCCGTGGTGGTTTATGCAGCCCCGTTTCCTTTTTCCAGCCCTTCTGGAGGAGGGCAGGGGATTGTTCTGTGCTGGAATCCTGTGATCTGAAGGGCTGCCTGGACACCTCTCCCCTGTGACAGGGGGACAGCGTGGCCTCTGGGAGGATGGAACATTCATCCTCAGTCATTCCCTCTCCAGGGAATGCAGCCAGGGCCGTGAGTGAGGAGCAGGGTGTGCTAATGAAGGTGGCCCTGGAGCTGGCTCCCCACAGCTCCCGCTGGATCCGGGGTGTCCAGCTGGGTCAGGATCAGCCAGGGACACAGGAGAGGCTGGGGAGCAGCTGGGGACTCCCTGCCCAGGGAGGGGACACTGCAGGGGCTGCTTCAGCTTCCTTAACATTTGCCAACAGGATCCCACCAAACGCAAAACTCTTCTTTGAGGTGGAGCTGGTGGATATTGAGTGAAGAATTCCCTGAGCTGCTGGGAATGCGCTTCTGCCAGAGCTTCCTGCTGGGTTGTTGTAACTCCTGGCTCCGGTGACAGCGGTGCCTTTGTGGAGATGAGTGCTGAGTGTTGTCCCTGCCCCGCTGCTGTAGTGACAGCCCCACCACTAAAGCAGAGTTTGTACCTGCCAGTGCCTCCCTTCTTTGTGTCTGTGCTCCTCTCGCTGAGCAGCAGGGCCCCACACCCAGCCAGGGCTCCTTCCCTCCTCTGGAGCCCAATCCCACACAATTCCCACTCCATTTATTTGACAGCAGCTGTGCTCGCAGAGATCCGGGTGTTCCACAGGTGTCCCTGTGCCACAGCCCCTCCTGTGAGCACCAGAGCTCAGCTCAGGCATTCTGTTCTCCCTCCTGGCTCGAGTGAGGCAGTCCAAGAAAGCTCAGAGCACTACTGAATTCCTCGCTTTTATTACAAAAATGGGAATGATCACTTTGATCAAAATGAAAAAAGTTTTGCTCACACCGTGTACATGAAAAACTCTAAATACAAAACTCATCCCAAACACAGTTTGTGCTTTTAAAAAAGAACGAAGGTGGTTTAATCCCTGCCCCTCCCACACTACAGAACCCGTGGGGCAGCTCTGCAAGGCCCCCAGTCCCAACAGCCCGGGCCTGGAACGGCTCCCTGACAGCTGGGCCAGGAGCAGCACAAGCCCTGGCTCCAGCCCTGGGCCAAAACCAACCCAAAACCCCACAGCTTTGCCCACTCTATTATGGAATCAAGAGACCGACGAGAATTCTTCTGATACTCCATAAATTAGTGCAGGGAATTAAAAAATTCATTTATGGTAAATGAGAATTGTACAGAGACCATTTATCAGTTACCAGCACACGAATCTTGCTTCACACATACCCCGTGAGCAGCAGCTCGGTTCACATGCAGAGGACCAAAAGCAGGTGGCACAACAGTTCCTTCACAGCCCAAAATTAGAAAAATATAATTTTTTTTTTTTTTTTAATTCCATCTTTGTTGAAACTGCAGCACAGTGAACTCCACTCCCTCCGGGGATCAGGTTGTGTGGTAATACTGTCCGTAATTCCAGGCGTTCTGGTAGTTGTACTGGAACAAACACAGCAGCAGCATCAGCCAGGATGTCCCTGCTGCACACAGAGCTCCCCCAGCCCCTGTGCCCAGCACAGCCCCCCTGGGATGCAGGCCAGCGCTGCCATTCCCTCTGGAACAGCCTGGGGAAGGCAGGCAGGGGTGGAGGTACCGTGCTGCCACAGGACAGATCCGCGTCACAAAGTCACAAAATCAAAATATCCCCACCTGGGAGGGACCCCCAGGGATCATCCCAGCCCCTCCCAGACCCCGCAACAATCCCAGCCTGGGCATCCCTGGCAGCGCTGCCCAAACGCTCCTGGAGCTCCGGCAGCCTCGGGGCCGTGCCCATTCCCTGGGGAGCTTTTCCAGAGCTCATTCCACCCTCTGGGGGAAGAACCTTCCCTGATCTCCAGCCTGAGCCCCATCCCTGGCCCAGCTCCAAGGCTGCCATTCCTGCAGTGCTGTGTGAGGCTCAGGGCATTGCTCCTGGCCCAGCACTGGGCAGTCTGTGCTGGATGAGACTCCTGGCACTGCCTGACTTTGGGGAGAATTCCCAACCTGGCTGCAGGCAGTCCCAAGGGCTCCCCAGGGGTTGGGCCCCAGTGGTACCACGGCTCTCCCAGCTCTGGGGGCTCTGCACAGTCTAATCAACGCTTTTCATAAAACCACTTCAGAAGCTCCATGGATTTAAAAGACACGTGGCTGTGGCAGTAGGGACATGGGTCAGTGGTGACCTTGGCAGTGCTGGTGGAACAGCTGGACTGGATGGTCTTACAGGGCTTTTCCAACCTCAACAATTCTGTTCCAAGCTAGAATGCCCCAGAGGAAGAGCCCCAGAGGACAAGCTGATTTTGTTGGTGCTGTGTACCAGCAGAACCCACCCCAAGGCACTGCAGGAATTACTGCCTGGAGACAGTCACTGCCAGGCACACGGGAAAGGGGCTGACCCCAAAGCCAGTCTGGGCAAAACAGTTCCACACACACCTGGCCCTGCTGCCCTCCCCATCCCCTCCCTGTGTGACAGGACAGCCACCAAAGCGCTCCTGGCTCCACGTAACGCGTGAGGAGCACGCCCAGGAGGGATCAACACCCCACAGAGTCGAGTTTTCCTCCCCAGGAGCTGCAAGTGTGCAGGCTGGCCCGGGGCACCGTACCTGGTACCAGGCGTTGTAGTTGTAGGCGGCCTGGTTGACCTGCATGTCCCCGTCCATGAGCTGCGCCGCCGCCAGCCCCGCGTCCTCCGTCAGCAGCTTCTTCTCGTCCGGCTCCTCCGAGCTGCAAGGGAACAGAGCCTTGTTCTGGCACCCTGGAACGCTGCATCAGCCTCAGCTGTGCTCAGCTGGCTGCCCCGGCCCAGCGGGGTGAGGGAACTGGGCTCAGGGAAGGGCAGCTGGTGCTGTGCTCCAGAGCAGGCTGGGTTTAAAGCAAAGCAAAGGCTCTAAGTTCCTGCTCAGAGACTGAGTTATTTTACCAGCACTGTTTGGCTCAACAACTCAAAAACTTATTTTCCAAAAATGTTTCCATCCCTGGAAGCATCCAAGGCCAGGATGGATGGAGCTCTGAGCAACCTATAGAAGGTGTCCCTGTCCATGGCAGGTTTTAGGGCTTTCCAATGCAAACAATTCTGTGAATATTTAAGGCAGCAGAGCTCTATTTAGCACACACTTTAAAGGACTAAAATGAAGTGATTCTATCCTCACATCAGTGGGTTCAAAGCTGACAAAAGACTAAAGAACCCCCAGAGTGAGCTGCTGGGCTCAGTCCGTACCCGTTCTCCGCCCGCCGCTTCAGCGTCTCCTGCTCCTTCAGCAGCGCCTGGTGCTCGTCGTAGGCATCCAGGAGCCTGCAGAGAGCACAACCAGTCAGGCCTTGCCAGGATTCAAAACTCCTGAGCAATGCCCACTGCAAGCTCTAACACTACAGCAAACTGCAGTGCCACCAGTACTAATGAGTGACCCACCACCAGCAGGGGAAAGCCAACTCGGTGCCATTCACAACAGCTCCAGCTCCCAGCCCGCTGAGCTTCCCTCACACTTGATGCAGCTTTTATCAAGTTCCTTTATAAACAAGTTTTCTAGAAGTGATTTGTGATTCAGCTGCTCCTTCAGAGCCTGCTGGTGATGCTACCCACAGCAGCACAGAGATGTGGGAATCATTATTTGAACACTGGAAATTATTCCAGTCCCAAAGCAGCACCTACAGCCTTTCCCCATCCAGCAGGGAAGAACAAGGGTGGTTAATGCAGCACAGGAGAGTCCTGGCTAAAATTCCCACAGATATTGAAATACCCCCTCATCTGCAGCATCTCACAAAACCTGCAGCTTCTGACAGTGTGCTCTGGGTGAAGAGCTCCTCGTACTCATTCTGTGCTCTGGGATTATTTGGGAACTGCAAAATTCCTTGTGGTTGATCTGTCTCAGATCCCAAACTTGCACTGACTGGCTGCCATGCAGAGGCAGCAGAATTTAAGGAGGGTTATTGTTAAAAACACACAAAGCAGGAAAACTGACTTCTCATTAATCCTTCCGGGTTATTTAGCTGCAAAACGTAAATAAAAACAATAGACAATTAAGAAGAAAAACATATTTTGAGGCATTGAATTTAAAACTTGCATTTCTGGCGTGTCCTCCCACCTAAGTGCACCGTTGTTAACAGTGCTGAGCACTGAGAAATCCAAGCAGTGCAGTTCTGGAAACTCCCAGGGAACAGTCTCAAAGGACACCTGAGGCCTGTCCCATTCCCCTGGGGAGCCCCTCCCTTCACAGGGCTCAGCAAGGGGAAACCAACCACAGCAAAACCTGGCAGGGCAGCACAGCTCTGCTCACTCAGTGCTGGGCACTTCAGATAAAAAGGGGCAATTATCTGACAATCTATTCCTGTTTAACATCAGGAGGTCGGTTTAGAAGGGCAGCTGTTCCTTACAAAGAGCTGATGGCACAAAGGAAACGATTTTACAGAAGTCTCTGATCCCACCCTTTTCCCAGCACTCTCCCAGTGACCCCAGTCTGGCCGCTGCCCACAGGACATCTTACTTGTTCACATCAGACCCAAAATCTTCCAGGAATTCCACTTTTCTCTGTGAGAACGTGATCCTCATTTTGATGGACAAGGCCCCATGGATGGCCTTGTCAAAGCAGCTCAGGATGTTCTCCTCGTTCTGCTTGAGGTCACCACTGTACTCCATCTCCAGCAGGTTCAGGTACAGTTTGGTGTTTTCCTGTGCAGAACAGGCATTAGGAGGGGCACACCTGACCCTCACAGCAGGTATTTAACTCTGCTACACACCGCAATTCACCCCATAAATACAAACAACAGCCAATAAAGGGATTTTTTCCTCTCTCCCTGGGCTGGTTTGTGGCACAAACAGACCAGAAGTGACCAGCACCACAAACCCAGGTGCTGCACTTGGCTGGCAGCATCTGAGTGCCAGATATTCCTGTGCTGACACCAAACCACCACGCACTGCCCACACCAATAACACCGAACACAGCGAGAACGTTTAAGGTACTAGAAAATTAAAATAGAGGTGCAAAGCACATTGTGCTTCTGATGGGAAAAGGGTGCAAACATCCAGATTCCCAGGCTGGGACCTTGGCAACGTCAGTTTAGAGGGACTGTTGTCTCCATGCAGTAATGGGACATTCCATGCAGTTACAACTCCTGTCATCACTGTTGCCATGTTTTACAAAAGGCTTCAGAAAGAGAGAAAGACACCGGGGTGGTTTGAGTTTTGGGTAAGACAGCCAAGAGGGAACACATACTTTGTCCAGTTCTATGGCTTCTGACAGCACTTTTCTTGCCTTTGGCAGGTTTTTCTGCACTTTGAAGAGGTGCCGGGCGAGTTTGATGGCATAGAAGGAGGCTTCACTGATGGACTTGGCATTCCTGACAGCATCTTCCAGCAGCTGCTCCGCCTCCTCCATGTTGCCGTGCCGGCGCTCCAGGCTCACCCTGCGCAGGCGGATCATGGCCAGCCCCAGGATGCACTCCTCAAACGTCTTCAGGATCCTTCTGGCTTCGTCAATGTTGCCTAGAAGGGCAGGGAGACGCTTTAGGACAGGGCAGGTGGCAGAGCTCCCCCAGCAGAGCCCCCCGAGAGGCAGGGCTGCCCTTACCCTGCTGCTCCTCGAAGGCTGCCCACAGCATGTGCACCATGGGCTTCTTGGGCAGGTGGATGGTGCAGGCCCTGCTGTACACGTGCCTCACGCCCTCGATGCTGTGGTTCTCCATGTATTTGGCGTACTAGGGTTGGAAACAGAGCAGAGACCAGCCAGGTTAAAGCTTGTATTTGTCTCCAAGAACATGCCAGAACGATAAAATTCTTTTGTTTAAACCCATTCAGCACCTTTATGGAACCACTAGACTAGTTTCTGTAAGGAAGGACGTAGAGAGGCAACGCAGTTGGCAAATGCAGCAGTCAAATCTGGTTGCAAGCAGACCATCTCCTAATGCAACAGATATAGTTATAGATGAACAACGTTCCACAGGGTACAAGGGTTAGTCACCAGGTCAAGGTGTGCACCAGCAGAGCCGTGAGCTGCCTCCCTTACCTTGATCCAGAAGTCCTCATAGAGGGCACATGAAATGACACATCTCTCAAAGAGGACCACGACTCGCTCGTGAGTGCCATTCTCTATCTCAAACTCTAAGTACTCTTTCCAGTTTTTCAGCTGAATTTTCTCCAGAGGTTTTACATGAAAGTAAGGCCTCTTGATCTGCAAGAGTCACAGGATGCAACTGGTGATTACAAACACACCGCCACGGGGGTCCACACAACCAACAGCCACACAACCAATACTCAGTTCCTGCCATTTCAGTGATCAGGGCTCCAGTGACACCTCCTCATCTACTCAATCCAGGGTTATCCAGGTATGGATCAAGGGATTTACTCCAGTGACATTCCAGGCTAGAAACCACCTTCCCTAGAGAGCTTTTGGAGTGCAAGTGTTTCGAGCTGCTGGCAGAGGACCCAAGGCAGCCCAGTGTCAGTGACATTATGGACACACTGGACACTGCCCACATCCATCCACACAAGTGCTCACTGTGGGACACCCAGCCCACAAGTCCAACTCAGCATTTGGTTGAGAATCATGGCAAGGAAAGACAGAGGACTGAACTGGACTTCCTATCAAATATTTACATCAATCTGGTTATAGCAAGACCACAAATTTAGCTCCATCGTGGTGTTATTGATGGCTGCAAGAGGGGCTGGGTGGGACAGAGCTCAGCACAGAAAATTAAACATCGCTCTGTTCAAATTGAAATTCCTTTGTCTGCTATCTTGCCAGAGATCCTTTGCTTTCCCCTCACCATCTTTAACTGCATTTCATTATGTCTCTCCCGTGCTGCCATTTCCTCTCAGATCCAAGTCCATACAAATGGATGAAGAACTTACAGTAAAATTAAGGAGAATCCAATTCTTCAAAGCCACCTGAAATTTAAAGCCAATCCCCGCTCCATGCTCCTCACTGACCCCTGGTGTGGAAGCCAACACTTTGTGGCCATTTTGCCCAGCTCACAGTCCCACTCCTGCTGAAAACAGCTGTGAGCCATGGCCAGCCCTGGGTGGGCTCTGTCCTTTAGAGCCACGCTGCCCCGTGCACGGCCAGCTCCTGCCAGCCCCTGCTGGACTAACTCTGCTAACGAGGCACTCTGCACACCCTGCTGCTAACCAGAGCACGCTGTGGCCAGCAGGGAGGGGACTCTCAGTTGCCCAATGCCCACAGCTGCAGTGCTCTCCCCAGTCCCACAGGTGTGCAGTTTTGGGTTTCCCAAGGCAGGAACCTGGGGTGCTCTGCTCCTCCTGCCAGGGTCACTGGCACAGAGCTCGCTGCTCCCCACGCTGCTTGGGAGCTCCTGGGCTGTGGGGACACCTGGCCCAGCGCAGCAAATCACCCAACCCACTCAAGCCCCAAAATCTGGCCCAGATGGGTAACACAATGGACTCTTTAGAATAAGAAGTAAATTTAAAACAAGGACCATGTTTGCCAGGAAGAAAAATATAAACACTGAGAATGAAAACCTCACATTGTTTTTTCAAACAGAATCCAACTTAACTCTACAGCAAAAGCTGTATATTTGCAGTGGTCAAAATATTAGTTTAATTAAGTACTTTTAACACATTATACATAGGACGTCCAAAACAAAAGTTACTTGATTAAGTGTGTAATGTTAAAATACAGAAGCACAGGAATTTTGTTCTCCTCTGAGCACAGGCTTACCTTTCAAAGGGAATCCCCTCCATCCCCTCATGCCTTTACACCACCCCAGGGCACGAGCAGCACTAACTCTCAGGACTCACTTAGCAAACATTACAGCACCTTGCCTCTCTCCAAACACTGCTCTGAGATCTTTACATCATCAGGTGCCAGGTGCCTCTTCACAAGAAAAACGGCAGAGAAATGAAACTGTTCCAACTCTGAGTCTCTGTTCAATCCCCCCACAGTAGTTTTAGTTAAATTTCACAGAATTCCCAGCTCCCAGCCCTGTTCCCAATCCACCTGCTCGTGTTGGTTCACACAAACCCCACTTACCGCTTCCTCAAACGTCCACCTCTTACTGACTTCATGCTCGTTGTGGTTAAATATCTCCTGATGGATCTCAATGATTCTGTGCCTCATGTTCTCTATCTCAGTGATTAGCTACAACAGAATAGAAAATAAACATATATAAATAAAATATATTAGAAAATATAACACAGGCAGACATGGTATCACCTTTCTAACTGCCTCCTGTGCCAGGGATGTGCGTGGATTCTCCCTGAGCAGCCAGGGCAGGGCTGGGACACTGCCTGATGGAGCCTTGGCCCTCAGCACACACAGCTGAACTGGTTTTTATCCCATGCTAAAGCTGATTTGAGATTAAGGACGGATTTGGATCCAAGTCAGCCCCAGTTTCAGTGTGTCTGTGTTTTCAGCATCAGCAGTTCCTTTGGACAGCTCCAGGCTTTCCTAGGCCTGTAACAGTCTGAACCTGCTCAGGCCACTGCTGATGAGGAGCTTTCTTAGACCACAGATCCCAATCTGCTGACCTGGAATAATTACTATTTGTTCCTAAGGTTTTGCACAACGCTTCTTTCATTTTCTAACTCATGTCTTTAACACCTCTGCCAGCACTGGAAGGGGCTGTCCTGTTACCACACGAGCCACAGGGCAGTGATGTCCAGGAGCTCTCTGGGCACAGCTCGAGTGGCTGCAGAGGAAGCCCTGCCCCAGAGAAGGACAGGGTGCCAGTGCCCACCCCATGCAGGGGCCCTGGTGGGGTCAGTGATTCCTCAGTGCTGCAGGGCACTGATGTGCAGGAGCTCTCTGGGCACAGCTCGAGTGGCTGCAGAGGGACAGGGAAGGACAGGGGTGGTACTCTGTGCCCACCCCGTGCAGGTACCTTGGTGGGGTCAGTGATGCCCTGAGAGCTCTGTGGGCACTGCCCAGCTCCAGCAGACTGAGCTGGCTGCAGAGGAAGCCCTGCCCCAGCCCCAGGGAAGGACAGGGGTGGTACTTTGTGCCCACCCCGTGCAGGTACCTTGGCGGGGTCGGTGATGTCCTCCGTGCCGCAGGGCAGCTCGTCCCCGTCCTCACCGCTGTGGCCGCTGGCGGCCGCCAGCTCCCGGCGCAGCTGCACAAACTGCTCCGTGGTCAGGAAATCTCGGGGCAGGTTGTTCTGGATGTGCTCTTTAAACCTAACAACAGCCACAAAGAGGCATTGCAAAGGGGTTGTTTCACGCTGCACTGCTGCCCAACGGGGCACAACCCGAAATCCCAGGGGCTTGTGCTTTGCTTTGTGGCTCCCACCCAAAACAGCCTCACCAGTGCCATGTCTCAGAGGGCAGCATGGCAGGCTGAAGAACCCTTGCCATGGAAAAGAGATGGCAAAGGACAAAATCAATTATAAAGGAAATACTTCATTTCCCACACTGAGAGATCTGTGGAAGTTTTGGGGAAGACTGTGCAATTTAACTAAGGGTGCTGCTCAAGTCTCCCTACCAATGCAGAATCCACCATCTGAAACTGAACCAGGATTCCTCTTTAGTCAGTTAAACTGGTGCTTCTCCACACATGGGCACTGCACAACTATTAAAGTCCAAAACTGCTCATTCTGATTTCTCAAAGACATCCTCTCTTCTTCCCCACACTTCCAAGGCCTGTCCTTACTCCACAACAAAACCTCTGAATTTACTTAAAACCAAATTCCTCAAATGTGCATCAGTACTCAAAAACAATCAGTCCAACTGCCCAAGTAGAGAAGTAAATAACCACATAAAACTGTTCCAAATCTTGTGCTGAGTATTTCCACCCCTCACACGGCATTAACTCTCTGTTTTCCCTTTACCTCTGGAAGTGATGGCTGTAGAGCTGTGTTGGGATTCCCAGGATGCGGTCATAGATGGATGTAACTTCCCTTAGGTTTCCCTGGTCATTTTCCCAGTTTATATACATTTCCCAGAGTCTGTCAGAACGGAAATCTGTCCCAGCAGCCAGCACTGCGTGTTCATAGGCTCTGGAAAAGGAAATTGTTTTACACTGGTTTCTGGATTCTGGGACAGAACAAGGAAGGAAAGTCCTGACTCTTATTAAAGGTTATGAGCACCCTCATTTATTTGAAGCTAGACTTATATTAATTATTTACATTCTTCAAAGTGTTCAGATATCTGCAGCAAGGTGTCTGGAGATTCCAAAAGCTCACTCATTTTTTACCTCCAGCACTTCCACAACAGAACAAATAAAGGCAACAGCAAAAGCCGCTGGCCAGAACACAAGATATTAGAAAAATACACAACCTTTACCAACTTTTGTTTTGTACAGACTCCACACCCACCAGTGCAGCAGTGCAACACCTCAAACCTGTGCAGCAATTCTGCAGCTTGATTCAGATTCAATTCCAGTGTAATTAAGCCTTCTGATCAAACTTTAGTCCAACCCTTTAAGCAGGTCCACTGCCAGCCACAGCAAGCAGACAATCCTAGCCATACCCTGGAAACTCCCAAGGAATTAAATTCCAAGATTCCAAATGCTGCATCCAGTCTGAAGTTCTCAAGCCACAACTTTTGCCCCTTGTATCCCACTGTGCTGTCTCCCCATTCTTACGGAATTTGGTTCCATCATCTCTTAATTTAAAAATCCTTGAAGTGACAGTGGGTTGTTATGAATTTTCCTCTTTTTAAAAACACAAGAACCTGATCCCGGTGGTGTGTATGGATATCAGGCTGCTCCCAACTCACCCCCGGATGGTACTGTTAGTTTCAGGATCAGCAGGGTCCAAGGTCTCCTTTAGGAAGTTTATATAATGTATCCAAAGATCAACACTAAGAGGAATTGCCTGAAGCCCTCGGCGATAGACCTATGAAGAGAACATGAACTGTACTTCAAATCCTTAATGGGGTCCTAAGAGAGAGGCAACACTGTGTTATCCGGTGAACCTTAGAAATACTAATTACTGGAATTTTGTTTAAATAATCTACCATTACCATTCGGGTGGAGGTTGGATAGAACATGGCAATGTTCTGATCTCCACGTGCAGAGTCTTGATCTTCAAAGCGCAGCGGTCCCTGCATTCTGACCAGGTTGTGTGGGCAGGCTTTGGGGTACAGACCATAGGGCACAGACCCATTAGAGCATCATTGACAGCGTCTGACCAAAAATGCAATAAGATGGAGCAATTGTGACCAGCAAACCAACTATATTGTTTTGAAAATGAGTAATAAATGGAAGTGACAGAAAAGCCCTGCCCTACTTGTTAAGCTGCAGTGTAATACAGAGGCTTGCACTGCAAAGCTTGACAAACTGTAGAGGTTTAACGCACCTGCCAACAAAGAGAGAGAACATTAGCTCCAAATGCCACAGCTGTGACACGTGCAAACACGTCCCTCGAGCCCTGGCCGTGCAGGGCAGGCACTGGCAGCCCAATGACTCGCAGTGGGACAGTCATTGTTGGCTTTGGGACTGGTGGCAGTGCTGGCCCCGGGCCCTACGTACCTCGTCTGACTGCTTGACGTTGTCGTGGCGCTTCTCCAGGTCTGCGTACTTCTTCCAGTACCCATAGCAGTAGGGGTAGTGTGAGAAAAACCTGTCAAAGGCTTTCCTGGCTGCTGGCAAGTGGTTCTGTGGGAAACACAGAGCGAGCACAATCAGTGCTTCCCTTAGGAACAACTTCAGGATATTTTAAATGCAATCATTAACACTGTGTTAGAAATGCCTGGAGTTATTTTGACACTGACACCCTGGGCTACTGGAAGGTGGCCCTGCACATGGCAACAGCTTTTAAAGGTCACTTCCAACCCAAACCATCCTGGCGTTTTATGATTAAATTACAACAGTGGCAAGGACAGCTGCCTTAAATCAGCATCGTGACAGCCTGATGGACATCCTACGTTTGCCACTGGAATTCCATGACTTTAGCTTTTCTTTGTGTTTATTTATTTCAGGGAGACGGAGGAGAAAGGGGCGGGTACTAACCTCCTGCTCTACGTACTGCAGTAGATAAACCCATCCCGTGAAATCCTGCGGATTGTCCTCTACTACTTTCCAAAACTTGTCAAAATCCGGAGGGAAGTCAGCCTCAAGATCTGTTGTCTGTAAGCTCTCAATGTTTGGAATTTCGCTCTCCTGCGTGTTGTCCTCGTTGAGGTCCGGGGAGCTGTCCGGGGACTGCTCCATCTCGGTGACACTCATGATCTCGGTGCTGAAGTCCATGTGCTGCTCCTCGGCCGCGCTCTCGGCGCCGGGCTCCGCACTCTCATTGCCCACAGTGGGCTGCTCCTCCTCCGTGCTCTCCGTGTTCTCCATGGCACCGCTGTGCGACTGGATCCTGCGGGAACACCGGTGTTCAGCGCTCCTGTGCCACAGCTCGGCTGGGAGCCGCCAGCTCAGAGTGTGCCAGTGCTCCAGGGGTCCCTGTACTGCACCACAGCCCTGCTGGCATCTGCCTCGTGCATCAGCCTTGTTCAACAATAAAATATATCAACAGCTGTCACAGATTTTCACATCTGCACATACAAATCCTTGGGGGGGTTCTAAAAAACTGTCACAGGGAGCTACCGAGGTATAAAAGTGAATCAATACAGTTTTCCTGCAGGAGTCCAGTGGAAGTTTATTCCAAATAAAGAAATATGTTCAAATCCCATAGAAACATTCAGGCTGGAAAAGCTGCCTGGGACCATCAGGTCCAAGTTACTCCAGCAGTGCCACGGTCACCATGGACCCATGTCCCTTAATTCATTCAATTTTCCTACTTAGTACAAGTCAGTAAACGTTTTATGAAATAAACAAGTGTTAAAAGGTGCCCTCAACACCAGGCTAAAGCAAAGACAAGAATTACTGTCAGCACCAACTCAGTCCCCATTAGGGATGTCCAAACACACCCAGCAGCACCACAGGGCCACAGAAATGCTCTGGCTGCTCCTGACCTGCAGCCCCTCACTCCCACCCACACCCAGTGCCAGGTGCTTCCTCCTGCCCCTTGGGACAGACTCCTGCTTCCTCCCACTCCTCCTGTAATGTCCCTGCCAAGAGCCACAGCCCAGCCCTGCCGTGCCAGTGCCAGGCCAGCCTGACCTGGCTGGGTGCCACCGAGCCTCGGCTGATCCCGGCCTTCCCTCCCGGAGCAGGGACACTGAGCTGAGCCTCCTCCAAACCCCTGACAGCTCAGGGATCCCAGCACCCTGCAGGACACAACAGCTCCCAGCTGTGAGTCTGCCTGGGATGAAGGATGAAGAATAGTGTTGCACTGTCATCATCCTCACAGGCTGCACTGCCACTCCTGGTTCCTCCCGTTCTCCTCGGAGCAGGTGGCAAAGGCATTTGGGATTTAAAAGAAAAAGCAGAAGTCCCCACTCCAGAACTCTCCAGAGTCCTTTCACACTGAAAGCCTGAAGAGACAACCAGACCACTGCTTTCACTTCAGCAAGGACATGGATAAGACACCACTATATACTGGGGTGAAGTTCCTGCCAGAAAGGAAAAATCTCTCTCCCTTATCCTCAGCAGCTTCAACTCTTGGGATACGCATTCACGTTTTCCCAGGAGTTCACCAAGCCAAGGAAATTTGGCACAATATTCAAGAGTCCCTGTGGTGCACCCAGCAGGTTTTCTAATAACTGCTTTTTTAAGGATTTCTGCCCTCCATCATTAGGCAGCCACAGGCTTGGAGCAACTTGGGCTAGAGAAAGGTGTCCCTGCTCATGGCAGCGGGTGGAACTGGATGGGCTTTGAAGTGCCTTCCAACCCAAACCATGCAGTGACCCTCTGATTTTGAGAAAAAAAACATCATTTTGTAACATTAAGTATCAAAGAGTATCACTGTGCTTTTACCAGTGCAACAGGCAGAGACCTCAATCACTCAAAGGCTGCTGCACTTCAGAGGGTACCTCTGCAGGTTCTAAATTCGAGGGATAAGAGGAGGGAGTGACACTAACTGCAGCCCCAACATCAGAAAAAACAGTTTCAAGGCTATTTACAGCTCTAAAATTCACATATGATGTTACAAAATGACATAACCGTGAGAGGGACGAGAGAAAATGGCTTCAAGTTGCACCAGGAGAAGTTCATGTTGGATACTGGGGAAATTTCTTAATGGAAAGGGCTGTCCAGCCCTGGCACAGCTGCCCAGGGCAGGGCTGGAGTGCCCATTCCTGGAGGGATTTAAAGCCCTGTGGACCTGGCAGTTGGGGACATGGAGCAGTGGTGGCCTTGGCAGCAGTGCTGGGGAGAATGGTTGGACTTTATGATTGGCCTTAATGATTCCATGGGTTCTGTCATGCAGTAATTCCTGACCTAAAGTTACTCTGATGTTTAACAGATGTTTTCTCCCTCTAGCTGATTCAGAAGGCATATTCCATCTTAAAAAACCAGCTCTCCAAATCTAGCCATCTCTGGATTAAGAGGGAAAAAAGAATGAGGGAGAAGCTGTACTGAGCTGCACACGAGGTTTCAAACTGAATCCAAGTCTGTCTGACAGCTCTTCCAGCCAAATGCCTTCCAGTCTGGTCCCCGGCATATCCCAAAATCTGACAGCAATCCACGGTTTAAACCAGCCAATGCAACAGGCCGTGGTCACAAAAGTCCATGGGAAGGCATGGGGCCAAGAAACATCAGGAAAACTTAATTCTGGGCTTTTCACCTAAATTCCAAAGGGTTTGACATCACACAGGCTAAACAACTGAATCAGCGTATCAGACAGCTACACACACACTGGTATTAAATAATTGACGCTAACATGTATTATTCAGCTTGTTACCAGCAAAAGACTGCTGTACACAAAACTGCCGCTCCTAAACGTGAATGAGCTAATGGCAAACAAACAGGGAAACTGCAGAGGGGCAGGAATGTGGAGCCTTGTGTGAGCTCTGCCCAGCACGCCCCACTCACACCCTGATAAGGCGCTGCTGGAACCAGCCGGGGCAGGGCCGGCGCTGCCCGGGCCCAGCGCGTGCCGGGATTAGGTTTGAATCACGGAATCATTTACTGGAAAAGCCCTTCAAGGCCATCGAGTCCCAGCTGTGCCCGATGGCCACCTCGCCGCCAGCCCAGAGCTCTGAGTGCCACGTCCAGGCCTTCCCCGGACACCTCAGGGATGGGGACTCCAAAGCTCCCTGGGCAGCCCCTGCCAAGGCCCGACCACTTTTTCCATGTGGAAATTCCTGCTGATGTCCACCCTGAGCCCCCCTGGCCCATCCTGAGGCCGCTTCCTCACGATCGGGGCCTCTCCGAGGCCCGGTCTGAGCAATAACGTCACAAACCGCGAGGCGCGGAGCGGCTCCGCGCGGGCCCGTTACTCGCCCAGCGGCCGTTCAACGCAGAAAACGGGGATACAAGGACACAAGAGGGATACCGGGATACATCCGCTCGGCAGAGTTCATCTCTCGGGCGGGCCCGAGGCCCGGCAGCGGCCGCGGGAGACGACGGGGCCGACACGGCGCTCGCAGCGCCCCGCGCGCGGCCCGGCCCAACCCCCGCCCGCCTCGGTCTCCCCGCCCAGCTGTCCCACGGCCCGGCCGCTCCCGGCCGCTGTCGGAGCTCCCCGCTCTCCTCCCCTTAGCCCCGTGCGGCCGCAGCCCCCTCGCCGGTACCTGCCGGGGCCGCCACAGCCGGGGCCGCCACAGCCGCCGCCGCCGCCTCGCCCGGGCCTCACGCACCGCGCACGCGCACAGCGCCCCGCGCGCGAGCCCGCCTCCCCCGCGCGTGCGCGCCGCCCGCAGCGCCCGCCCCTTCCCGCCAAATGGCGCCGGTGCCTGAGGGGCAGCGCTGAGAGTCAGAGCCCGGTGCGGGAATATATAAACCGCAGTAAAGGGAATCAAATAAATATAGCCCCATATAGAAACGTCCTAGAATTATTTGGGTTGAAAGACACTTCTAAGATCACCCAGTCCCACTGTCCACTCAGCACTGCCACTGTAGCCCTTAAACCATTAAACCAAGTCACCCACACCATGTGTGTAACCCACACACAGCAATTCCTGGGGCACCTCCAGGGATGGGCACTGCAAACCTCCCTGGGCACTTCCAAGGCCTGAGCGCCCTTTCCATGGGGAAATTCCTGCTGCTGTCCACCCTGAGCCTCCCCTGGCCCAGCCTGAGGCCGTTCCCTCTCCTCCTGTCCCTGTTCCCTGGCAGCAGAGCCCGACCCCCCCGGCTGTCCCCTCCTGCCAGGGACTTGTGCAGAGCCACAAGGGCCCCCTGAGCCTCCTTTGCTCCAGGCTCAGCCCCTTCCCAGCTCCCTCAGCAATTCTCCAGCCCCTTCCCAGCTCCCTCAGCAATTCTCTGCCCTGGACATGCTCCAGCCCCTCCAGGTCCCCTTTACAGTGAGGGGCCCAGAGCTGATCCCAGGACTGGAGGTGCCTCAGCACTGCCAGCACAGGAGGACAGTCACTGCCCTGCTCCTGCTGCCACACCATTCCAGGCACCTTTGTCCTCTTGCCCACCTTGGTATACCCGGGCTCACGTTCAGCTGCTGTCCCCAGGTTCCTTCAAGCAGAGCAGCTCTCGAGCCACTCCTCCCCACCCTTTTGCAGAAATACATCCCTGTACAGAAATAAATCCCTTTATTTATATATCCCATTGTGTCCCATGTCCAGTGTGTCCAGAGCCTCCAGCTGGGGAAGGAGAAGGGTCAGAGCTCATTCTCCTCACTGCCAAGCTCTGAGACAACAAATACTGCACCACTGCCTGTGGGGGTATAAAAATACATGTTTTTCACAAATAGCACTGCATCACTGTGTCCGGGATCCTCTTCCACTTTTCCACGTAAAGCACATTGCTGATGTGACCGTGTGGTTCTTCATGAGCAATCCAGGGACACGTCCTGGGCTGGAGCCTCTGAAGGGAAGCACAGATGGTTTGGAGCTGTTCCTCCACGGCCATGGGGGTGACAATGAGGGGAGCCAGCCCCACACTGCCCAGCACAGCTCTCCCAGCCCAGCCCAGCTCCCCAGGCTCTCCCAGTTCAGTTCAGCTCCCCAGGCTCTCCCAGTTCAGCTCCCCAGGCTCTCCCAGTTCAGCTCCCCAGGCTCTCCCAGTTCAGCTCCCCAGGCTCTCCCAGCCCAGCCCAGCTCCCCAGGCTCTCCCAGCCCAGCCCAGCTCCCCAGGCTCTCCCAGTTCAGCTCCCCAGGCTCTCCCAGCCCAGCCCAGCTCCCCAGGCTCTCCCAGTTCAGCTCCCCAGGCTCTCCCAGTTCAGCTCCCCAGGCTCTCCCAGCCCAGCCCAGCTCCCCAGGCTCTCCCAGTTCAGCTCCCCAGGCTCTCCCAGTTCAGCTCCCCAGGCTCTCCCAGCCCAGCTCCCCAGGCTGGCCCGGCCCCGCCCGGCTCCGGGGTCTCTCCCACAGCTCCCTCAGGCACCGCGGGCCAGCGCGGGCGCTGTTCCCGTCCGTGTGCCCGGCTCAGGCGGCGCTGGAGCTTCACCTGCAGGAGCGGCGATTTTACATCTCCAAAAGCTCCTCCAGGCTCTTGCCGATGTGCGGGGGCTGGGCCGCGGCGTGGGCGAGCAGGCCGGGGCCCATCTGTGCCCACAGGGCCCGGGCCAGGCTGGCCGCGGCCGTGCGGGGCCCGGGCACGGAGCCGCCGCTGGCCGGGCCCAGCAGGTGCCACAGCACGGGCAGCACCTTCTGCTCCACAGCACAGGGCTTCCGTGGGTACAGCTCCGGCACCAGCTCTGAAATATATCCATTAACATATCCATTAAAATTACACTTTAGATGGGATCCCAGCTTTGACAGGGGTACAGATCCAGCACCAGCTCTGCCATAAAATATTCATTTAAATTATAGTTTAGATGGGATCCCAGCTTTGACAGGGGTACAGCTCCGGCACCAGCTCTGCAATAAAATATTCATTTAAATTACAGTTTAGATGGGATCCCCAGCTTTGACAGGGGTACAGCTCCAGCACCAGCTCTGCCATAAAATATTAATTTAAATTACAGTTTAGATGGGATCCCCAGCTTTGACAGGGGTACAGCTCCGGCACCAGCTCTGCAAGGCAGCAAACCAAGCATCAGGATAAAATCTTAATTTAAATTACAATTTAGATTGGATCCCCAGCTTTGAGAGGGGTACAGCTCTGCATCAAACAAGCAAGCAAGCAAGATAAAATATTAATTTCAGGATAAAATATTAACTTCAATTACAATTTCCATGTGATTCCCACCTTTGAGAGGGATTTAAAAGCACTTAAATCATCTCCTCAAACTGCTGCTGTACACGAGTTTGTTGTTGCAACATCAGCTCCCATAAAAAATACCAGATTTTCCCACAACCACTCCTTTTATCCTCTCCCAGGAGTTTACACAGTAGCACCAGTGCTGCTGATAATTACACTTTTCCATCAAGCTAAAAAAACTAAAATAAATAAAGGGGGTTTTAGGCCTTTTTTTTTTTTTTCATTTAGGATTCTCATAAGGACCTTTATTTCTCACAGGGTAAGATCTGGTATTTCCAATTTCCCCTCTATCTCACAAATAAGCAGTAAATATTTAAGAAAAAAAGCAGCCTTATACTGTCAATGTAGAATCATAGAATGATGGAATATCCTGAGCTGGGAGGGACCCACAAGGATCACGAGTCCAGCTCCTGGGCCTGCACACACACATATAAAATACGTATAAAAAATAAAGATGTGTGTTTATAGGATGAAATATTTTCCCTACTTGGACAATTAAAGCACAGAATCATTTTGGTTGGAATAGATCCTCAAGCATGAATTCGGTGTTTCATTAGCAGATGTTTCCCTCTCTGCCAGAACAGCCTCCTCTGATATATAATACAAACCACTCCAAAAATCCTAGCAAGAGAGGGTCTGTTTAAAGGCTGTTTAACACCCTCAGAAAGCATAAATTTAGGGATATTTCAAGAACAGCCTGTCCATTGTGTTAGTGAGTTCCATTTCACACAGAACTGCTCTGAAAGTGAGCCAAGGAAATATTTGGTTCAAGCATACTTCCCGTAAAGGCATTTTTTAAACTTAAAACATGGAAATTCAGCCTTTCTCAAGGAATTCCTGGCTGGGAGGATGGGGAGGGGCTGGGATGGAATTGCCAGAGCAGCTGTGGCTGCCCCTGGATCCCTGGCAGTGCCCAAGGCCAGGCTGGACATTGGGGCTGGAGCAGCCTGGGACAGTGGGAGGGTGGGATGGGATGGGTTGGGATGGGATGGGATGGGATGGGATGGGATGGGATGGGATGGGATGGGATGGGATGGGATGGGATGGGATGGGATGGGATGGGAACCATGGGATGGGATGGGATGGGATGGGATGGGATGGGTTGGGATGGGATGGGATGATACTTAAGGTCCCTTCCAACCCAAACCAGTCTGGATTCCTGGCAAGAGCATGAGGGAATGAGCACTGGGAAAGGGAATACAATGCATGTTAAAATTACTGTATGCTTGAGCTGTTTGTAAATGTTAATCCTTAACGTATTTAAATATATGAGGTATTTAACTGTAAATTAAATCCTTAATATATTTATAAATATTTATAAATTCCAGGTATTTATAGATGTTTCATCTGATTGTAAAACACTAATGCAAATGCTAATACTAATCCTTTGTTTTGTCAGCAATAGCTCCATTAAAGAGCTGAAATGTGACAAGTGCTGCACAGCCTCCTGAGACAGAAGGGAAGGTACAGAGCCACCTTGCAATGAGTTTCCCTAATTAAGGGAACCCAAGCAAGCAAACAAGCAAAGGAGAACAGCACCTTACCAGCCAGCTTTTCTGTCAGGTCCTGCTTTGCTTTTCCACTCAGGAACTGGGCTTTTGTGCAGAATGGCTGCAGCAGCAGGGAGGTGTCTAAAGGCAAAGAGCAAAACATGTTAAATTCTTAAATGGGAAATTAAAATATCTGGAAATAAACCCAATACGGGAAAAGGTAAATAAGAAAATACTATGGAAAAATAACCAAAGCACTACTGGGCAATACCAAGGTGATTTGTGTGGTGAGAATAAACCCATGATTTTTTACACAGTGTAGCAACTCTATGAAACTCTTGGAAAGAGTAACACTTTCAATTTACAACATAATCACAACAATTAAAACTGTTTCAAATTAAGAGAGTAAATTGCTTGCCTAAGTGTTGACATAGGGCCTGGACAACGTTTGTGGCAGCTGCATAAATCCCTGGATTTTTGGAGTTGAGGTTGTTGTCCACTATGGCAGGAATTAACATGTTGATCACAGGTGATAAATTGTCTTTGAGCAGTGGAATCATCTTGTGCATGGTCTCCAAAGCTGCCTGGTTCACTTTGCTGTTGGAGTCATGTAAGCGAGGCTTGAAAGCGTCAAAGATCTGGAAAAGCATCCAAAAGCACTCATGGAATTGGGAATCAATAGCTGAGGTGCAAAGCTCATCACCTGCTTTATTGTCACACTGTCATTGTCCACCTCTGCAAATGATGGCTCTGCTGTCTCCAGGGGTTGGGAACAGATGTTGTGTGAGGTCCCTTCCAAACCCAAACACTCTGGGATTCTGAGGTTCTGGGATGTGCAAATACCTGGGATCACGTTTAGAGCAAGCAACACTTGCTGTTTGAATCCTGTGCATTAATGTGACCTGAAGCCCTGCAGTGCGAGGGACTCCAGGCACAGGAACTCTCACTGGCACTCAGATTTCCTGCCAGCCAGTAATTTTAGGGAAACATGGCTCTGTTCACTACAGGGAATGTCAGAAAGGTTTCATATATATATATATATATATATATATATATATATTTAATTTACAGCTGCTGGATGTTTCTTTCTCCTACAGAAGCCCCTTTCCTATTGGACATTGAGCTTTAGCACAATAAATTTAACACAATACTTTCCTTACCTTCTCCCACACAAAAACTTGTAA